>NC_080185.1:74943709-75260104 GCF_950295315.1 Erinaceus europaeus | reverse complement strand
AAGGTTGGTGACTGCATTGGTCATAAAAGTGTTTAGTATAGCGTGGCTTGTACTCAAAACACAACAGCTGAAGAACGACAGAAAAGAAAAATAAAAACACATAAAAATGGTTAAATCAAGAGCAAATAAAACTGCAACCACAATGAATCAAGATAAGATCCCAGAAGAAACTCCAAATCAGTCAGAAGTCACCATAGATAAGAAAATATGCAAGCAACAATAAAGTTAATAATCGCAGAAATGAAGACAACTATGGAGGAAGGGCTATAAGAATTAGGGAAACAACAGATGAGACCCTCAAGGAAAATATTAGCTACCTCAAGGTAATCAGAGAACTGAAAGCTAAACTAGCTGAACTAAAAGGTCAGTTAGCAGAACAAGCTAATACTATAAATAAACTGAAGAAAGAAGCTGAGGGAAGGGAAAGCAGACTAACAGAAGCACAAAATAGAATTATCTATTCAGAGGATGAGTTAGAGAAAACTAAGAAAGAGGTAAAAGAGTCCAAAAAGAGATTGAGAGATACTGAAAACAACAACAGAGACATACAGGATGATCTCAAAAGAAGTAACATTCATCTCATTGGCCTACCAGAGGAAAAAAGAGAGGAAGGGGAATTAAACATTCCAGAGGAAATAATAAAAGAAAACTTCCCAGACCTAAACAACAGAAAGGACATTAAGATTCAAGAGGCTCAGAGAGTCCCAAACAGAATCAACCCAGACCTGAAGACACCAAGACACATCAGAGTTACAATGAAAAAAAAGTAAGGATAAAGAAAGGATCCTAAAGGCTGCAAGAGAAAAATTAAAAGTCACATACCGGGAAAACCCATAAGATTATCAGCAGACTTCGCCACTCAAACTCTAAAAGCCAGAAGAAAATGACAAGATATCTAATGATCCCTGAATGAAAAGGGGTTTCAACCAAGGATAATATATCCTGATACACTTTCATCAAACTAGATGGAGTCATCAAAACCTTCTCAGACAGGCAACAGTTAAAGGAGACAACCATCACCAAGCCTGCCCTGAAAGAGGGTTGAAAACACCTCTTATAAACAGGAACATCACCATAATACTTAGCATATATCAGAACAAATAAAAAAATGTTGAATAATGGCACTATTATACATTAAATTCATAATGTCAACAAAAGTCAATGGCTTGAACTCACCCATTAAAAGGCGCAGAGTGGAAGGATGGATCAGAAAACACAACCCAACCATATGCAACTTGCAAGAATCCCACCTGACCCAACAAGACAAACACAGACTTAAAGTGAAAGGATGGAAAACTATCATACAGGCTAATGGACCACAAAAAAGATAGGAACAGCCATTCTCATAGCCGACACAATGCATTTTAAATTAAATAAAGTAGTAAAAGATAAGCAAGGCCATTACATAATGATTAGAGGATCAATCAACCAAGAAAATGTAACAATATTAACATCTATGCACCCATTGAGGGACCATCTAAATACATCAAACACCTACTGAAAGAACTACAAAAATACATTAATAGTAATACAGTAATATTGGGAGACTTTAAAACTGACTCTCACACTTAGATCAACAAAGCAGAGAATCAACAAAGAAATAAAAGAATTATATGAAGAGATGGACAGAATAGACCTCCTGGACAATTTTAGAGTTGTTCACCCCAAAAAACTTGAATACACCTTCTTTTCAAATCTGCACAACACATACTCAAGAATAGACCACATGTGAGGCCACAAAGATAGCATCAACAAATCCAAGAGCATTGACATCATCCCAAGTACCTTGTCAGACCACAGTGGAGTAAAGCTAACATTTAACAACAAATGGAAAATTACTAAAAGACACAGAATTTGGAAACTAAACAACATACTGCTTAAGAGCCACTGAGTCAGTGAGACACTGAAGCAAGAAAGTCAAATGTTCCTGGAAACAAACAAAAATGAAGATACAAGCTATCAAAATATTTGTGACACAGCTAAAGCAGTACTGAGAGGGAAACTCATAGCTATAGAGTCACATATCAAAAAAACAAGAAAAAGCCCAAATAAACGACCTTACTGCACACCTTAAGGACTTAGACGAAGAGGAACAAAGGAACCCTAAGGCAACCAGAGGGACAGAAATCACTAAAATTAGAGCAGAAATAAATGACATAAAAAATAAGAGAACCATACAAAAGATCAACGAAGCCAAATGATGATTCTTTGAAAAATTAAACAAGATTCACAAACCCCTACACCAGACTAACTAAAAAGAAAAGGGAGAACACTCAAATTAATAGAATTGTAAATGATAGAGGAGATATCACAATTGACACCAGAGAAATCCAGAAAATCATGCAAAACTTCTAAGAAGAACTATATGCCACCAAGCTAGAGAATCTGGTAGAAATGAAAAAATTCCTAAAAACATATGCCCTTCCAAAACTGAGCCAAGAAGAACTACAAAACCTAAATGCACCAATCACAGACAAAGAAATCAAAACTGTTAATAAGAATCTCCCCCAAAACAAAAGTCCTTGACCAGATGGCATCACAAATGAATTCTACAAATCTTTCAGGAAACAGTTAATACCTATACTTCTAAAGCTCTTCCAAAAGATCAAAGAAACAGGAACACTCCCTCTCACCTTCTGTGAAGCCAACATCACCCTGATACTAAAAGCAGATAGGGAAATAACAAAAAAGGGAAAACTATAGACCAATATCTCTGATGAACATAGATGCCAAAATATTAAACAAGATCCTGGCCAACCAGAAACAGCAGTATATCAAAAAGATTGTTCATCACAACCAAGTGAGATTTATCCTAGGAATGCAAGGTTGGTTCAACATACATAAGTCAATCAATGTCGTTCACCACATCAATCAAAGCAAAGCCAAAAACCACATGATTATCTCAATAGATGCAGAGAAAGCCTTTGACAAAATCCAACACCCATTCATCCTCAAAACACTACAAAAATGGGAATAGATGGGAAATTACTCAAGATAGTGGAATCCATATATAGCAAACCTATAGCCAAAATCATACTCAATGGACAGAAGCTGAATGAAAGCATTCCCCCTCAGATCAGGGACTAGACATGGCTGTCCACTATCACCATTACTCTTCAACATAGTATTGGAAGTTCCTGCCATAGCAATCAGGCAAGAGAAATAAATCAAAAGAATACAACTTGGAAGGGAAGAAATCAAGCTCTAACTATTTGCAGATGATATGATAGTATATATAGAAAAACCTAAAGAATCCATCAGAAAACTACTGGGAGTTATTAGGCAATATAGTAAGGTGTCAGGCTATAAAATCAGTGTACAAAACTCAGTGGCATTTCTTTAAGCAAACACTAAATCTGAAGAAGAAGGCATCCAAAAATCACTCCCATTCACTATTGCAGCAAAATCAATAAAATACCTAGGAATAAACCTGACCAAAGAAGTGAAAGACTTGTATACTGAAAACTATGAGTCACTATTCAAGGAAATAGAAACTGATACCAAGAAATGGAAAGACATCCCATGCTCATGGATTGGAAGAATAAATATCATCAAAATGAATATTCTCCCCAGAGTCATATAAAAATTCAATGTGATACCCATCAAAGTTTCACCAAGCTTCTCTAAGAGAATAGAACAAAAAGAACAAAAACTACAATCATTTATCTGGAACCAGAGAACACCTAGAATTGCCAAAACCAACTTGAGGAAAAGAAACAGAAATGGAGGCATCACACTCCCAGATCTCAAACTATATTATAAGGCCATCATCATCAAAACAGCCTGGTACTAGAACAAAAATAGCCACACACACCAGTGGAACAGAATTGAAAGCCCAAAACTAAACCCCCACACCTATGGACATCTAGTCTTTGATAAGGGAGCCCAAAGTATTAAATGGAGGAAGGAGGCTCTCTTCAATAAATGGTGCTGGGAAAACTGGATTGAAACATGCTGAAGAATGAAACTGAACCACTTTATCTAAACAGAAACAAAAATCAACTCCAAATGGATCAAGGACCTGGATGTTAGACCAGAAACTATCGAATACTTGGAGGAAAACATTGGTGAAACACTTTCCCACCTAAACCTCAAGAACATCTTTGATGAAATAAATCCAACTGCAAGGAAGACTTAAGCTGAAACAACCCAATGGGACTACATCAAATTGAAAAGCTTCTGCACAGCCAAAGAAAATATCAGACAAACAAAGAGACCCCTCACAGAATTGGAGAAGATATTCACATGCCATACATCAGACAAGAGACGAATCACCAAAATATACAAAGAGCTCAGCAAACTTAGCAACAAAAAAAGCAAATGACCCCATTCAAAAATGGGCAGAGAATATGAACAGTACATTCACTTCAGAGGAGATAAAAAAGGCCAGCAAACATATGAAAAATTGCTCCAAGTTGCTGATTGTCAGAGAAATGCAAATAAACACAACACTGAGATATCACCTCACTTCTGTGAGCATGGCATACATCAAAAGGGACAGCAGCAACAAATGCTGGAGAGGCTGTGGAGACAGATGAAACCTTCTGCGCTGCTGTTGGGAATGTAAATTGGTCCAGCCTCTGTAAAGATCAGTCTGGAAAACTCTCACAAGGCTAGACATGGACCTTCCATATGACCCAGTAATTCCTCTCCTGCGGATATACCCCAAGGACTCCCTAACACCCAACAAAAAGATATGTGCATACCTATGTTCATAGCAGCACACTTCATATAGCTAAAACCTGGAAGCAACCCAGGTAACCAACAACAGATTAATGGCTGAGAAAGCTGTGGTATATATATACAACGGAATACTACACAGCTATTAAGAACAATGAACCCACCATCTCTGACCTGTCTTGGATGGAGCTAGAAGGAATTATGTTAAGTGAGCTAAGTCAGAAAGATAAAGATGAGTATGGGAAGATCCCACTCATCAACAGAAGTTGAGAAAGAAGAACAGAAAGAGAAAGGGAAATTCAAAGCATGAGTTGACTGAATTTCGAGTAGGGCACCAAAGAAAAAAAACTGGGAGGAGGGTGAGGGTGACTGTTCAGCTTCATGGGGTGGGGGGGCGGGGGGGTGGGGAGTGGCTATGGAACACAGTCTTTCAGTGGTGGGAATGGTGTTTATGTACACTCCTATCAATTTGTAGTCATATAAATCACAATTTAATTAATGTGAGAGGGCAATATTGATTGAATATCTTAAACTTTTTAAAGCACAGACTGAGACTTTTTAATACATAGGCTGAGTCTTTGATATGTTGACTCTCTCAAAAGCTTAGTCCAGGGAGAACAATGCCACTGGTGGCATAGCCATATGCAAGCAATGTCAAAGGACATAAATTATGGTGAAGATATGTATGATACAGCAAATCCCAATAAAGGGATTCTTCAAAGTTAACCCAATTGCCAAAAAATGTGATTATTGCAGTAACTATCTGTTGTCCTCTTAAACCCTAAGACAATAGGAATCTCTTGCTTCGTCTACATAGCCTATGTTTCTCCCAATCCTGGAACCTCTGGGGTGGGGCTCACTTGCCTGCATGCTTCTCTCAAGTCAGGCCAGATGATATTGTATCCACTGATTCCAACCTAATCAATGCAACAAGTACCATCTCAGCATGCTACACCTCAGACTGTGTAGAGAGACATCAGGGATGGAATGCCAACCCTTCACCCTCATCACTCTGGTGAGACCTTTCCTTTCATGGTAGTCTCTAATTCCATTCCAGGAGGTTTACTTCCTAACAAAATCCAAAAACCTAGATATAGGCCAGGTCCCATAAGATAGAGCATATGTTCACATGTATCTATAAATTAGGGCAAAATATAAACCTGAAAGCAAAAATACACAATAGTCTTTAGTGAGTCAGTATCAAGTTCATAATGAAATAGTGTCCACTTAGACTTAGATACCCTCTTCACCTACTTCCTATTACAGTTCTCTCACTCACTACAAAGCTAACCTTTGCAAAGTAAGGACTGCAAAAGCTGAATAAGGGCATGAGACTGGCATACATTAACTCTGACTCTTTAGTCACTATCAGGCCACCCCATCAGCTGGGGCCCTATTCAGGGAGTCCTGAGATTCCCAAACAGACTTGATGGGCGTAGACCTCAAATAAATCCCTCTCTCCATTTTTACTGGTCATTTCTATCAGGAACAACAAAATAGACCCCTTTGTCAGCCCCCATAGCACCTTGCCCTCAATTTGCATGAACAATGGTAGAGAATGTTCCATCCTTCGAAGGGAGCATGGACAACATACTCTATGCTACACCTGAGGAAGATGGGTCAATACTGGGGCAGCATGGAATGTTCCTACTCATGACCACAGAATGTGAGCTCATATCTAAAGGGATACAGAGGTCACACAGGCTCCAAAGCTAATTATGGGTCCCAGATCACATCAAATTGATGGGGTTTACAGTAATATGTACACCCCTTTCCCATATTAGGAAGCTATTCTCTTCCCTGATCCAGCTTTCTGGTCCTTTTGCCAGCCATGACATCATCTCTCCAGAGAATGATTAGGATTCACCTGCATATCAAATTTGAGGCTCAGGCAAACTAACAAACAAACAAACAAAAAACACTAGTATAGCTACAGGCCCTATGCAATATAACTAAAATATGCCTTCTAGATATCTATGAAATGG
This sequence comes from Erinaceus europaeus, assembly GCF_950295315.1. NCBI lineage: Eukaryota > Metazoa > Chordata > Mammalia > Eulipotyphla > Erinaceidae > Erinaceus > Erinaceus europaeus. Next base: position 75,253,439 of record NC_080185.1, on the reverse strand, counting down.
AGGATCCGCCAACGCTTCACCAGCACTATTCCAGCCTTTAGGTCCATGTTTGTTCAACAATTTGTTTGGCTTTGTATCTTAACTCTCTTTTCAGCCACCAAGTTCCAGATTCTAGCAGGATGTGACCAGACATCCCTGGACAGACAACCCCACAAATGTGTCCTGGAGCTCTGCTTCCCCAGAGGAGGTCTTGAAACTTTACATCAGGCTCAACCTGATGCTGTTAACTGGCTACGGAAGAAGGGCAAACTCTAGAAGAAGAAGAGCCCTTCCCCACTAGGGAAAGAGAGACACAGGCTGGGAGTATGGATTGACCTATCAATGCCCATGTTCAGCGGGGAAGCAATTACAGAAGCCAGACCTTCCACCTTCTGCATCCCACAATGATCTTGGGTCCATACTCCCAGTGGGTTAAAGAGTAGGAGAGCTATCAGGGGAGGGCTTGTTATACGGAGGTCTGGTGGTGGGAATTGTGCGAAGCTGTACACCTCTTATCCTATGGTTTTGTCAATGTTTCCTTTTTATAAATAAAAAATTAAAAAAAACTCAAAAAAAAAAAAAGAAGCATGAAGGAAAATGAGCAAAGCCCCAGAGGTTTGGTATAATACCTTTCCATGATTTATGTCATTTAATGCTATTTAAAAATAACTACGTCTGGGAGTTGGGCTGTAGCACAGTGGGTTAAGCGCATGTGGGACAAAGCTCAAGGACAGGCATAGAATCCCAGTTTGAGCCCAGACTCCCCACCTGCAGGGGAGTCGCTTCACAGGAGGTGAAGCAGGTCTGCATGTGTCTGTCTTTCTCTCCTCCTCTCTGTCTTCCCCTCCTCTCTCCATTTCTCTCTGTCCTATCCAACAATGACAACATCAATAACAACTACAACAATATACAATAAGAGCAACAAAAGGGAATAAATAAATTTAAAATAATAATAATAACTCCATCTTATATACTGCCAAGACTGATTGCTTATGGTCTCCCTAGTTTAAGATTAAAACTATAGAATGCAAGTTCAGACTGGTGGGGATACAAAGGTGGCACAGGCTCATGTGCTAAGTATGGATAGACATGAATCCTAGATTAGATCAATGGGGCTTACAGTTAGATGTATTTATATACTTTTCCCATATTTGGGAGCTACTATCTGCCCTGATCCACCTTTCTAGTCCTATTTCCAACTCTGACACCATCTTCCTAGATAATACTTTCACCGCACCTGCATGTTAGCTATTGGGATCAGGCAAAAATCAGTAAAGTCATGGGCCTCTTGGAATCTACCTAAAATAGACTTCCTAGGTTTTTCCAACAAGAGGACTCCAAATCTCATCTGCTATATTCTTACCTCCAGGTTACTGATTATTAACAATTTGTTCTGCTTTATATTTTAATGCATTTTAACCACCAACTTGCAGATGCTACCATGACACCAAACTGACTCCCCTCAACAGACCAACTCGACAATGAGACCTGGAACCCCACTTCCCCAGAGCCCTGCCTCACTAAGGAAAGACAGAAACAAACTGGGAAGGTCTTACGGAGGCAGGGCTACAGAGCAGCAGCAGCTATGTTTCTCTCCTCTCTTCTCCTGGGTCAACTAGGAACACCAAAGGAGACCACCTGGGACCGCAACAAGACAAGACTAGAACGACTTCAGGAAACCACCAAATCACTGGTGAGTGCAAACATGTGTGGCTCATGGATAGAGAGGAGCCTAGGGAGAGATTAAGTGGCTGGTAAAAGTCCAGCAGTTTACCAGTTGAGACACCACCTCCAGTGTGTTTCACCAGACAAAAATACGGCTGAAAGGAGGAGAGGACTCCCCTAAGACTCACCAAATGCAACTGTGAATCTCCATTGCTACTGCCCTCAGAATCTGGAGCAGCGAAAGGAAGGCCCCGGCTGACACCAGGGAACAGAGAACTAATGAGGAAACTCAGGAGAAGATCTATACTTCAGTGGCCTAGCAGTGGGGCTGTGAGAATCTCTTTGCATAACCACTGGATTATCTCTGCCCCACCCTGTTTTATCTCTTGGTCAGGAGTCAGTGATTAAGCTAAGAAGCCTACTTATAGTTTAAAAGGCCTCAGGATCCCATATCCTACAGGGGACAAAAATAACCCTTTACATACCTTACTTAGAAACAACTCAGTCCAGGCAAGAGTGATCAGTAATTTGAAAAGTACTGAGAGAGAGAGACCCCATGACATACTATATAAAATGGATAAGCCAACAAGAAGAAATATTGGAGAAATTAAGCAGGACAAGAGTCCAGCTGAAAGCCCCCTCAAAGGTTGAAGCACAAAATAATGAAATCAACAACCAAACACTAGTTAAGGAAATAATCACAGAAGTAAGTAAAGAGTTTGAAATAATTGTCATCAGAAACAACAAATGAGACTCTGGAAGAAAACAAAATTATCTCAAGGTTATTAGGGAGCTGAAAGCTGAAATAGCTGAGCTAAGAACACAACTAGCTGAACAAGCTAAAACAGTATCAGAACAGAGTAACAAAATAGATGAACTCAAGAAAACAGTAGAGGGGAGAGAGAGAATAGAATCAATGAGGCTAAAGACAGAATTAGCAAGATGAATTTGAGACAACCAAAAAAGAAGTAAGAGATCTCAAAAAGATATTAAGAGGTACTGAAAACAACAACAGAGACCTATGGGATGACTTCAAAAGAAACAATGTATGGATTATTTGCTTACCAGAGGGAAAAAGAGAGGGAAGGAAAGAAAGCATTCCTCAGGACATAATAGCTGAGAACTTTTCTAGTCTAGAAAAGAAAAGACATAAAGTTTCAAGAAGCCCAGAGGGTTCCGAACAATTAACCCAGACTTAAAAACATCCCACACATCATATTTAGAATGGAAAGGAATAAGGATAAAGAAAGGATGCTGAAGGATGCAAGAGAAAAACAAAGAATCACCTACAGAGGAAAAACCCATAAAATTAGCAGCAGACTTCTTCACACAAACACTAAGGGCCAGAAGAGAATGGCAAGTTATCTATCGAGTGGTCAATGAGAAAGGCTTTCAACCAAGATTACTGTACCCTGCTAGACTGTCATTCAGACTAGATGGAGACATAAATACCTTCTCAGACAAGCAATAGTTGAAGGAATCAACTATTACCAATCCTGCCCTGAAAGAAGTTCTGGAAGGTATCCTATAAACAGACCACCACAAATATGCCATCTATCAGAACACTCTAAAAATCTACAAGAATGTTGTTAAACTGTCTTCAGTCTTTGATATCAATAAATGTCAATGGCCTGAATTCACCTATTAAAAGACACAGAGTAGTAAGACGGATCAGAAAACACAACCTAACAATATACTGTTTACAGGAAACCCACCTAATTCAGCAAGACAAACAGAGGCTTGAAGAGAAAGGATGGAAAACTATTTTACAAGCCAGTGGCCCACAAAAAATGGTAGGAACAGCTATTCTCCTGTCTGACACAATAGATTTTAAATTAAAAAAAACTTAAAAAGATAGGAATGGACACTACTTAATGCTCAGAGGATCAATCAGTCAAGAGGACTTAACAATTATTAACATCTATGCACCCAATGAGAAGCTATTTGAATACATCAAACGTCTACTGAAAGAGCTATAGCAATATAGTAACAGCAACACAGTAATAGTAGGAGACTTCAGCACCCCACTCTCTCAACTTAACAGAAAATCCAGGCAGAAAATCAATAAAGGCATGAGGAAGCTAAATGAGGAGATAGATAAAAGTAGAATTATTGGACATTTTCAGAGTCATTCATCCCAAGAAACTGGAATACACATTTTACTCAAGTCCACATGGGTCATTCTAAAGGATAGACCATATGTTAGGCCACAAAGACAGCACCAGAAAATTTAAGCGCATTGAAATCATCCCAAACATCTTATAAGACTACAGTGGAATTGAACTAACACTTAACAATCAACAAAAGTTTAGTAATAGTCCCAAAATATGGAACCTAAATAGTACACTACTTAACAACTACTGGGTCAAAGAGGAAATAATGGAAGAAATCAAAATGTTTCAAGAGTTAAATGTGAATGAATATACAAGATATCAAAATATTTGGGACACAGCTAAGGAAGTACTGAGAGGGAAGTTCATAGCCATAGAAGCACATTAGAAAACAAAAAAAGCACAAATAAACAGCCTGATTGCACATCTTAAAGACTCCAAAAAAGAAGAACAAAGGAACCCTAAAGCCACCAGAAGAACAGACATAACTAAAGTTAAGGCAGAAATTAATAACATTGAAAATAAGAAAACCATACAAAAGATCAATGAAAGTAAATGTTGGTTCTTCAAAAGCGTGAAAAAAATAAACAGACCTTTAGCCAGACTCACAAAACAAAAAAGGGAGAAGACCCAAATAAATTGGATCATAAATGAAAGAGGAGGTATCACAACAGACATCACAGAAATTCAACATATCATGCAAGACTTGTATGAACAACTCTATGCCACAAGTTAGAGAACCTGGAAGAAATGGACGATTCTAGATACCTACCAACTTCCAAAACTAAGTAAAGAGGAAGTAGATAACATGAACAGGCCCATCACAGCTAATGAAATTAAAACAGTTATCAAAAACTTTCCCAAGAATAAAAGTCCTGGACCAGATGCTTTTACAAATGAATTCTACAAAACCTTCAAAGAAGAAGTAATACCTCTACTTTTAAAAGTCTTCCAGAAGATGGAAGACACTGGAATACTCCCTTTCAGCTTCTATGAAGCCAACATCTCTTTGATACCAAAAGCAGATAGGGAAACAACCAAAAAAGAAAACTACAGACCAATATCTCTGATGAACATAGATGCTAAAATACTGAACAAAATCGTAGCCAACCGGATACAGCAGTATATTAAAAAGATTTCTCAAGATCGCTTTCTCTCCTCTCCTCTCCTCTCCTCTCCTCTCCTCTCCTCTCCTCTCCTATCCCGGATCAGCTAGGAATACCAAAGGAGACCAAACGGGACCAAAAAAGACAGGACTAGAATGACCACAGGAACCCAGTAAATCACCGGTGAGTACAAACATGGGTGGCTGGTGACAGAGAGGAGAGAGGAGCATAAGGAGAGATTAAGTGACTGCTAACAGTCCAGCAGTTTATCAATTGAGACACCACCTCCAGTCTGCTCCACCACCAAGGGGAAAGCTGAAGGGAGGAGAGGACTCCCCAGAGTCTCACCAAGTGCAACCCTTAGTCTCCATTGCTAATACTCTCAGAATCTGGAGCAGCGACAGGGAGGGACACCAGGGGACAGAGATCTAACCAGGAAACTCAGGAGAAGACCTATACCTCGGTGGCATAACTGAGGGGCTGTGAAAGTCTCTTTGCATAACCACTGGATTATCTCTGCCACACCCTGCTTTATCTCTTGGTCAGGAGTCAGTGATTAAGCTGAAGCTTATTGATATTTTAAAAGCCATCAGGCTCCCATAGCCTACAGGGAAGGGGAAAAAAAGAGGCTTTTAAACCACTGAGCTCCAACTCAGGGATTAAAATACTATTGAAACAACTGTCAACTTCCACCACTGTGAACCCTTTAATTAACTTACTTAGACACAATTCAATCCAGGCAACAATGAACAATAATTTGAAAAGTACTGATAAAGGGAACTCATAATATATAAAATGGTTAAAACAACAAGAAGAAATATTGGAGAATCGAACCAGGACAAGAGTCCAGCTAAAAGAACTCCAGAGGGTGAAGCACAAAATAATGAGTTCAACATCCAAACACTAGCTAAGGAAATAATAACAGGAGTGAGTAAATAATTTGAAAAAATTGTAACCAGAAATACAGGAACAACAAATGAGACTATGGAAGAAAATACTAATTATCTCATGGTTATTAGAGAGCTGAAAGCTGAAATCGCTGAGCTAAGAACGCAACTAGCTGAACAAGCTAAAACAGTATCAGAACAGGGCAAAAAAATAGATGAACTCCAGAAAACAGTATAGGGCAGAGAGAATAGAATCAATGAGGCTGAAGACAGAATTAGCAAGATTGAGTATAAATTAGAGACAACTAAAAAAAGAAGTAAGAGATCTCAAAAAGAGATTAATAGATACTGAAAACAACAACAGAGTCCTATGGGATAAATTCAAAAGAAACAATATATGCATTATTGGCATACCAGAGGAATAAAGAGAAGGAGAGGAAGAAAGCATTTTCCAGTCCATAATAGCTGAAAAATTCTCTAGTCTAGACAACATCAAAGACATAAAGATTCAAGAAGCCCAGAGGGTCCCAAAGAAAATTAACCCAGACCAAAAGACACCAAGACATATCATACTTAGAATGGAAAGGAGTAAGGATAAAGAAAGGATCCTGAAGGCTGCAAGAGAAAAACAAAGAGTCACCTACAAAGGAAAACCCATAAGATTAGCAGCAGACTTCTCCATACAAACACTACAGGCCAGAAGAGAATGGCAAGATATCTATCGAGTGCTCAATGAGAAAAGCTTTCAACCAACAATACTATATCCTGCTAGACTGTCATTCAGACTAGATGGAGGCATTAAAACCTTCTCAGACAAGCAACAGTTGAAGGAATCAACTATCACCAAGCCTGCCCTGAAAGAAGTTCTGAAAGGTCTCCTATAAACAATCAGACCACCACAAATAGGACATATATCAAAACACTCTAAAACTCTACAAGAATGGCATTAAAATATCTTCAATCTTTGATATCAATAAATGTCAATGGCCTGAATTCACCTATTAAAAGACACAGAGTAGGAATATGGATCAGAAAACACAACCCAACAATATGCTGTCTACAGGAAACTCACCTAACTCAACAAGACAAACACAGACTTAAAGTGAAAGGATGGAAAACTACCATACAAGCCAATGGCCCACAAAAAAGGGCAAGAACAGCTATTCTCATATCTGACACGATAGACTTTAAAATAGATAAAATTTAAAAAGATAGGAATGGACACTACTTAATGCTCATGGGATCACTCAATCAAGAGGACTTAACAATTATTAACATCTGTGCACCCATTGAGAAGCCATCTAAATACATCAAACTTCTACTGAAAGAGCTACAGCAATATATTAACAGTAACACAATCATAGTAGGGGACTTCAACACCCCAATCTCTCAACTTGACAGATCATCCAGGCAGAAAATCAATAAAGACATCAGGGAGCTAAATGAAGAGATAGATAAACTGGAACTATTGGACATTTTCAGAGTGATTCATCCCAAGAAACTGGAATAAACATTTTACTCAAATCCACATGGGTCATTCTCAAGAATAGACCATATGTTAGGCCACAAAGACAGCATCAGCCAATTCAAGAGCATTGAAATCATCCCAAGCATCTTCTCAGAACACAGTGGAATTAACCTAACAGTTAACAATCAACAAAAGATTAGTAACAGTGTTACAAAAACTGTTACAAAATGTGGAAGCTCAACAGTACACTTCTTAACAACTTCTGGGTCAAAGAGGAAATAAAGGAAGAAATCAAGGCTTCAATGAAAATGAAGACACAAGCTATCAAAATGTTTGGGACACAGCTAAGGCTGTACTAAGAGGAAAGTTCATAGCTATACAAGCACACATTGGGAAACAAGAAAAAGCACAAATAAACAGCCTGATTGCACATCTTAAAGACCTAGAAGAAGAACAACAAAGGAACCCTAAAGCAACCAGAAGGACAGAAATCACTAAAGTTAGGGCAGAAATAAATAACATTGAGAATAAGAAAACCATACAAAAGATCAATGAAAGTAAATGTTGGTTCTTCGACAAAATCGACAAATGGTTAGCCAGACTCACAAAAAAAAAAAAGGGAGAAGACCCTTTTTTGAAATAAAAAATAAATCGGATAGTAAATGAAAGAGAAGATATCACAACAGACACCGCAGAAATTCATCATATCATGCGAGGCTTCTATGAACAACTATATGCCATCAAGCTAGAGAGCCTGGAAGAAATGGACGATTTTCTAGATTCCTACCAACTTCCAAAACTAAGTAAAGAGAAAGTAGATAACATGAACAGGCCCATCACAGATAATGAAATTGAAACAGTTATCAAAAACTTTCCCAAGAATAAAAGTCCTGGACCAGATGCTTTTACAAATGAATTCTACAAAACCTTCAAAGAAGAACTAATAACTCTACTTTCAAAAGTCTTCCAGAAGATTGAAGACACTGGAATACTCCCTGCCAGCTTCTATGAAGCCAACATCACTTTGATACCAAAAGCAGATAGGGAAACAACCAAAAAAGAAAACCACAGACCAATATCTCTGATGAACATAGATGCGAAAATATTGAACAAAATTCTAGCCAACCGGATACAGCAGTGTATCAAAAAGATTGTTCATCATGAACAAGTGGGGTTTATACCAGGCATGCAAGGTTGGTTTAATATACATAAATCAATCAGTGTGATCCACCACATCAACAAAAGCAAGACCAAAAACCATATGGTCATATCAATAGATGCAGAGAAAGGCTTTGACAAAATACAACATCCCTTTATGATCAAAACACTACAAAAAAAGAGAATAGATGGAAAAATCCTGAAGATAGTGGAGTCTATGTATAGCAAACCTACAGCCAACATCATACTCTATGGTGAAAAACTGGAAGCATTTCCACTCAGATCAAGTACTAGACAGGGCTGCCCGCTGTCACCATTACTATTCAACATAGTGTTGAAGTTCTTGCCATAGCAATCAGGCAGGAGCAAGGAATTCAAGGCATACAGACTGGAAGAGAAGAAGTCAAACTCTCCTTATTTGCAGATGACATGATAGTATACATATAAAAACCTAAGGAATCCAGCAAGAAGCTTTTGGAAATCATCAGGCAATACAGTAAGGTGTCAGGCGATAACATTAACATTCAAAAGTCAGTGGCATTCCTCTATGCAAACACTAAGTTAGAAGAAATTGAAATCCAGAAACCAATTCTGTTTACTATAGCAACAAAAACAATAAAATATCTAGGAGTAAATCTAACTAAAGAAGTGAAAGACTTGTATACTGAAAATTATGTGTTACTACTCAAAGAAATTGAAAAAGACACAAAGAAGTGGAAAGATATTCCATGTTCATGGGTTGGAAGAATTAACATCATCAAAATGAGTATATTACCCAGAGCCATCTACAGATTTAATGCTATCCCCATCAAGATGCCAAGCACATTCTGAGGAGAATAGAAAAAATGCTACAAATGTTTATCTGGAACCAGAAAATACCTAGAATTGCCAAAACAATCTTGAGAAAAAAGAACAGAACCGGAGGCATCACACTCCCAGATTTCAAACTGTATTATTGGGCCATTGTCATCAAAACTGCTTGGTACTGGAACATGAATAGACACATTGACCAGTGGAATAGAATTGAGAGCCCAGAAATGAGGCCCCACACATATGGACATCTAATCTTTGACAAAGGTGCCCAGACTATTAAATGGGGAAAGTAGAGTCTCTTCAACAAATGGTGGTGGAAACAGTGGGTTGAAACATGCAGAAGAATGAAACTGAATCACTGTATTTCACCAAATACAAAAGCAAATTCCAAGTGGATCAAGGACTTGGATGTTAGACCAGAAACTAAGGACTTGGATGTTAGACCAGAAACTATCAGATACTTAGAGGAAAATATTGGCAGAACTCTTTTCCCCATACATTTTAAAGACATTTTCAATGAAACGAATCCAATTACAAAGAAGACTAAGGCAAGTATAAACCTATGGGACTACATCAAATTAAAAAGCTTCTTCACAGCAAAAGAAACCACTACCCAAACCAAGAGACCCCTCACAGAATGGGAGGAGATCTTTATATGCCATACATCAGATAAGAGTTTAATAACCAACATATATAAAGAGCTTGCCAGACTCAACAACAAGACAACAAATAACCCCATCCAAAAATGTGGGGAGGACTTGGACAGAATATTCACCACAGAAGAGATCCAAAAGGCCGAGAAACACATGAAAAAATGCTCCAAGTCTCTGATTGTCAGAGAAATGCAAATCAAGACAACAATGAGATATCACCTCACTCGTGTGAGAATGTCATACATCAAAAAAGGTAACAGAAACAAATGCTGGAGAGGGTGTGGGGTCAAAGGAACCCTCCTACACTGCTGGTGGGTATGTCAATTGGTCCAACCTCTGTGGAGAACAGTCTGGAGAACTCTCCGAAGGCTAGAAATGGACCTACCCTATGATCCTGCAATTCCTCTCCTGGGGATATATCCTAAAAAACCCAACACATCCATCTAAAAATATCTGTGTACACATATGTTCTTGGCAGCACAATTTGTAATAGCCAAAACCTGGAAGCAACCCAGGTGTCCAACAACAGATGAGTGGCTGAGCAAATTGTGGTATATACACACAATGGAATACTACTCATCTGTAAAAAATGTGACTTCACTGTTTTCAGCTGATCTTGGATGGACCTTGAAAAAATCATGTTGAGTGAAATAAGTCAGAAACAGAAGGATGAATATGAGATGATCTCACTCTCAGGCCGGAGTTGAAAAACAAGATCAGAAACGAAAACACAAGTAGAACCTGAAATGGAATTGGCATATCGCACCAAAGTAAAAGACTCTAGGGTGGGTGGGTGGGGAGAATACAGGCCCATGAAAGATGATAAATGACCTAGTGGGGGTTGTATTGTTAAATGGGAAACTGGGGAATGTTATGCATGTACAAACTATTGTATTTACTGTTGAATGTAAAACATTAATTCCCCAATAAAGAAATAAATTTAAAAAATATATATTGTTCATCATGACCAAGTGGGGTTTATCCCAGGCATGCAAGCTTGGTTTAATACATGTAAATCAATCAACGTGATCCACCACATCAATAAAAGCAAGACCAAAAACCACATGGTCCTATCAATAGGTGCAGAGAAAGCCTTTAACTAAATAAAACATCCCTTTATGAACAAAACACTACCAAAAATGGGAATAGATGAAAAATTCATCAAGATAGTGGAGTCTATATATGGCAAATCTACAGCCAATAGCATACTCAATGGTGAAGAACTGGAAGCATTTCCACTCAGATCAGGTAATAGACAGGGATGCCCACTATCACCATTACTATTCAACATAGTGTTGGAAGTTCTTGCCATAGCAATCAGGCAGGAGCAAGGAATTAAAGGGCTACAACTTGGAAAAGAAGAAGTTAAACTCTTCCTATTTGCAGAGGACATGATAGTATACATATAAAAACCTAAGGAATCTAGCAAGGAGCTTTTGGAAATCATCAGGCAATACAGTAACGTGTCAGTCTACAAAACTGACATTCAAAAGTCAGTGATGTTCCTCTATCCAAACACTAAGTTAGAAGATGAAATCCAGAGATCAATTCCTTCTACTATAGCAACAAAAACAAAAAAAAATATCTAGGAACAAACCTAACCAAAGAAGTGAAAGACTTGTATACTGAAAATTATGAGTCACTATTCAAGGAAATTGAAAAAGACACAAAGAAATGGAAAGATATTCCATGTTCATGGGTTGGAAGAATTAACATCATCAAAATGAATATACTACCCAGAGCCATATGCAAATTTAATGCTATCCCCATCAAGATGCCAAGCACATTTTGAGGAGAATAGAAAAAATGCTACAAATGTTTATCTGGAGCCAGAAAATACCTAGAATTGCCAAAACAATCTTGAGAAAAAAGAACAGAACCGGAGGCATCACACTCCCAGATTTCAAACTGTATTATTGGGCCATTGTCATCAAAACTGCTTGGTACTGGAACATGAATAGACACACTGACCTGTGGAATAGAATTGAGAGCCCAGAAGTTAGCCCCCAAACCTATGGACATCTAATCTTTGACAAAGGTGCCCAGAATATTAAATGGGGAAAGTAGAGTCTCTTCAACAAATGGTGTTGGAAAAAAATGGGTTGAAACATGCAAAAGGTAGTAACTGAACCACTACATTTCACCAAATATAAAAGTAAATTCCAAATGGATGAAGGACCGGGATGTTAAACCAGAAACTATCAGATACTTAGAGGAAAATATTGGCAGAACTCTTTTCCACATACATTTTAAAGACATCTTCAATGAAACAAATCTAATTACAAAGAAGACTAAGGAAAGCATAAACCTATGAGACTACATCTAATTAAAAATCTTCTGCACAGCAAAATAAACCAATACCCAAACCAAGAGACCCTTCACAGAATGGGAGAAGATCTTACATGCCATACATCAGACAAGAGGCTAATAACCAGAATATATAAAGAGTTTGCTAAAATCAACGACAAGGAAATAATCCCATCCAAAAATGGGGAGAGGACATGGGCAGAATATTCACCACAGAAGAGATCGAAAAGGCCGAGAAACTCATGAAAAAATGCTCCAAGTCTTTGATTGTCAGAGAAATGCAAATAAAGACAACAATGAGATATCACTTCCCTGTTGTGAGAATGTCATACATCATAAAAGGTAACAGCAGCAAATGCTGGAGAGGTTGTGGGGTCAAAGGAAGCCTCCTGCACTACTGGGTGGAATGTAGTTGGTCCAACCTCTGTGGAAAACAGTCTGGAGAACTCACAGAAGTCTAGTAATGGACCTAGCCTATGCTCCTGCAATTTCTCTCCTGGGGATATATCCTAAGGAACCCAACACACCCATCCAAAAAGATCTGTGTGCACATATGTTCTTAGCAGCACAATTTGTAATAGCCAAAACCGGGAAACAACCCAAATGTCCAACAACAGATGAGCAGGTTTTGAGATATATATATATCTCAGCTATAAAAATTGGTGACTTCACCATTTTTAGCCAATCTGGATAGACCTTGAAAAATTTATGTTAAGTGAAATAAGTCAGAAACAGAAGGATGACTATGGGATGATCTCACTCTCTTGCAGAATTTGAAAAATAAGATCAGAAGAGCAAACACAAGTAGGACCTGAACTGTTGTTGGTGTATTGCACCAAAGTAAAAGACTCTAGGGTTGGTGTGTGTGTGTGTGGGAAATACAGGTCCAAAAACGATGCCAGAGGACCCAGTAGGAGTCGTATTGTTATATGGAAAACTGGGAAATGTTATGCATGTACAAACGTATTTACTGTCATATCTAAAACATTAATTTCCCAATGAAGAAATTAAAAAATGTAAGTAAGTAAATAAATAAACAAACCAGAAAAAAAAAAAAGAAACAGCCTGGGAATATGTCAACACCCACATCCAGCAGAGAAATAATTACAGAAGCCAGACCTTCCACTTTCTACACCCCATAAAGATCTTTGGTCCATATTCCCTGAAGGATAAAGAATAGGGAAGCTATCATGGGATGGGATGTGAAACTCTGATGGTGGGAACTGTACGGGATTGTACCCCTCTTATTCCAAATCTTTTCTATCATTATTAAATCACTAATAAAAAAAGTTAAATGTTTACTCCATCAACCTGACCCACATAAACACACACACACACACACACACACACACACACACAAACATTTAGCACAAGAACTTGTGTAACCTTTGAGTCCCAGTGGGTCTGATATTGCATTCCATGGTCACAGCTGAGAACACTCTAGGTGCACTCATTTCAGGACCATTGTTCCTTGACTGGCAGGGTAGGATGACCCAGCTTCCCATCAGAGTAGGTCAGCCCCTACCATTGCTACTTTATAGAGAAGACAAGTTCCTAGAGTTGCCCACAAGAGAGCTTAGGCTGACATTTCTGATGGAAGTGACCAGTGACAGTGGAGAGAGGTATCTATTAGAGGTCTAGGTCTATCATATCTGTGTGGAAATCCAAGGATTCCCTAACGCGAGACCCAGATGATGGGGTGGCCTGGTATCTACCAAAAATGCCATTATTAAGTGAGCCTACCTTTTGCCCTTATCCAGTTTTTGCATTTCATTCTTTGTCTGATAAGCTTAAACTTTCTCCCGGTTGTTAAAGCATTGAGAGTTATTTGTTGTACCCAAACCAGTATGAGGTTTATGGGGTCTGCTTTCTTTAGACCTTCCTACTATATTGCCAAGCTTACTATGTCTAACCCTATGATTAGAGAATTTATGATGCTTTCCCTAGGCCCTTCAACTAGGATCCCTGATTTATTAGGCCTAAGTCTAACCACAGAGGGCTATTAAGAACTTTTTGAGTTAATATTATTGACCCTTGCTTATGGATACATGTATGCCTGTACCCAGTACCCTAGATCCTAGCCTGTATCTATTAGCTGTAATTTTGTTGCATAATATGCCATCTGAACTGTAACTAAGTAGTCCTATATGATAGGAAAGATCTCACTGGATTAGAGGAGTTGAGAGGTTGACATCTCAGACTTCGTGTCTCTGGTAACAAGTAACAAGTCAGTAGCAAGTATAAGGTGGCATGACAACACTGGTAGCACTGATTTAGTTGAGATCAACAGAGACAATATAACAGGATAAGGGATGAGAGAGAAGAAATATCAAGATATATGGGCATAGTCCTAGAGGTTCCAGAACTAGGAGAAATAAGGATCTTAAAGAGAATGGGAAGGTTTCTTGTAGTCTAAGAAAGAGCTTAAAATAGCAACGGTTAATGATTATTATAACCAAGTTAGTTGGGGGGTTTTCTATGAAAATCCAATGGTTGGGATCTACCATAATATACTTGGCCTTACTATGCTTTGTGTCCTTTAGGGATACCTACTAATCACAGTATCTTTGATTCTGACAGGGCCAAATAGTTTTAATCCTATATGGCTTAAGGTTGTAGGTAACTTAGATAGTTAAAATAAACTATATATACAAATATATTTTTAGAGCTCCTTAAACAATTTAAGCCCAGTGTCAGAATTTGGTCATCTGACATATCTGAAACATTAAATACTTAGGTTAAAGAAAATATATATACTCATATCTATGATCTAGTCAGTTAGAGAACTTGAAGTATTAAATGTTCCCCCCAACTTGTTAAATTATTTATGAGATTATAAATTAATGGGATTATAATCTACATTGTTCCCACCACCAAAGGTTTGTGCCCTCCCACCCCCCAGGTAACTACCATAGTTTTCCAAAGTCTTGGATATGGGTTGACTTTTTGTTTGTTTTCAAGTTCATCTGTTCAGTCCTCTATATTTCACATATGAGTGAAACTATCCTGTAGTTGTCCTTTACCTCCTTACTCACTTCACTAAGCATAATCTTCTCCAATTCCATCAATTTTACCCCAAAGTTCACAATATCATCTTTATATTGCTGAGTAGTACTCCACTGAGTGTATGTCCCATATCTTTGTTATCTCTTTTATAAATGCATAGGAGTAGAATTGCTGGATCATAAGGTATTTACATCTATATTTGTTTAAGGATTCTCCATAGTGATTATACCAGTTTGCATTCCCACCAGCAGTGTAATAGATCTCTCCACATCCTTCCCAACACTTATCCTCTCCTGTTTTGTTGATGAAGGCCATCTCAATGTGGTTTTAATTTGCATTTCTCTTGTCATGAGTGAAATGAGTGAATTGGAGCATTTCTTCATATGTCTTTGGGCCATGTGTATCTCTTCTTTAGAGAACTGTGTATTCATGTCTTCTGTATGCTTGTTTTTATTTGTTTATATTTTTGTTTATATATGCATTGGATAGAAACAGAGAAACTGAAAGGGAAAAGGGATATATATATATAGAGAGAGGGGGGGGGCACCTTCAGCATTGCCTCAACACTTGTAAAGCTTCCTCCCTTCAGGTGGGAACTGGGGGTTTGAACACAAGTCCTTGTGCCTTTTAACAGGTGCGCTCAACCAGATACATCACCAAGTCCCTCTGACCTCTTTTTTATTGGGCTGTTCTTTTTCTTTTTGTTCAGCTCCATGAGTTCTTGATAGATGTTTGATATCAACCGCTTGTCTGAAATATGATGTGCAAATATGCTCTCCCAGTTGCTAGGTTTCCTGTTTATCCTTATAGAATTTTCTTTTAAAATGGAAGAACATCTCCTGTTGATGGACTGGAATAATAAATGTCATTAAAATAGTAATTCTGACAAATGCAATCCTTATTAAAATTCCAATGATATATTTCAAGGTCATTGAACAACTTATTAAAAGATTCAAATGTAGCTATTTGGAGACTCCACCCCATAGGCAATGGAAGCAAAAACAAGACTGAATAAGATATATAGATATGGATGAATAGGGAGATGATAGGTAGACAGACAGACAGATAGATAGACAGATGATAGGGAGTTATATCGATCAACAGATGATAGATGGGACCCAATTGTTGATGGAAGCCCATTGGTTAGTCAGACTCACTGAAAGAAGTGTCTTCTAATTGACCGTCCATGTGTGTGCTGGAGTTGTGATATTCCCTTATGTTGTCATTAGTGGTACAGACATGGTGTGTGAGATGAGGTATCATGGAGAAATTATGTGCATTTAATTGTGCAGTAGCAAGCAAGAGGGAAATCAGAAAACTCAAAATACCTACTGGAGAAGAAATTTGGTGTTATGAGCCATTGAATGGCTGCAGGAAAAGTGGCCTGGATTCTAAGGTGCATAAAAATGGTTTTGCCAGATTTTGATCCTGAGTAACAATGAGGGCAAATAGAACTTATGAAAAGCAGATATGAGAAGCTTGTACATTGAGAAGCTTGATTCTGGAGCCTTTGTATGCCTTCTTTGCTACCGGGTTTCTTTCAACCAACCTCAGTTCAAGTCATGGATGGGAGAGGAGGGAGGTAGGAATGCCTTCATCAGGTCCATCCAGCTCCTCACAGGTGCTACTTAGGGCCACCAAAACATTCAGATTCAGCTAGGTGGACTGAAGGGAGAAGCTTTTGGTCCAATCTCAAAAGAAGCAAGACTGGATGTTAGGGCAATCTGGATGTAACATCTGTCACCCCACTGATCTCCCGGGTAGATCTGGCTGAGCTTTCTCCCTCAGTGCTTCATGTGTGTTCCTCCCAAAGCCACATACTCAGTAGAAGAGGATCACCTTCTCTGAATAGAGTTGGACTGGTCTTCAGTATGTATATGAGTAACTATGCTCCCTGTTAGAACCTACAAACCAATTCTCAACTGAGGCAAGGTAGGGGGAGGTGGTGGTGGAGAGATGCAGGCAAATTCAACTGAGGGCCCACAGAGGAACTTTAATTCTTTAGACTCCACAGGTATCATGGAATCTGTAACCTTGGAATGACTTAGAACTACATCCAAAGTTTCCACTTGATGCCACACATGTGGCCTTGAAGCCGAACTTGAGCTTCCCTGCCCAGTGCCATAGAAAGTCAAATTATGTTACATCAGGAAGGCAGGCAGTGTAAGGTACAGTAACTTATTGATTTCCAAAATACAAACCTGCTGTCCAAAACTTCTGTAATATATTATTCAAATCACACCCTCCTCTTCCCCCCAAAAGGGGTCAGTTTTACTCACCAAGGGCTGGAATTGAGGGAACTGGATTCAGGGCCCGGTGGTCCAAGGCCTTTAGATATTCTTTCCTGCTGGGCCATGGATCTTTCTAGAAGAAGGCCTTAAGGTCTTAATCATTGTTCACTATTTTAAGAGGGTGAGGTCAGCAGGAATGGGGTGAAGATGTGAGTCCATTTTATTTCCATATCTGTTTATAGCATATTAACTGTTCCTTTGCAAAAAAAAAATCCTACAACTCACATATCCAGAGTTATCATCAATTGCTGGTTACTACCCCCCGCCCCGACTTCAAGGCCATTATCAGTTGGCAGTTTTCTTTGGGTGCATGGTTTCTCTCCAAGCCCACATTTACTTCTCTCTATGTATAAGGAGTCATGGGGCAATGTTTGTGTGGGAGCTGTCCCATATTTCAACAGATGGGAGCTGTAATCTCTACAGGATGCAACTGAGCAATAGAACTTCATACCAGTTAGTATTCATTATGTGCTTGCTATGGATCAGACTCTATGCTAAGCCATTTGAATTCATTATCTCTTCAACCTTTGCAAGAAAAATAAAGAAACTGAGTTAGAGGAGAGTAGTGCATAAAAGCTCATCCAGCTAGTAAATGAAAGAACCAGTACCTGCTCACACAGCAGTTTCAGACACGTTTAACCAGATCACCTGGCAAGCATTAGCCCCCATTTCATGCATGAAGAAATTTGAGGTTTATATGACACCAGTATGAAGGACAGAGCTTAGAATTTAGACTCCTAGCCATGCTACTGAAAAAGCTGTGTGACCATGGTCAGAGAAATAGCTAAGCTAGTGGAATTCATGACCTGCCTGCCTGAGGCTCTGCATTTGATCCCTGATCCTACATAGGCTGGAGTGGTACACTGTCTTCTTGTTCTGTCTTTCTCACCCTCCCTTGTGTAGAGCTCTCTCTTCCCCTCATATAAGATGAATAAAATAAATTTTTAAAAAATCTGGGACAGGGCCAGGTGGTGGCTTACCTGGTTGAGCACACAGGTTACAATGCACAAGGACCCAGGTTCAAGCCCCCAGTCCCCACCTGTAGAGGGAAAGCTTTGCCAGTGGTGAAGCAGTGTTACAGATGTCTTTCTTTCTCTCTTCCTTTCTATCTCCCTTGCCTCTCTGAATTTCTGGTTGTCTCTGTCCAATCATAAATAAAGATAATAATACAAAAAAAATCTGGGACAACTAGTGTGAGATCTATAAAGGCTTTAAACTAAACCGAGGTTTCCAGAGTTGTCTCTCTTACACTGGCTCCAGTTTACTACAAACATGTTCTATCGGGGCCTGGGTGATGGTGCACCTGGTTGATTGCACACAGTGTAGTGCATAAGGACCTGCTTTCAAGACCCCAGCCACCACCTGTAAGGGGAAAGCTTTCTGAGTGGTGAAGCAGTGCTGCAGGTGTCTCTTTCTCCCTCTCTACTTCCCCTCCCTCTTGATTTCTGTCTCTATATGAAATATGTAAAGCAAATAAAAGCATTAAAATATGTATGCTCTGTCTCAGCAGGTAATATGTTGGACCCTATTCCCCTTGATCTTTTTGTTGGCTTTTAGTATCTGTGCCTAAATCATTCTCCTATTCTAGCACCATGCTGCTGGTCAAATCCCCCTCCTTAACCTGTCTATCCTAGGTCTCACTTATAAACTCTGGCAAATCTATTCACTCTCCCTGCCCAAGAAAAAAAAAAAAAAAAAAGATTAGCCATGACCTTGGGAAAGTCACATAATTTTCTGAGCTCCACTTTCCTGATTTGAAAACTGTAGGAGTCCAACACCTCTGGCTGTCTCTCCAGTGAGGACCACCAACCCATGGGAGAAGGTGAAGAGAGAAAGCTCAGAATCCCCCAGAGACCTTGGTGTGACCAGGGCTTGGTGAAACTGGCGGGTCTGGAAGGAAGGCTAGACAACTAACTAACCCAGTTAGTTGTTATCCCACTGGTGCCAAGATGGCCGGCTGGACAGGAATTGGGCTGGGCTTGTTTGGCACAACTGCAGAGTGAGTTGTTGTTGCTACCTAAAGGACAGGCGGTGACCAAGTGTGTAGATGGATTGTAACTGCTCCACCAAGGCTGCCGCCAATGAGCAGCTATGCACATTCCTGTCTCCTGCTGGTTTCCGGAGTGGAAAAGGGCAGCCAAGACTCACTGGGGTGGGGGTGGGGGAAAAGAGGGGTAAGGAAAAGCTGTTGCCTCTGGTTTGGGAGTTATAAATAAATCCATCTGGTTCTGTGGGAGCCTGGGACCTGCAATTCAGGGCATGTGGTACATGTTTCCATTCACACTAGCCCCCAGCTCCTTAGCTGGGCAGGAACCTCCCTGGCCCCAATTCTGTTTCCAGCCCAGCCCTCCAAGTCCAACTCTAGCAGGGTCATGTCTGAGGAAGTGTTTTGGAAATAAGTTGCACATGTGAACTTTCAATTCCATATTTGAGTGAGTGTATGTTTCTTTTGTGAGGAAGGGGCCCTGGAGCAGTTATAGAAGATGAGGCCTTTTTGACTTTTGGTCTCTGTCTTGGGATCCCTGAAATAGTACAAAGTCCTCTGCTTCTGCCCAATACCATAAGGAAATATCAAAATGCTGCATTTCAGCCATTTGTGCAATAGGAAAAGTTTCACTTTGTAATATTGTGCAATAGGAGAAGGGAGGTATCCCATAAAACATTCTCTCTTCCTGCCTCTTGGCTGCTTTAAATCTCAGGAGATGGAGGAGTGGCTAGAAGGTCTAGACCTGGACCTTGTCTCTCCTGATGTGTCTCCTCCCTTCTCCCCTCCAGGGATCCCAGTGCCTCCCTAAGAAATTTAACTCTTTGATGTTTGTTTTCATCACCTTTACCCTATCCAGCTAAGACTAGTGGAGACACAGAGGCAATACCCAAATCTTACCGATCTTTCTAACTCTAGAGCCAGTGATAGTTTTCAACTAGTGTTATCTTTTTTCTTTTTCAGATTGAGACAGAGAGGCAGAGAGTGAAAAAGACCACAGCATCAAAGCTCCCTTCAATGCAGCGGGGGCCAGGCTTAAACCTGGATGATGCACATGGCAAAGCAGCCCATGACTCATGTGAGCTATTTTGCCAGCCCTAGTAGGTGTTACCTTAACAAATTGCTTTTGCACACTTCTAAAATTTCTTTATTATCTTTATTTATTATTTGTTGGGTAGAAACAGCCAGAAATACAGAGGGAGAGAGACAGAGAAACCCCTGCAACCCTAATTCATCACTTGCAGATGAGGACTGGGGGCTTAAACCCAGGCCCTTGAGCATTGTAATAGATGCGCTCAACCTGGTTTGCACTCTTTTTTTGTGTGCTGTGTGGTCTACTATATGCTGGGAACACAGGAGAGAAGAAAATAGTCAGTTCCTGCCTTTATGCTCATGGTCACATCGATTCTCAAAGAGATCATTGGTGTCACTTGGACAGTAATGGTGGTTGGGCATGAAGAGGACCCAAGAGAAGAAGTCCACAGACTAATTTACAGAAAGGGTTAAAGTTTATTAGGGCAGACAGGTGGAGGAACCACCCGAGGTGATGGATTAGCCAGTAAAGCTGCCAGATAAGTTCTGGGAAGGTCAGCATTTATACCTATAACTTTGGGGGTTACATTCTTTTGGAGTTGTTCAAGAAACCATTTCTTCCTGCTTTGGCCTAAGCATGGAGACAGGGTTCTTTGTATCAAGACGCCTCATAGAAGTGAGATATAGCCTGGAGTGAAGACAGCAATCTTCTTTATCAAATTTATTTTTAATTTATTTTTATTAGGGATTTAATAATGATTGAAAAGATTGTGCAATAAAAGGGGTACAATTCCATAGAATCCCCGTCACCAGAGTTCCATATACCCCCCATTGGAAGTTTCCCTATTCTTTTTTTTCTTTATGGGGGGGGACTAATGGTATATAGTCAACAGTAAAATACAGTAGTTTGTACATGTGTAACATTTCTCAGCTTTCCACATAACAATTCAATTCACTCTAGATTCTCCTCTACCATCATATTCCAGGATCAGAACCATCCCCCTGCACCCCAGAGTCTTTTACTTTGGTGCAATACCCCAACTCTAGTCCAAGTTCTGCTTTGTGTTGTGTCATATCTCATCCCCTCCATTGGAAGCTTCCCTATTCTTTATCCCTCTGGAAGTATGGAACAAAGATCTTTATGGGGTGTAGAAGGTGGGAGGTCTGGCTTCTGTAATTGCTTCTCTACTGGACATGGCTGTTGGCAGGTTGATCCATACCTGTCGTTTTCTCCGGGCTGGCTTCACGGGCAGGTAACAGATGACCAGAAACACACAGCTGAGCTGAGAACGCAATTTAATCTTTATTCACGAGCGAGCAAACAGTCCAACACCTAATCACCACACCATCTGCTCCTCCATCTTTTTTTCCTCTGGCAGCAGAGTCTTGAACTCAGGAAGTACGTAGGCTAGGGGGCGGGGAGAAGGGAGAAGTGGGAAACTAGAAAGGGCTAAACCAAATCTCCCAGAGGTGGGGGGGGAGTGAGACCAAACCAGTGTAACAGAAAAGACCATGTAAATAGACCACAATGTCAAGCAATGTAACAGAAACAGAACTAGATCCCAGAAGCAGAACTAGAAGCATACCAACACATACCCCTGTTATGTTTCTAGTTTTCCCTGCTCACAGGGGTAGGACATTGAAGAAATGGGATTCCAGTACTCACTGTTGAGGTAGTCTGCCCAGGGAAGTCAGTTTGGCGTCATGGTAGCATCTTCAATTTGGTGGCAAAGTATTGGAGCTGGAGAGTTTATATCCCAGGCCTGGCATCTCTGGACACAGTCTAAAGCAAAAAATGTCGAAGTGGCACTGGTTGCACTGATCCGGTTGAGATCGGCAGATGCAGCATCAAATGCAATGGATCAAGAGAAGCATGAAGGAAAACAAGCAAAGCCCAAGAGACTCCAGGACTGGGGAAAATATGGGTTTAAAGAGAATGATAAAGGGGTCAGGTGGTGGCCTGCTGGGTTAAGCCACATAGTACAAAGTGCAAGGACTCATTAATGGATTACAGATCAAGCCCTTGCCTCCCCACCTGCGGGGGGGGGGGTCACTTTGCAAAGGTGAAGCAAGTCTGCTTTCCCTCTCTCTCTTCCTCTTCCCTTTCAATTTCTCTCTGTCCTATCCAGTAAAATGGGGGGAAAATGCCAGAAGCAGTGAATACGTACTGCAGGCACTGAGCTCCAGTGATGATCCTGGAGGCAGAGAGAGAGAGAGAGAGAGAGAGAGAGAGAGAGAGAGAGAATGAGTTAAGAGGGTTCCTTGCTATCTTAGAAGTTAAGAAAGCAATAGATAATAATCATTACAACCAAATTTCAGATTTCTTATTCAAAGTGTGTTGCAACCAAGATTTCAATCCTAGCTTATTGCTCTGGGTGCCTACTGATCCTGTGACTGAATTATTTTGCTGTTTATGCTGCTTATGCCACCAGCCTGACAAAAGCAACATTTGTTAATACATGCCACAGCAAGCACTGTTGGCATTTATAGGAAGACATTTCTTTGCAGTGTGGGATGCTGCTGTACAGAGTAAGATGTTGAACATCCTGACTCCAGATACTAAATGCTACTAGTACCACCCTGAAGTCACTGTGAAAACCAGAAATGCCTGTGCACATTTATAAATACTTCCAGAGGGGGCAGGAGTACCCACCCCTGACTGAAGGAAACCATGGAGGACAGTGAATGGGTGAAGCTAAATGGTGGTGCAACCAGTAAAACACACAAGTTATTATGTCAGCAACCCAGGTTCAAACTCCAAGTCTCCACCTGCAGGGGGAAGCTTCACGAGTGGTGAAGCAGTGCTGTAGATATCTCTCTTTTTCTCTCCCCTCTCCTTATTTCTCTGTCAATTTTTTTTTAAATAATAATTTTTAAAAAAAGAAGAAAAAGGTCACTGGCAGTGATAGAGTCATCTTGCAGGCATCAAGCCTGAGCCTAATCCTGGTGGCAAAACAAGCAAACAGTTGAATGAGTGAAAGAAGGCCATCCCCAATTTATTTATTTATTTATTTATAAAAGGAGACATTAACAAAACCTTAGGATAGGAGGGGTACAACTCCACACAGTTCCCACCACCAGATCTCCATATCCCATCCCCTCCCCTGATAGCTTTCCCATTCTCTATCCCTCTGGGAGTATGGACCCAAGGTCATTGTGGGTTGCAGATGGTGGAAGGTCTGGCTTCTGTAATTGCTTCCCCACTGAACATGGACATTCACCGGTCAATCCATACTCCCAGCCTGCCTCTCTCTTTCCCTAGTAGGGTGGGTCTCTGGGGAAGCAGAGCTCCAAGACACATTAGTGGGGTCATCTGTCCAGGGAAGTCTGGTCGGCATCATGCTGGCATCTCATCCCCAATTTCTGAACATACTGCACTTTCTTTATTTTTTAAATTTTTACTGGGGGATTAATATTTTACACTCAATGGTTAATACAGTATAGTTTATCATGCTGCACTTCCTAGGTCCCCACATACAAACCAATAGTTTAGAACTCAGCAATAATATTTGCCCTGGAATGGTGTGCTGTAATCCTGCAGTTGTGGCATGAGGTACTGTGGTGGGTTAAGGCTGAGGCATAACCACCATGGTTCAGTTTTGAATGTGCTGATCAGTGATTATGGGGAAATGTCCACAAAGCAGTCAGAATCTGATCCCAGGTAAAGATGAGAAGTCACATCTCAAACTCTGGATTTGGGATCAAAGTCATCTGAGGGTGGGGGGCTAGAGCTGAAACCCATTGAAATAATCAAGGGGCAAAGATGATGCTTGGTATGATATGGTGATGGAAAGAACTGGATTTTCAGTGGTTAACTAATACATGTCAGTTTTTATTGATGTAGTTTTAAAACTTACCAAAAGTTATAAAGCAATGTTACTTCAGTTAATAAGAAAAAAAAGAGATTGTGAATGCATATAGAGTTAGATGAGAATTAAATCCAACATAAATGGGGGAGAAAGACATCATAATTGTTATGCAATAACATTCATGGCTGAGGCTTCAAAATTCCAGGTTCAACCCCACCACCACCACCACCGTAAGTCAGAGCTAAGCAGTGCTCTGCTTATGCTTGTTCTTCTCCCCCCGCCTCATCTTTTTCAGGTGTATGGGCTAGGAAAGGTCTCACCTGAGTATTAGAGCAGGAGGGTTGACATCCTAGGCCTGGCATCTCCAGACACAGTCCGAAGTGAAATATGCAGTGGCTGCACTAGTTGTATTGATTTGGTTGAGATCTATAGTAACCATCTGACTGGCTTCACTTTTCTTCTAGTCTCTTTTCTTTCCAAATCATTTTCTGAAAACATGGCTTTCATCACATTCCCTCTCAACATTAACCAGTTTCAATCTCCACAGCCTTACATTCTAGCCCTTCTGATACAGATTCCTCTTTCTCTTTCACATTGTTTTCATTTTATTATTTTTAAATAGAGACTGACAAGACAGAGACAGAGAGTTCCTTCAGTGCAGTGGAGGCCAGGCTCAAACCTGAGTTGTATATATGGCAAAGCAGTGTACTATGTGAGTGAGTTATTTTATCAGACCTAGATTCTCTATTCAAGGCTCATTCTTTATGTCTGGCTGCATAGAGTCCCCAATACACATTGCCCTTCCCTCACTATAACACCTCTCTCTTCCTCATACCTCTTTTGACTCTCTCCATTTGGAAAAATACATGCAGGCTTTAAGACCAAATTTGAGTACTATCTCTCTTTTCTTAAGCTTTCCTTTGCCCCTTAGAGGCATGCATGTGCTTTCCCATCTCTGCATCCATTCCCCAGCTCTAGATACACATCTTGGGGCTGTCTATCCCCCCACTAGACTAGGAATTCTCTATGGACAGCAGCCATGTTCTATTTTGCTGTGTAATTCCACTGCTCAGCACAATGTGGATAAAGGGGGAATTGGGCTTGGTATCACAAGACATTGGAGAAATTGCATAGTTTCCCCCAAGCTTGACCATGAGTTCACATGAGCTATGTTTAAATTTCTCCCCATAACCACTGCCTTCTGATGAGAAGTCATGAAAAAGCCTGGGGAGAGAAGGAAAAAGATGGTGAGTCAAGGCAGAGGACAGGCAGAGGGGAACAGTACAAAAAAAGAGAGGGGAGGTTGAGTGGATGAAAGAGAAGAGGGATCAATTATTTGGTTAAATGCTCATATAACTAAAGGCCTCAAGTAACCTGGAATGAAAGGAAAAGGAACTGAGACTTTGGAAAGAAAAACATCTTCTTAGGTAGGTCAGCAGAATGGATAGGTGATGACAGGCAATGGTGTGTTTCAGTGTCACATTTTGAGTGAAACTGTTATCTGCAGGGATCAAACCCAGCTCCATAGAACTTAATAAAGAACACAACGGCATTGGCACATAAACTCTGACAAAATTCCTCAGAGTGTTCTTAAGGGCACTAGGAGACACTGTAACCCCACAGTGAACCCCGGTGGGTAAAATAATGGGAAAAAGGGAAGGGAAGGGAAAGGGAAAGGGAAGGGGAAGAGAAAGGAAGGGAGAGGAGGGGATGGGGAGGGGAGGGGAGGGAAGGTAAGGGAGGGGCAGGGAGGGGAGGGAAGGTCTTGGGTAGAGAAATGCAGTCAGTCATTCCATAATGATAGTCACACAGAGATTGCAGATGAATACCTACCCCAATCTTATTTCCTTTTTTTAATTTTGATCTCCTTACAGGTGTCTCGCATTGGTCAAATGTAATGCAAAGCCAGAGGATAAGGGAACCTGCTGATGCAATCCATATAGGTCAGTAAACCAGGGCACAAAACTGAGCAGAGAGGGTGGAGAAGACCAAAAGGGGCATATGGAAGTTATACTGAACTACTGGCTAACTTTGGAGCTGGCTCCTTCACTTCCTTCAATCTTATTCTGAAATGTTACCATCTTAGTGTGGCCTTGCTGTCTATCCTTTCACATCGCCCCCCCAAAAAAAACCAAATGTCAGCACATCTCATCTACCACCACATTGTTATCTCCCTCCTCCACAGGGCACTGGACTTCTAGTACTTTTTACTCCTTAGACCTGCTAAAATAAATCACTTTATTAGTGTTTCACATTATTTTTTTTTCTTGCTCTGTTCTTTAGTTCCACATATGAATTAGGTTGTCTGATATTCTCTTTCTCCCTCTGGCTTGTTTCACATTATGCAATTCCTTCCAGTTCTATCCATGTTGGAGAAAGAGAGCTCTCACCTTTTCTTAATAGCTGAATAGTATTAACCATCCATCTGCCCATAGACAGTTGGGTTGGTCTCAAATTTTGGCTATTACAAATAATGCTACTGTGAAAATAACATGCATGGTAAAAGTGTTTTTGTATATTTTTGAATAGACACTGAAGGGGAAAATTATCAGATCATAAGGTAGGTCTACTTTTTCACATTTCAAGAAATATCTTTATTTTTTCAGGGACTAGAGCAATTGGCATTCCCACCAACTGTGTAAGAAGGGATACCTTTCCTACCAGATCCCCACCAGGACTTTACCTTCCTTCAGTTTATATATGGTGTTCTCACAGCTGTGTAGTAGTATCTCATTTCTGTCTTTATTTGCATTTCTCTGATAATCATAAACATTGAGAATTTTTTTCATATGCCTATTGGCTATTTGAATACCTTCTTTGGTAAGAGCCCATTCAGATATTCTTCCCATTTTTTATAGATTTTTTTTCTTGCTGAGTTTTGGCACTTATATATCTCGGTTATATACTCTTTATCCAATATATGATGTGTAGATATCTTCTCTCATTCAGTAGGACACTACTTTGCTTTGGCAGTGGTTTCTTTTGCTATGCAGAAGCTTTTCAGTTTGATTTAATTACATAAATTTGTGTTGAGTTTTATCTTCTTTGCCATCAGATTTGGGTCTCTAAAGACATTTCTGAAGAAAGAATCATGAAATATTCTATTCATGATTTCCTCTATGAATTTTATGGTTTCTGGTATGACATATAATATTCCAGTCTAATATAACAAGTTTTTGGTCCATTTTGAGTTGACTTTTGTGCAGGGTGGAATTTGGTGACTGTGATTCATTTTTCTGCATGTAGCTGCTTATTTGCCCCAGTACCATTTACTGAAAAGACTCTCCTTTCTCCATTTGATGTTATATATTTCCTTTATTGTCCTTGATTTTCATTTTTTATAATTTATTTATAAAATTAAAAATACCAATAAGACCATAGGATAAAAGGGGTACAATTCTACACAATGTCCACCACCAGAGTTCTGTATCCCATCCCCTCCCTTGAAAGCGTCACTATTCTTTATCCCTCTGGGAGCATGGAACCAGGGTCATTATGGGGTGCAGGAGGTGGAAGGTCTGGCTTCTGTTATTGCTTCTCCACTGAACATGAGTGTTGGCAAGTCAATCCATACTCGCAACCTGTTCCTATCTTCCCCTAATGGAACAGGACACTTGGAAGTTGTTCCAGGACATATTGGTGGATTTGTCTGCCCAGGAAATTCAGGTTGGCATCATGGTAGCACCCGCAACTTGGTGGCTGAAAAAGCATTAAGATATAAAGCAGAACACATTGTTTAATAGCCAGGAACCTAAAGGCAAGAATACAACAGGTGAGTTTTGGGATCTCCACTTTGGAAAACGCTAAGTAGGTCTATTTTAGGTATATTTCAAGGGGGCCATGACTTTACTGATTTGGGCTTGAGAAGGACAGCTAACATGCAGGTGGACCAAAGGTATTGTCTGGAGAAATGCTGTCAGAGTTGGAAATAAGACTAGAAAGCTGGATCAGGGCAGAGTAGTTCTCAAATGTGGGAAAAGTATATAAGTATCATTTTATGATGTCTTTTTATTTTTTTAGGTCTTGCTACTTGCTTGCTGGTTTGGGTCACTGCAAACTATTGTGCACTTTTGCTTTAAGGTGTATATTTCCCCTAACTTATGGGTACTTATGCACATGTGTTCTGTCTCATGGGCCCTGGTCTGTATCGAGGTTCTGTGGCTTTGTTAGGAGGTGCACCACCCGATATGGAATTGAGGAGTCCTATGAGCTAGGAATGGTCTCACCAGAGTGCTGGAGCTGAAGGGTTGACATTCCATGCTTGGTGTCTCTGGACACAGTCTGAAGTGAAATGTGTCAAGATAGTACTGGTTGCACTGATTTGGTTGAACTCAGCAGATGCAATATCAAATGGTACAGATTGAGTGAGGCGTACAGGAAGATAAGCCATGCCCCGGAGTTTACAGGACTGGGAGAAATATGAGTTTTACCAAGAATGGGGAGGGTTCCTGCTGTCTTGGAGTTTAAGAAGGCAATAAATAGTTATTATTGTAACCAAGTTATTAGGAAATTTGGTTGACTTTGAAAATTCCATGGTTAGGATTTGCTGTATCATAAAAGACATTACCATGATTTGTGCCATTTAATGCTATTTACAAATGTTTTGATTTCTTTGTGATTAGTCCATTTAGATTCTACAGTTCTTCTTGGTTCAGATTTGGAAGGCAATAAGTTTCTGGTAATCCTTCCATTTCTTTTAGGTTCTCTAGCTGGGGCATATATAGCTGTCCATAGAAACTTCATGATTTTTTGGATATCTGTGGTGTCTGTTGAGATTTCTGCCCTACAATTTAAATTCAATTTATTTGAGTCTTCTTCCCCCCACCTTTTTTTTTAGTGAGTCTGGATAAGGGTTTGTCAATTTTTGTTTATTCTTCAAGGAACCAACATTTACTTCATTAATCTATTTTATGGTTTTCTTATTTTCAATGTTGTTTATTTCTGCCCTAATTTTAATGATTTCAGTCCTTCTGGTTGCTTTAGGGTTCTTTTGTTCCTCTTCTTCTAAGTCTTTATGGATTGCAGTTAGGTTGTTTACTAGAGCTGTTTCTTGTTCTCTAGTGTGTGCTTGTATAGCTATGAGTGTCCCTCTAAGTACTGCTTTAACAGTGTCCCAAATATTTTGATAGCTCATGTCTTCATTTTCATTTGAATCTAGAAGCACTTAAATTTCTTTTTATTTTTTTTATTTATAAAAAGGAAACATTGACAAAACCATAGGATAAGAGGGGTACAACTCCACAAAATTCCCACCACCAGACCTTCATATCCTATCCCCTACCCTGATAGCTTTCCTATTCTTTATCCCTCTGGGAGTACAGACTCAAGATCATTGTGGGATGCAGAAGGTGGAAGGTCTGGCTTTTATAATTGCTTCCTCACTGAACATGGGCATTGACAGGTCGATAAATACTCCCAGCCTGCCTCTCTTTCCCTAGTAGAGAAGGGCTCTGGGAAAACAGAGCTCCACAACACATTGGTGGGGTTGTCTGTCCAGGGAAGTCTGGTCGGGATCATGCTAGTATCTGGAACCTGGTGCTTGAAAAGAGAGTTAACATACAAAGCCAAGCAAATTGTTGACCAATCATGGACCTAAAGGCTGGAATAGTACAGATGAAGAGTTTGGGAGTTCCTCCATTTTGTAGATAGCTAGTAGGCATATTTTAGTTATATTCCAAAGGGCCTGTGGCTATACTAGGGTTTTTTTATTTCCGCTGAGCCTGAAATCTGATATGCAGGTGGATCCAAGTTATTGTCTGGGGAGATGATGTCATGGCTGTAAAAGGACCAGAAAGCTGGATCAGGGAAGAGAGTAGCTCCCTAATATGAGAAAGGAGTATAAATATTGTTGACTGTAATCCCATCAATTTGATGTGATCTGGGGTCCATATTCAGCTTGGGAGCCTATGTGACCTCTGCTAAATTTCTTGCTTGAGTTTCTCTTTAACCACGTACTATGCAGTATGTTATTGATTTTCTAAATTTTGTGACTTTTACTAATTTTATGTTTGTGGTTAAGTATTAGCTTTACTCCACTGTAGTCTGAGAAGATGCTTGAGACAATATCAATGCTCCTGATTTTTTGAAAGTTTTTTCTGTATAATTTTTATTTATAAAATAGAAACACTGACAAGACCATAGCATAAGAGGGATACAATTCCCACCACCAGAACTCCCGTCCCCTGATAGCTTTCCTATTATTTTTAAATTTTTTTAAATTAATTAATTAATTTATTTATTCATTTTTGTTGACCTTGTTGATTTATTATTAGAGTAATTATTGTTACTGTTATTGATGTATTTGTTGTTGAATAGGACAGGGAAAAATCGAGAGAGGAGGGGAAGACAGAGAGGAGGAGAGAAAGATAGACACCTGCAGACCTGCTTCACTGCTTGTGAAGTGACTCCCCTGCAGATGGAGGTGGGGGCTCGAACCGGGATCCTTACTCCAGTCCTTGTGCTTTGCACCATGTGTGCTTAACCCACTGTGCTACCGCCTGACTCCCCGGCTTTCCTATTCTTTAACCGTTTGGGAGTATGGACCCAGGGTCATTATGGGGTGCAGAAGGTGGAAGGTCTGGCTTCTGTAATTACTTCCTCACTGAACATGGGTGTTGACAGGTCAATCCATACTCCCAGCCTGCCTCTCTCTTTCCCTAGTGGGGCAGAGCTCTAGGGAAGTGGGGCCCCAGGACACATTGGTGGGGTCCTCTGCCCAGGGAAGTCAGGTTGGCATCATGGTAGCATCTGGAACCTGGTGGCTTAAAGAAGAGTTAACATATAAATCCATTCAAATTGTTAAATAATCATGAACCAAAAGGCTGGAATATTGCAGGTGAAGATTTGGGGTCTCCATTTTGGATATAGCTATTTTAGGTATATTCCAAAGGGCCCATGACCTTATTAGTTTTTGCCTGAGCCTGACAGCTGATATGCAGGTGGACCCAAGTTATTGTCTGGGGAGATGACGTCATGGCTGGAAAAACAGCTAGAAAGCTAGATCAAGGAAGAGAGTAGCTCCCATATATGGGAAAGGTATATAAATATTTTTTACTGTAAACTCCACTGATTTGATCTGGGGCCCATATTAAGCATAGGAGCCTATGTAACATCTGCATCCCTGTAGTTCCGAACTTGAATTCTGTGGTCATGAGTAGGAACGTTCCAAGTTGTCCCAATTTCAGGACCCATCTTCCTCAGGTGGTAGATAGAGTATGTTAGCCAACCCCCTTCAGAGGATGGAACATTCTCTACCATTGTTGATCCACATTGAGGGCAATGTCCTGTGGGGGTCCCCAAAGGGGTCCATTATGTTGTTCCTGATAGAGATGACCAGTCACAATGGAGAGAGGGATCTACTTGAGGTCTAGGCCCATGATGTCTGTGTGGGAATCCCAGGACTCCCCAACTAGGGCCCCAGATGATGGGGTGGCCTGGTAGTGACTAAGGAGTCATCATTAAAGTATGCCAGTCTCTTGCCCTTATTCAACTTTTATAGTCCTTACTTTGATATGGTTAGCTTTGGAGTTACTGAGGGAAGTGTAATAGGAAGTAGACGGGGGGAGGGGGTATCTATGTGTAAGTAGTAACTATTTAGTTAGGTACTTTAAGGTGTCTTTTTAGGTCTTTCTACTTGCTTGCTTCATTTATTGACTCACAGCAAACTATTGTGTACTTTTGTTTTAAGGTATATATTTTGCCTAATTTATGGATACATGTGTACATATGCCCTATCTCATGGGACCTGTTAGTTATCTAGGTTTTCAGTCTTTGTTAGGAAGTGGACCAACCAAAATGGAATTGAGGAGTCCTATGAGAAAGGAAAGGTCTCACCCAAGTAAGGAGGATGAAGGGTTGACATTACATGCCTGATGTTTCTGGACACAGTCTGAAGTGAAGCATACCGAGGTGGTACTTATTGCATTCAATAGGATGGGATCAGAAGATGCAGAATCAGTTGGTATGAATTGACAGAAGCATGCAGGAAAGTGAGCCCTACCCTAGAAGTTCCAGGACTTGGGGAAATATGGGCTTTATAGAGGAAGTGGGAGGTTCCTGCTATCTTAGGGTTTAAGAGGCAAACGCTAGAAGAAGAAGAAGAAGAAGAAGAAGAAGAAGAAGAAGAAGAAGAAGAAGAAGAAGAATGGTTTAAGAAGGCAATAGATAATTATTGCTATAATCAAAATAATCAAATTGTTTGGCAATTTGGTTGAATTTGAAAATCCTATTGTTATGATTTGCTGTATCATACACGACCTCACCATAATTTATGTCCTTTGATGTCATTTACATATAGCTGTGTCTTATAAAGTAACGATATGGCAAGTTTTTTGGTGATGTTGTTCATCTTTATAGGAGGCCTTATAGATCCTCTTTCAGGGCAGGTTTGGTGACAGTTGCCTCCTTTAAATGTTACTTGTCTGAGAAGGTTTTTATCCCTCCATCTAGTGCATGACACTCTAGCAGCATATACTGTCCTTGGGTGAAACCCTTTTTCATTGAGAGCTCAATAGATATCTTGGAATTCTCTTCTGGCTTTTAGGATTTGTTGCCATTCTCTTCTGGCTTTTAGGGTTTGTGTGGAGAAGTCTGGTGATAGTTTTATAAGTTTTCCCCTGACTTTTTGTTTCTCTTGCAGCCTTGAGGATCCTTTCTTTTTTTAATTTTGCTTATTTATTTTTTTAATTTAGTATTATTTTTATATTACATAATTACACGTTGACAGGGGTTTGAATCCACACCATTCCCACCAGAGCACTGAATTTTCAGTCTCCCCACTGCAGTTCACTACAGTTCCCCTCAGGTTGGATAAGAATATTGTCTGAGAAAATGGTGTCAGAGTAGAGAAAAAGAGGTAGAAAGTTGGATTAGGTCAAGGAGGAGCTCCTGTTCTTGAAAAAAAATTCTGTGGCTAAAATTACATGATCCTTTCTTTATCCTTACTTCTTTTCATTGTAAATATGATGTGTCTTATTGTTTTCAGGTCTTGGTTGATATTGTTTGGGGCTCTCTGGGCCTCCTGAATCTTAATGTCCTTTCTGTTGCTAGCGTGGGGAGGTTTTCTTCTATTATTTCCTCTAGGGTGCTTTCTTCCCCTTCCTCTCTTTCTTTCTCTGCTAGGCCAATTATGTGAATGTTGCTTCTTTTGATATCATCCCGTATGTCTCTGTTGTTGTTTTCAGTGTCTCTCAATCTCTCTTTCAGCTCTTTTACCTCTTTCTAAGTTTTCTCTAACTCATCCTCTGTCTGGGTAATTCTGTTTTCTGCTTCTATTGATCTGCTTTCTCTTCCCTCAGCCTCCTTCCTCAAGTCAGTTTTTTTAATTAAAAATATTTTATTATCTTTATTAATTTATTGGATAGAGACAGCCAGAAATTGAGAGGGAAGAGAAATAGACACCTACAACACTGCTTCACTACTCATGAAGCTTTCCCCCTGCAGGCAAAGACTAATAAGATTTTTTTTATTTCTTTATTGGGGAATTAATGTTTTACATTCGACAGTAAATACAATAGTTTCTATATGCATAGCATTTGACAGTTTTCCATATAACAGTACAACCCCCCTAGGTCCTCTATCATCATTTTAGGACCTGTATTCTCCCCCCCACCCACCCCAGAGTCCTTTACTTTGGTGCAATATGCCAATTCCAGTTCAGATTCTACTTGTGTTTTCTCTTCTGATCTTGTAGCTTTTTTTTTTTTTTTAACTTTGCTCCATTACAGTATTAGCTTGTTCTGCAGGCTGGCCTCTTAGCTCAGCTATTTCAGCTTTCAGTTCTCTATTTATCTTGAGATAGCTAGTATTTTCTTTGAGGGACTCATCTGCTATTTTCCTGTTTCTGATACCATTTTACTCAAAAGCTTTCCTCAATCCTGTGATTAATATATCAAATAATGTTTGGATATTTTCCTCATTTTTAGTTCCTTATGGCTCACTTGGAGTTTCTTCTGGGCTCCTGTCCTATTCATTGTGGTAGCTGATTTAACTGCTTTTTATTTGAACATTTTTTTGTTTGTATTTTTCTGTCCTGTCTGTTGTCGTTCAGTTGTTTTGTTGCATGAGTACAAGCCATACCAAACTTAAGTCCTTTCAAAAATTAAATCACAAACCTCAGAAAGTACAACAATAGCAACAGAAGCAAAGATTAATACAGTTCAACCAAAACCGGTCGGCCAAACAATACCCCACTCCAAAAACAAAACAGAGCAAAAACAAGAAAAAAAGCCAGAAAATCCACAAAAACCAAGAATATAAACAAGAAAAAAAAATCGAAAGACAAAGCAAGTATAGACAATTACAAAATTCAACTATCAACTATAAATTCTACAGATAGTGGAAAGAGAAAAGAAAGGGAGAATCCACTCCAAGTCAGAGTTCTTCCACAAGATAATTAACAAACAAGCACAAGTGAGTACAGAAAAAAAAAAGGAGAAGAAGGTAAAAGATTTTTCAAATCAGTGAGGAAGAAAGAAAAAGTGGAGAAAAGAGAGAAAGAAAGTAAGCTCCTCCCACAATAGAGAGCACCCAATCACGAATCAATGGGAAAACAACAACAACTAGTTTTGGTCAACCCAGAGAGAAGGCAAAACAGACAGCAACAACAACAAAAAAAATTAAAGACCCTAACAGTCATTCTGCAGATTAAACTACTGCAGATTAGCAGCACACAACCTTGCCCCCTTCCTAAACAAATCAAATACAAACAGTTACAAGAAGCAACTATCAAACAAACTCAAGAGGTAGAGGGAAGAAAGAAAAACAGATAAACTAACCCAAGCAAAACCGAAGGAGTCTATGCTCACAGCCCCAGCAGAGGCAGAGATTGGTCAGGTATTCAGTCATTCAGATAGAGCTCCAGCCCCTTTAAAAAGAAAAAGAAAAAGAAACTTTGCTTGGGAAAAGGTCCCTCCCAGCTGAGCTTGGAATCTTGCTAAAGAGATTAACTCCACAGGAGGGCTCCCCATCTGCAGCTGGCTCCCTCACTGATCTGGTGTGGGGGTTGGTCTTGGGGGATTGCAGAGGGACAAAGCAAAACCCACAGCCCTAGCCAACTCCATGTTTCTTTTGTCCTTTTCAGCATCTGTTTGCCAGCCTTAGGGCTCTTCCTTGGTTCCACTTTGACATCACCCTTCCCCCCAGTCGGGGCCCTGTGAACTTCTCCTCCACCACTGGCTCAGAAATCATAACCCTCAACTGAAATTCCCAGGTTTAAAACAGCCTCCTTGCAGAGCTCATGCCAGGTGTTGTCTCCAAGCCACCATCTTGGCTCCGCTCCACCTGTCCTTGCTTCTGAAGTTTCACCTGCAAGTGAAATTACCAGGTATTTGTCCTCCTTCTGGTTTATATCATTTAACATGATACCAACAAGTTCGTTCCAATCTTCAAAATGCAGTGTTGAATCCATTATGCTAGTGTTTTGTTGAGGATCTTAGCATCTGTGTTAATCAAGGGTATTGGCCAGCAATTTGTGTGTGTGCGATGTCTCTGTCAGCTTTTCTATCTGGATGATGTCGGCTTCATAGGAAATGTTAAGGAGTATACATCCTATCTTCTTCATTTTTTGGAAGAGCTTGGAAATAATAGGTAGTACATTGCTCTTGAATGTTTAGAATAACCATCTGTTCTTGGACTTTTACTTTATGGGAGAGTTTTGATCATTGTTTCAATTGTAATCAGTCTGTTCATGTTTTGTCCACCTGATTCATTCTTGGGAGATTATATTATTTTTAATAATCAATCTCTCTGTACTAGATTCTCCAGCTTAGTGGCATATAGTTCCTAATTTTATCTCTCATGATCCTTTAAATTTTTATGGTATTGTGGTTTCTCCTATTTTTTATTTTTGACCCTACTAGAGTGCTTTTTCTTATTCTGATTAAGGGCTCATCAATTTTGTTTACCAGTTTGAAGAACCAGTTCTTAATTTCATTGATCTTTTGTATTTGTTGTTTGTTTGATTGTATTCCATGTCATTTATTTCTGTTCTGGTTTTTATTATTTTATTATTTCTACTGACTCTGGGTTTATTTTGTTCTCTATATATCTTTCAAATGTGAGCTTAGGTTGTTTAACTCCCCATTGTCCCTAATGTGGATCTGCATTACTATGAATTTTCCTCTTGCTACTATTTTTGGTCTCTCTCATAATGTATGATAGCTCATCTTCATTTTCATTTGTTTCCAGAATTTTTTTTAATTTCCCCTCTGATTATCCTTGAGCCAAAAAGTAGCATGATGTTGAAATCTAAATTTTAATTTTTCAGCTTTCTTTTTGTTTGATTACTACTTAAATTCCATTGTGATGCCAAAATAAGGTTGGTGTTATTTCAATATTCTAGAGTTTATGATGTAATTTTTGTGACCCAGCATGTGTTCTACCCTTGAGAATGTTCCCTGTAGACTCAGAAAGAATATACATTCTGCTCTCTTAAAATGAAGAACCCTGAAGATGTTTAGTAAAGAAGCGTTTCTATTTCCTCCTTTTAAAATTTTTTTGATATTTATTTATTTATTTATTTTCCCTTTTGTTGTCCTTGTTTTATTGTTGTAGTTATTGTTGTTATTGATGTCAGCTTTGTTACATAAGACAGAGGGAAATAGAGGAGGGGAAGACAGAGATAGGGAGAGAAAGATAGGCACCTGCAGACCTGCTTCACCACCTGTGAAGCAACTCTCCTGCAGGTGGGGAGTCGGGGGCTCCAACTGGGATCCTTATGCTGGTCCTTGTGCTTTGTGCCAGATGCACTTAACCCACTGCGCTACCGCCTGACTCCCTACTTCCTCCTTTTAAGACTGCTGTTTTCTTATTTTTTTCACATTTTTCCTTTATTGAGGGATTAATGCTTTACATTTGACAGAGAATACAACAGATTACACAT
Organism: Erinaceus europaeus; assembly: GCF_950295315.1. Lineage (NCBI taxonomy): Eukaryota > Metazoa > Chordata > Mammalia > Eulipotyphla > Erinaceidae > Erinaceus > Erinaceus europaeus. The sequence goes on along the minus strand of NC_080185.1, from coordinate 75,216,290 downwards.
GCATAATATTCCTCAATTTTCCATATAACAATAAAACCCCCACTAAGTCCTCTGTCATCCTTTTCCAGGAACTGTAATCTCCCCACACACACCCCAGAGTCTATTACTTTGGTGCAATACACCAACTCCAGTTCAGGTTCTACTTGTGATTTCTCTTCTGATCTTGTGTTTCAACTTCTGCCTGAGAGTGAGATCATCTCATATTCATCCTTCTGTTTCTGACTTATTTCAGTTAACATATTTTTTTTCAAGCTCCATCCAAGATGGGCTGAAAACGGTGAAATCACTATTTTTAATAACTAAGTAGTATTCTATTGTGTATATATACAACAACTTGCTCAGGCACTCATCTTTTGTTGGACACCTGGGTTGCTTCCAGGTTTTGGCTATTACAGATTGTGCTCTTATGAATATAGGTTACACAAATCTTTTTGGATGGATGTGTTAGACTCCCTAGGATATATCCCCAGTAGAGGAATTGCAAGATCATAGGTTAGGTCCACTTGGAGCCTACTGAGATTTCTCCAGACTGCTCTCCACGGAAGTTGGACCAGTTTACTTTCTCAACAGCAATGTAGGAGGGTTCCTTTGACCCCACAACCTCTCCAGCATTTGCTGCTGTTACCATTTCTGATGTATGACATTCTCACAAGAGTGAAGTTATATCTCACTGCTGTCTTTATTTGCATTTCTCTAACAATCAAAGACTTAGAACACGTTTCATGTGTTTCTTAACCTTTTGGATCTCTTCTGTGGTGAATATTCTATCCGTGAACTCTCCACATTTTTGGATGGAGTCATTTGTTTTCTTGTTCTTGCATTTGGCAAACTTTTTTTTATATATAAAAAGGGAACATTAACAAAATCATAGGATAAGAGGGGTACAACTCCACACAATTCCCATCACCAGATCTCTGTATCCCATCCCCTCCCTTGATTTATTTCCTATTATTTCACCCTCTGGGAATATGGACCCAAGGTCATTGTGGGATATAGAAGGTGGAAGGTCTGGGTTCTGTAATTGCCTCCCCGGTGGACATGGGCATTGAGAGGTCAATCCATATCGGAGCCTATCTCTCTCTTTAGGGAAGGACTTTGAGGAAGCGGAGCTCTAGGACACATTGGTGGGGTTGTCTGTCCAGGGAAGTCTGGTCGGCATCATGCAAGCATCTGGAATCTGGTGGCTGAAAAGAGAGTTAACATATAAAGCCAAACAAATTGTTGACCAGTCATGGACCTAAAGGCTGGAATAGGGCAAATGAAGAGCTGGAGGAGAGGGAGGGAGAGGAGAGGAGAGGAAAGGAGAGGAATACCAGCTGCTGCTGCTCTGTAGCCCCCCCCCCCTTATTATTTGTCTATATGGTCAATCTATCTACTTAGGAAAGTAGAGTGCTAAGATCTCCTACTATTATTGTGTTGTCAATATGTCTCTTTGTTTCCCTTTATAGATGCTTTTTATATTTTGAGTTTCTTTCATTTGGTGCATACATGTTATATCCTCTTGACTGATGGATCCCCGATCATAATATGTTGCCTGAGTGTTATCTATTTCTACTTTTGCACTATTCACATTTGAATTAGAAGGTTTTAAATAAATAAATAAATATGCAGGGCTGCAACGTTGGTAGGCCTCCTCAGGTGAGTTCCAGTAGTTTCCTACCACAGAGATAAGAAGACAGAATACCAGGTCTTCCTGGGGTCTGCTCTAATCCAGGCTCAGGCTGGATGTGAAGACAGAGCATAAAGGAAGATGAGGTTTGGCTACAGGTGTTCTCAGGGCATCCAGAAGAGAAAGGGCTTTTGGTCAGTTTGGAAATCACTGGAATTTAGCCTTGCTTCAGAAGAAAAAGCTGTGGCAGCAATGAAGAGGTGAAGCTGTTTGGCTAGCTCCAGGAAACAGCACCTTCCCTCTAGTGCCTGCCAGCCACTAGAAATAGACCAATATGCAAAGTCAAGGATCCTGGGCTGTGAGAACTGGAGCCTGGTTACTCAGTCATAAATTCATGCCCAGAAAAGTATAGATTGTCTCTCCATAGCATAGGCTAGCTGTAGGGAAGCCATATGTTCCCAGGAGAATGAGATTTAGTTCCAGTATCAAAGGAGGTGAAAACTTTGTGTAGCATTTTCTTCCTTCCTTCCTTCCTTCCTTCCTTTCTTCCTTCTTTCCATTCTTTCTTTCTTTCTTTCTTTCTTTCTTTCTTTCTTTCTTTCTTCATTCTGTTCTTTCTTTCTTTTTATTGCCACTGGGGTTATTACTGTGGCTCAGTGCCTACAGGATGAACCTACCACTCCTGGTAGCCATCCCCCATATGTTTCTTTATTTGATAGGACAGAGAGAAATTGAGAGGGGCGATAGAGAAGGAAAGAGACAGAGATATATCTGTAGTACTTGCTTTACTGCTTGTGAAACTTCCTCCCTGCAGGAGCGGATCAAGGGTTCAAATCCAGTTCTTGCACATGACAATGTGTATGTATGAAGCTCCGGGAATAGCAGCAGCTGCCTGACTCAGTGGTGTATTCTGTCCATTACAATCCCAACTACTATCTTTTTTTTTTATGTGGACCCAAAACTTCACACAGAATTTCATTGTTTCTGGTCACTTTTTCTTTTCATTTAGATATATTGGGTCATTAGTCATGTAGTATTTTTGCATAGAAAACCAAAAATATATTATAACTTTTTCAACACACAGTACACAGTTTTGGAGCTTGCACTTGGGTCACACACATGGCAGTACATACGCCCAACTCAGTAATTTGTCTCTCCACCCCCCAAACTAGTATCTTTAAATAATTCTTTTTTTTCTGATGTGATCCCATTATTTTGTTTTAATTGTTAAATAATTTATTCTTTTTAAATTATTTTTTATTTTTTATTTAAGAAAGGAGTAATTAACAAAACCATAGGGTAGGAGGGGTACAATTCCACACAATTCCCACCACCCAATCTCCATATCCCACCCCCTCCCCTGATAGCTTTCCCATTCTCTATCCCTCTGGGAGCATGGACCCAGGGTCATTGTGGGTTGCAGAAGGTAGAAGGTCTGACTTCTGTAATTGCTTCCCCGCTGAACATGGGCGTTGACTGGTCAGTCCATACTCCCAGTCTGCCTCTATCTTTCCCTAGTAGGGTGGGTCTCTGGGGAAGCGGAGCTCCAGGACATATTGGTGGGGTCTTCAGTCTAGGGAAGCCTGGCCAGCATCCTGATGATATCTGGAACCTGGTGACTGCAAAGAGAGTTAACATATGAAGCCAAACAAATTGTTGAGCAATCATGGACCCAAAGCTTGGAATAATGGAGAGGAATTGTTAGGGGGGTACTCACTGCAAACTCTAGTGTACTTCTGTTATCAGGTATATATTTTGCAGTAGTTTACGGATACATGTGAACATATGCTCTCTCTCACAGAAACTGGTGTATATCTAGGTTTTGGGACTTTCTTAGAAAGTGAGACACCTGAGATGGAATTTGAGTATACTATGAAAGGAAAGGTCTCACTCGAGTAATGAAGCTGAAGGGTTGTCATTCCACACCTGAAGTCTCTGGACACAGTCTGAAGTGAAGCATGTTGAGGTGTCAATCGCTGTGTTAGTTAGGTTGTGATCGGCAGATGCAATATTATTTGATATGGATTGGGAGAGGCATACGGGAAAGTGGGCCCTATCCAAGTGTTCCAGGACTGGGGGAGGTAGGGGCTCTATAGTGGAGATGTGAGGTTCCTGCTGTCTTAGGGTTCCAAAAGACAATCAATAGTTAATGTTATCATCACATTATTTGGTAATTGGGTTAACTTTGAAAAGTCCTTTTGTTAGGGTTTGCTGTACAGTACCCAGTATCTTGTATATAGCTGTGCTATTGGCTGCTCTGATCTACTAGGTCTAGGCTTTTGAGAGAGTCTGCATGTCAATTACACATCCAATATATTGAAAAGATTCAGTTTGTGTTTTGAAAAACGTTGAGACATACAATTAATTTTCCCCCTCTCGTATTAATTAACTAGTGATTTATATGACTACATTTTACTAGGAGTGTACATAAACACCATTCCCACCACCAAAGGACTGTGACCCATCCCTCCCACTCACTGCCACCCCCCACTGTCCCAGGAAGCTGCATGTCTACCCCTCACCACTGGGTTTTTACTTTGATGCCCTACTTACAATTTGGTCAGGTCCTGCTTTTAGTTTCCCTTTCATATCTTCTTCCTCAACTTCTTTTGATGAGTGGGATCATCCCATACTTATCTTTATCTTTCTGACTTAGGTCACTTAACATAATTCCTTCTAGCTCTGTCCAAGATGGGTCAGAGAAGGTGGGTTCACTGTCCTTGATAGCTGCATAGTATTCCATTGTGTATATATACCACAGCTTTCTCAGCCATTCATCTGTTGTTGGGCACCTGGGTTGCTTCCAGGTTTTAGCTATTATGAATTGTGCTGCTATGAACATAGCAGTGCACACCTCTTTTTGGTTGGGTGTTATGGAGTCCTTGGGGTATAACTCCAGGAGAGGAATTACTGGATCATATGGAAGGTCCATGTCTAGCCTTTTGAGAGTTTTCCAGACTGCTGTGGAAAAATCCACAGAGGCTTTACCAATTTACATTCCCACCAGCAATGAAAAGGGATTCCTCTGTCCCCACAACCTCTTCAGCATTTGTTGCTGCTGTCCTTTTTGATGTATGCCATTCTTACAGGAGTGAGGTGGTATCTTAGTGTTGTCTTAATTTGCATTTCTCTGACAATCAGTGGCCAGAGCAGTTTTTCATGTGTTTGTTAGCCTTTTGGATCTCCTCTGTAGTGAATGTTTTGTTCATATCCTCTGCCCATTTTTGGATGGGGTCATTTGCTTTTTTGGTGCTAAGTTTGCTGAGCTCTTTATATATTTTGGTGATTAGTTTCTTGTCTGATGTATGGCATGTGAAGATCTTTTCCTATTCTGTGATGGGTCTGTTTGTTTGTTTAATAGTTTCTTTGGATGTGCAGAAGCTTTTCAATTTGAGGTAGTCCCATTGATTTGTTTCTGCTTTAGTCTTCCTTGCAATTGAGTTTGTTTCATCAAAGATGTCCTTGAGGTGTAGGAGGGAAACTGTTTTACCAATGTTTTCCTCTAAGTATTTGATTGTTTCTGGTCTGACATCTAGGTCTTTGATCCATTTGGAGTTGATTTTTGTTTCTGGTGAGATAAAGTGGTTCAACTTCATTCTTCTTCATGTTACAACCCAGTTTTCCCAGCACCATTTATTGAAGATAGCCTCCTTTTTCCATTTAATCCTTTGGGCCCCCTTATCAAAAATTAGATGTCCATAGGTGTGGGGATTTATTTCTGGGCTTTCAATTCTGTTCCACTGGTCTGTGTGCCTATTTTTGTTCCAGTACCATGCTGTTTTGATGATGATGGCTTTATAATATAGTTTAAGGTCTGGGAGTATGATGCCTCCATTTCTGTTTCTTTTCCTTAAGATGGTTTTGGCAATTCTAGGTGTTTTTGTGTTCCAGATAAATGATTGTAGTGTTTGTTCTATTCTCTTAAAGAAGCTTGGTGGAACTTTGATGGGTATTGCATTAAATTTGTATATGGATCTGGGGAGAATATTCATTTTGATGATATTTATTCTTCCAATCCGTGAGCATGGGATATCTTTCCATTTCTTGGTATCAGTTTCTATTTCCTTGAGTAGCGACTCATAGTTTTCAGCATATAAGTCTTTCACTTCTTTGGTCAATTTTATTCCTAGGTATTTGATTGATTTTTCTGAAACAGTAAATGGGAGTGATTTCTGGATGTCTTCTTCTTCTGATTTAGTGTTTTCATAAAGAAATGCCACTGATCTTTGTACATTGATTTTGTAGCCTGATACCTTGCTATATTGCCTAATAACTTCCAGTAGTTTTCTGCTGGATTCTTTAGGTTTTTCTATGTATACTATCATATCATCTGCAAATAGTGAGAGCTTGACTTCTTCCCTTCCAATCTGTATTCCTTTGATTCCTTTCTCTTGCCTGATTGCTATGGCAAGAACTTCCAATACTATGTTGAAGAGTAACGGTGACAGTGGACAGCCCTGTCTAGTCCCTGATCTGAGGGGGAATGCTTTCAGCTTCTGTCCATTGAATATGATGTTGGCTGTAGGTTTGCTACATATAGACTCCACTATCTTGAGGAATTTCCCATCTATTCCCATTTTTGGTAGAGTTTTGAGCATGAATGAGTGTTGGATTTTGTCAAAGGCTTTCTCTGCATCTATTGAGACAATCATGTGATTTTTGGCTTTGCTTTTATTGATGTGGTGAATGACATTGATTGACTTACGGATGTTGAACCAGCCTTGCCTTCCTGGATGAATCCCACTTGGTTGTGATGAACAATCTTTTCGATATGTTGTTGTATCTGGTTGACCAAGATCTTGTTTAATATTCTGGCATCTATGTTCATATTGGTCTGTAGCTTTCCTTTTTTGTTCTGTCCCCATCTGCTTTTGGTATCAGGGTGATGTTGGCTTCATAGAAGGTGGAAGGGAGTATTCTTGTTTCTTCAATCTTATGGAAAAGCTTAAGAAGTATGGGTACTAACTGTTTCCTGAAAGTTTTGTAGAATTCATATGTGAAGCCATCTGATCCAGGACTTTTGTTGTTGGGGAGGTTCTTAATAACGGTTTCAATTTCTTTGTCTGTGATTGGTGCATTTAGATATTGTAGTTCTTCTTGGTCCAGTTTTGGAAGGGCATTTCTTCCAGATTCTCTAGCTTGGTGGCGTATAGTTCTTTATAGAAGTTTCGCAGGATTCTCTGGATTTCTGAGGTGTCAGTTGTGATATCTCCTCCATAGTTTACAATTCTATTAATTTGAGTCTTCTCTCTTTTTTGTTTGGTGAGTCTGGCTAGGGGTTTGTCAATTTTGTTTAATCTTTCAAAGAACCAACATTTGCCTTCATTGATCTTTTGTATGGTTCTTTTATTTTCGATGTTGTTTATTTCTGCTCTAACTTTAGTGATTTCTGTCCTTCTGGATGCTTTAGGGTTCCTTTGTTCCTCTTCCTCTAAGTCCTTGAGGTGTGCAGTAAGTCATTCATTTGAGCTTCTTCTTGGTGTTTAGTATGTGATTGTATGGCTATAAGTTTCCCTCTCAGTACTGCTTTAGTTGTGTCCCAAATATTTTGATAGGTTGTGTCTTCATTTTCATTTGTTTCCGGGAACATTTGAATTTCCTGCTTGAGTGAATCTCTGACCCAGTGGTTCTTAAGGAGTATGTTGTTTAGTTTCCAAATTCTGTTACTTTTAATAATTGTCTGTTTGTTGTTAAATGTTACTTTTACTCCACTGTGGTCTGAGAAGATACTTGGGATGATTTCAATGTTCTTGAATTTATTGATGCTGTCTTTGTGGCCTAACATGTGGTCTATCCTTGAGTATGTGTTATGTGGATTTGAAAAGAAGGTGTATTCCAGTTTTTTGGGGTGAAGGACTCTGAAAATGTCCAAGATTTCTGGTCTGTCAATCTCTTCATTCAATTCTCTTGTGTCTTTGTTGGTTCTCTGCTTTGTTGATCTGACTAAGTGTGAGAGTGGGGTATTGAAGTCTCCCACTATTATTGTATTACTATTGATGTATTTTTGAAATTCTTTCAGTAAGTGCTTGACGTATTTAGATGGTCCCTCATTGGGTGCATAGATGTTAATGATTGTTAAGTCTTCTTGGCTGATTGATCCTCTAATCATTATGTAATGTCCTTGCCTATCTTTTATTACTTTATTTAATTTAAAATCTATCGTGTCTGAGATGAGAATGGCTTTTCCTGCCCTTTTTTGTGGTCCATTAGCCTGTATGATAGTTTTCCATCCTTTCACTTTAAGTCTGTGTTTATCTTGTTGTGACAGATGGGATTCTTGCAAGCAGCATATGGTTGGGTTATGTTTTCTGATCCATAACCAAACTCTGTGCCTTTTGATGGGTAAGTTTAAGCCATTGACATTTATTGATATTACGGATTTAATATATTGTAGTGCCATTGTTCAAAAAAAATTTTTTTTGTTTGCTCTGATATATTGCCAGTATTATAGTGATGTTCTTGTTTATAAGAGGTCTTTTAGAACCTCTTTCAGGGCCAGTTTGGTGATGGTTGCCTCCTTTAACTGTTGTTTGTCTAAGAAGGTTTTGATCCCTCCATCTAGTTTGAATGAAAGTCTAGCAGGATATATTAACCTTGGTTGAAACCCTTTTTCATTCAGGGCTCGATAGATATCTTGCCATTCTCTTGTGGCTTTTAGAGTTTGAGTGGAGAAGTCTGCAGATAATCTTATGGGTTTTCCCTTGTATGTGACTTTTTGTTTCTCTCTTGCAGCCTTTAGGATCCTTTCTTTATCCTTACTTCTTCTCATTGTGACTATGATGTGTCTTCGTTTCTTCAGGTCTGGGTTGATTCTGTTTGGAACTCTCTGGGCCTCTTGAATCTTGATGTCCTTTCTGTTATTCAGGTCTGGGAAGTTTTCTTCTATTATTTCCTCTAGAATGTTTGCTTCCCCTTCCTCTCTTTCTTCCTCTGGCAGGCCAATTATACGAATGTTCCTTCTTTTGAGATAATCCCATATGTCTCTGTTGTTGTTTTCAGTGTCTCTCAATCTCTTTTTAAGCTCTTTCACCTCTTTCTTCGTTTTCTCTAACTCATCCTCTGTCTGACTAATTCTGTTTTCTGCTTCTGTTAGTCTGCTTTCCCTTGCCTCAGCTTCTTTCTTCATTACAGCTATTTCAGCTTTCAGTCCTCTAATTGCCTCAAGATAATCAGTATTTTCCTTGGGGATCTCAACTGTTGTTTCCCTAATACTGCCATTCCTTTCCTCCAATGTTGTTTTCATTTCTGTGATTAATAAGTTTATTATTGCTTGCATACTTTTCTTATCTATGGTTACTTCTGGCTGATTTGTAGTTTCTTCTGGGCTCTTGTCTTCATTCATTGGAGTAGCAGTTTTATTTGTTTTTCATCTACCCATTTTTTGATTTATGTGTTTCTTTTTTTATGCTCTGTTGTTCCTCAGTTGTTGTGTCTTGAGTACAAGCAACACTGTACTAAATACCTTTATGACAATTGCACTCACTAACTTCAGGAATTACAGTAGCAACTGAAGCAAGTATTGAAGCAGTTTAATCACTAACAGTTAGCCAAACAATTTCTTCAATCCGTGAAAATATAGTAACCAAATTCCACTGAAGAAGAAAGAGGAAAGAAAGAAGGGATATCAAGAATAGACAGTTATGCAAATCTACTATCCACTGTATGTTCTATGGGTAACAAGAGGGGAAAGGGAACTAGAGCAGAGAAACACACATAGAGAGTCCACTCTGAGTCAGATTTCTTCCCCAAAATAATTCACAAATTCAGAAAGGCAAAGAAGAAGGAATGAAGAAGTGTATGACAAGATTAAAAAAAAAAGAAAAAAGAGACAAGTGAGAGAAAAGGGAAAAGATAAAAGACCTGTAATTAAAGAGCAGTGAAAGGAAAGGGTTTTTTTGATTACTTTATTTTTAATTTACTTTAATTTAATTTTTTAATTAGCTAGGAGGAGGAGGGAGGGGAGAGTCTGTAGAGGAGGTAGGAGTAATGAGACAAGTTCCTCCCACAATAGATAAGATGCCCACTACCCTAGCAATGAAAGATACCCTAAGAGTTAATTCTGATCAACCTAAAGGGGGGGGGAAGACATATGCCTTCATATAATCTTAATAATAAAATAGAGCAGGGTAAAAAAAATAACCCTCTCCCAGATTACCTCAAACCTCGTGATCAGAGGAAGCTGATTGGCTGATTATTAAGAATGAGAAAAAAAACAAACCTCAGGACTAGACAAGGATAGCTGAAATAGACAGTTAAGCAAATCTACTATCCACTGTATATTCTAGGGGTGGCTAAAGGAGGAAGGGAAGTTGAGCAGAGACTCTCACAGTGAGGGTCCACACTGAGTCAGAATTCTTCCCCAAAATAATTCCCAAATGTGTATCAGTGAAATCAAAAAAGAACACTGTTTGGTGGTGTGGGAGCTGGGGCCTGTGGCTTTGGAAGCTGTAGGATTAAGGAAGAAAGGATGACAAGAATGAGAAAAAGAAAAAAAGAGAGAGAAATGAAAAAGATAAGAAAAAGAACGGTCATAAAACAGCAGTGAATGGAAAGAGTTTATTTATTTATTTTTAATTATTTTATTATTTTATTTGTTTTTGTTCTACCCATTTTTTGATTTATGTGTTTCTTTTTTTATGCTCTGTTGTTCCTCAGCTGTTGTGTCTTGAGTACAAGCAACACTGTACTAAATACCTTTATGACAATTGCACTCACCAACTTCAGGAATTACAGTAGCAACTGAAGCAAGTATTGAAGCAGTTTAATCACTACCAGTTAGCCAAACAATTTCTTCAGTCCATGAAAATATAGTAACCAAATCCCATTGAAGAAGAAAGAGAAAAGAAAGAAGGGATAGCAAGAATAGCCAGTTATGCAAATCTACTATTCACTGTATATTCTAGGGGTAACAAGAAGGGTTATGCGGGGTGAGTGGGGGGGGGGTTGGCTACTTAGAAAGAAAAAAGGCCAGAGGTTTCAGAAGGGTATAGACTTAGAATGAATGATACTCCCTGGTGGGATAGGAATTTGGTAAATACAGAAGCTCAGCAGGGGAGCCTGCTAGGAGCTTGTCCCCAGGGACTGGTTATGGGGGGGAAGGGGGAGGAGGTGTGCTTAATAATTAAAAGGAAAAAAAAATTTCCCTTTTTTTCTACTCTATTTCTTAACCCAAATTAAGTTATAGTCACCTCCTTGGTGTCACCACTAGGACCCCTTATTGACTGGCCTACTAAAGGCAGAAAATCCTACCGTTTCCAGAAGATGTGGTCAGAGCTCAAGCCACTAGCAGCTTCTCAGTCCGCCATCTTCCGGGAACCCCCCTCTTTAAATATTTCTTCTCAGGCCAGGTAGATAACATAGTGGTTATACAAAAGACTTTCATGCTCTGTAGTCCCAGGTTCAATCCCCAGCACTACAAGGCAGAACTGAGCAGTGCTATGGTCACTCTCTTGCTGTATCTCTCCATCCTGTTAAATGAAATATAATGTTTTTTAAATCTCATCTCCTGTTTTCAATCTAATGAAAAAAAAAAAGCTGTCAGAGCTGCAGTGCCCTGGACTTGGTAAATCACTTCCCATCCTTGTGCAAGGCTGCCCTCTTCATCTGTGCCAGGACCTGTTGTCCTGTATTGAGCTCTTTCTGCTGGCATATTGTGTTTCTTTGTACCTTTTGCTCCTAGATCTGGGGTATGGAACCATTTTACTGCCAAGGGGCATTTAAATATTTATAATATCATTTGCAGGTGATACAGAATTATCAACTTAAAGTTCAGTACTTAATGTTGACACAGAAAAAAATATCCTAGATTTATTGAACTTCTGGTCCCACTTGCAGTTACCTTGGCAAGGCTAAACCAAATGATTTCACAGCCCACTAGTCAGATGGCCCCCACACCTGGACTAGATGAACAATATCTCTGCTTCTCTGGCAATTGGAGTTCTCTTTCTCTGTGACGCAGATGGGTTTTCGTGCAGATTTTTCCAGAATTCTGCGGGAGATCCAATTTGACCTCTGGAGTAGTCAGCAGGCAGGGCTCAGTGCTAGTTAGCCACCTTGCTGAGAGTCTGACTGACAGCTTTTATGAAGCCACACCTTTTCCAGAAGCAAAGCTCATTAATGTCTGAGAACCACATGGTTTTTATCTGTTCTGCCATTTTGTGAGCAAAATGACTGTAGGGTCACAAAAGACAGCCTGCTGGTAATGGCAACTCAAGAAGGGAACAAGAAGATCAGACTGCGATTTATCTTACTTTCAGTTGTTCACAGGCCCTAATGAGTTCATTGAAATTTGCTGAAGTCCACAGTTTTGAGCTTGGTGTGTGTACATTTCAGGAATGCAAAGAGCCCCCTAGTGGCTATCGAGCCTTAGAGGCATTCTAGTTTTAATTCTGTGGAGAATGATTTAAGTCTTGAGTTTTTCCCTAGGCTGAGCCAAGACATTTTTAATAGGATTTCTTTCCTTTTTTAATTTAGTCTGTTTTCTTAACAAGGAATTTAGATTGAGCATACTCTCAAACTTTTCATAAGTCCAGTAATCAATTTGGAAAAGTTTCCAGTTTAATAACAACTCATCCAATCAGTAAGCTCGCTTTATAGCCTACTGGAAAATTCATAGTAGTTCATTCTCAGTATAGGATGCAAAAAAAAGTTTGGAGGCTCAAACTACAAGAATGAAACAAAATGTGGGAAACCTGGGATTCAAATTTTCTACCCACAGGGCTGAATATAATAGCACATCAAGGCAAAAGGAATCCAAACCTCAAGTTGGAAGATCATAACGCATTAGAACACTCAGACCCACTGCCTTATAAATTTGTTTGCCTGTAGGTACTTGTGTTCTTTAACCAGCAGAGAAACCAACAAGATCAAGATGTCTCTTTCTCTCCCTTCCTCTCTCTCTCTCTCTCTCTCTCTCTCTCTCACACACACACACACACACACACACACACACACACACACCCGACCCAAATGTCCAGTGCACACACATGAACAACTACAAAACAGCATTGCCAGCAATATTCCTTTTTAACTGTTACACTCTCTGAGTGCCTTTTGGAGTAAAGTCTTCCTTATGAAACAGATCCTTCTACCACCTTCTATAAGTACTTTGTGGAGGAAAGCCTTATGGAATAGTTTCTTCTCATTTTGACTCTTTCTAAAATACTTATTAAAGAATAATTTCCTTAAAGTCAAGAAAACACCCAGTTGACCTCCACCAAATGTTTGGGAGGTTGTGGGGTAAGCAAGAAAACTCAACTAAAATGTTCCCATCATTGCTGGGAGAACTGGAGCCAGTGGGGGTTCTGTAGATGTTGACATGTTGGAGTCTAGTCAACACAGAGGGGTCTACTAGGTATAGTTCCTGTCCCATTAGTTCCACCAAAAATTATGTCTAAGAAATCACAGGAACAGCTGTATGGAGAAGGAGGCATTTATTGACTAGAAAGCAACTTCTGGGGCTATCAGAAAACTTATGAACTTTTCTTTCAATGTTTCTCTATACAAAAATGTGCTGTGACTTTTCCAACAACCTAGTGGGTTGGAAAACTTATCTAGACAGCATAAGCTGAAAAGTGAGCTTCAAAGAAGAGGACTTGAAGGTCTGGTTTTAGGCTGAGTACAATTAGGGTGATGTATAGTAATTAAAAAATAAAAGAACTTCAGGGGCATGACTTGGCACGGGCTTAAGACAAAGATTTACTACATAGTAATTATTTAGGTACAGTAAAGAGGCAAATATCGGCTGGTCATTATGGGCAGAGATGCATAAGCTTTTTAAGATAAGTTTAACCAGAGACTGGCTACACATATTCAGGTTGAGCAAAAAGCAGCATGGTGGGTCCTGGGGATCAAAGCAGCCACTGAGAACACAGAAGAAAAGAGAGAGGCCAGAAGAAAAGGCACAGGAAAAGAGAGAGAGTGCTGCTACAGAGTTCTGCTACAGGTGTTCAGTCTCCCAGGAGAGACAGCATGATGAGGTCCAAGGGGAAGGAAAGCTCAGGAAAAGAGCCCAACTTCCACAGGGCACATGCTTAAAAAAGTGGGTTTACATAAATTCGCTACTATGTTCATAGGCTGATATCAGTCATATGCTAATTACATCCCAAAATCCATGCTATGTCACAATAGTGATGTAAATAGTCTACACATATTTAGGAAGTATCTTAAAAGTTTCATGCATATTTGTGTGGGAAGCAGGGGCAGGCATAGTAGAGGAAGATCATACAGCACATATGTAGAAAATAGAGAATCATCATATGTACATATATTATATGCTACAGAGGATACAATTGCATAGCTTCTATTGACCAGTTCTCAGTCCTGTGTCTTGTATTCTCATAAGTAAAGATCTGTCTTGGTTAAATCAAAGCCAAGATAATATAACAGAATAGCTGCTTCCCAGAGAGGGGTCATCACACCCTCCAAACTACAAGCTGTAGATTTTCTTAACCCCTGAGATTTCATCTCAGCATAACTCTGTCTCTATCCAATAACAGAAAAGGAAATAAAAACAGTCATTATTAGAAATGTATTAAAAATTTGAGCCCACTTTTAAAATTCAATCAGGTTACTGATTTGAAAGGGTTTATGTTTTTTATCACAGTATCTAATAAGGTCAACAAAGCGTCATTGTAATAATGAAGGCAAAACTGCGCTAAATACTTTAATCAAGGTACAAAGAAAGGGAAATGAAGGTTTTACTTCTCCTTTGAAGAATCTGATCAGAAAGTTCTTAACTCCAATTCCATCAGGACTGGAAAAGAGAAGAGGAAAAAAGAAGTAGTAATAGATGCATTCAGAAGTAGTAATAGATGCAGATGTATTTTTTTAATTTCTTATTTATAAAAAGGAAACATTGACAAAACCATAGGATAAGAGCGGTACAGCTTCGCACAGTTCCCACCACCAGACCTCCATATACCAACACCATTCACTGATAGCTTTCCTACCCTTTAACTCTCTGAGAGTATGGACCCAAGATCATTGTGGGATGCAGAAGGTTGAAGGTATGCTTCTATAATTGCTTCTATAATTGCTGAACATGGGCGTTGACAGGTTGATCCATACTCCCAACCTGTCTCTCTCTTTCCCTAGTGGGGACGGGCTCTGGGGAAGCAGAGCTTCAAGGCACATTGGTGGGGTTGTCTGTCCAGGGAAGTCTGGTCACATCCTGCTAGCATCTGGAACGTGGTGGCTGAAAAGAGAGTTAATATACAAAGCCAAACAAATTGTTGAACAATCGTGAACCTAAAGGCTGGGATAGTGCAGATGAAGCGTTGGGGAGTCCTCTATTTTGTAGATAGCTAGTAGGCATATTTTAGTTATATTTCAAAGGGCCTGTAGCTATGCTAGTGTTTTTTGTTTGTTTGTTTTTGTTTCGTTTTTGCCTGAGCCTGAAATCTGATATGCAGGTGAATCCTAATTATTGTCTGGGGGAGATGATGTCATGGCTGGGAAAAGGACCAGAAAGCTGGATCAGGGAAGAGAGTAGCTCCCTAATATGGGAAAGGGGTATAAATATTACTGTAAACCCCATCAATTTGATGTGATCTGGGGCCCATAATTAGCTTAGGAGCATGTGTAACCGCTTTATCCCTCTAGATCTGAGCTCACATTCTGTGGTCAGTAGGAACATTCCATGCTGCCCCAGTATCGACCCATCTTCCTCAGGTGTAGCATAGAGTATGTTGTCCATCCTCCCTTCGGAGGATGGGACATTCTCTACCACTGTTGATCCAGTTAGAGGGCAAGGTCCTATGGGAGCCCACAAAGGGGTCTATTATGTTGTTCCTGATAGAAATGACCGGTAACAATGGAGAGAGGGATTTATTTAAGGTCTAGGCCCGCAGATATAATTTTTAAAGGAAAAAAATGGAACTGTGAAAAAAGTGGGGAAATATAGACAGTTGTAGAAACAATAGTTAACTCATATCAGCAACCTCAAGAGAACTACTGTAGCTTCTAGTGGAGGGAGGTGGGATACAAAACTTTGCTGGTAGGGAGTTGGGCGGTAGCATAGTGGGTTAAGTACAAAACTCTGCTGGTGGGAATGGTATAGAATTATATCCTTGTTATCTTATACTTTTGTAAATCAATATTAAATCACTAATAAAATTAAAATATATTTTAAAAAGTAATCTATCCTTAAAAGTCTTTTCCCTGTCACAATGGGTTTACTCCTTATCTGTCCCTTCTCAATGTCTCCCCCTTCTAAATTAGACCCAACTAAACCTCAGATTTCACCCCCTCTGATGTAGTTCTTTTAGTGTATCTTCCTAAATCAAAGTTCTGGTTATGCCCTCTGTCCCCAAAATCTAAAACATCTTCGCAGTATCAAGTACAACACCCAAACATCATCTAAGGGTTTCCTTGTGATGTTTCACTTTTACTGCCCTCTGTTTGTGGTTCAACTTTCTCTTTCTGTATATGTGTGTATGATTGTGGAAAGAGAGAGAGACAGAGAGAGAGAGGCTTTATCCAACTTTTCTTCTGCTTCCTAGCTGTTTGACCCTGGTTTTCACTTCACCTTTTTCTCACTCTCACTCTCAGTTTCCTTCAGTTAAGGTCAGGTAACAAAGCAACCTTTATTTTTTCAGCCCTGGAAACCAAGGACTGAAAGGAAAAGAAAATTAACGACACTTTTCTCAGGTTGGTGGAGAAGCCTTCATAGAGTGTAGATAAAGGGTGAGAAGATAGCTAATACATGGAAAAGACTTTCATACCTGAGGCTGCATTGTCCCAGGGTCAATTCCTGGCACCACCATAGGCAGAGCTGAGCAGTGCTCTGGGAGAGAAGGAAGTAGGTAAGCCTGCCTTCTGGTGCCAGAAGCTTCCATAAAGTGCCCAGGTTTAGGCAGGGCAAGGCACCTGCTGGTCAAACAGGTGCTGCAGCCCTGGACTGCTTTTCCTATGCAAAGCCCTGAGAATCTTGGCCCATCACCAGGCCTCTGTGGAGGTGGAGAGCCTTTGGGGCTGCAAGTGAGATTAATCATACTGGAGAGGATGGAGGTTCCTCCAGTGGAGATCCTCTTTCATTATGTAGAGCGAGAAACCAGCCAGCAGAGGGCGCTGCAGTGCAACCCAGTTCCCCAAAGGGAGTGCTCTGGCTGGCTCAGAGGGGAAAATTCTGGAGCCTTCAGCATCCTCACCTCTCTGGACCTCAATGCTTCTTGTAAGAAGAATAGGGTAAGGTTATCCCTGTCTTCTCCTAGATTCTTTTATATTCTCATATTCTAGAAATGAATTCAGTTGCCCAGGTTAGGTTCTTGACCAAGGCTGGGCAGCTTTGCAGTCCAAGAGATGCCATCGTTGACATTTGATTCAGGCCATCTTCAGATTAAGGGCAATCTGAGGATCTTTTTTCTTTTTCACCTTGGGATCTCCCACAAATCTTCAAATGTTATTGTTTTATTTATTGATTGATTGATTCTTAGAGATAGAAATTGTAAAGAGAGAGACCTGCAGCACTGCTTCAACGTTTATGAAGCTTCCCACCCTGCAGGTAGGAACTAGGGGATTTTTCCAATGATTTATTGAATAGGACATCACAGATACAATAAATAAAAAGAAGATAAATTGAATTTTATGAAAATTTAAAATTTTTTGTCTATCAAGTGACAACAACACACCCACCAAGGGTAATCCATCAAGGATTACTATCCAGAATAAACACAGGCCACCTACAATGCAATAATTACAGAACCTGATATGGCAGTGGGCAAAGGACTTGAATAAACATTTTTTCCAAAGATGTAAATTATATCACAGCACAAATGTCAGCACTCAGTTACATGCTATCATCATTTTCCTTTGTAGTTTTGTAACAAAGCCTTTGCTAATTACAGATTTTTTAATGAACACAGATTAGTTGTGGGCAGCAACAACAACAACAACAAAAAAAAAAAACACAAGCGTTTCTCTCCTCTCCCGGGTCAACAAGGAATACCAAAGGAGATCATCTGGGACCACAACAAAACAGGACTAGAATGACTTCAGGAACACACCAAATCACCAGTGAGTGCAAATACATGTGGTTCGTGGACAGAGAGGAGCCTAAGGAGAGATTAAGTGGCTGGTAACAGTCCAGTAGTTTACCAGTCGGGCCATATCCATAACACAAAATTCCTCCTTGTACATTTAATAACCTCACCCTCCTGTGTTGCTTGTCTCTCTAGCTAACCTGTCATTTATATCTGTAGAAATAATAGGCAAATAGGCAGGACACTAAAACAGATAAGGGGGACATTCATGCTGGTGGATGCTGAGCCCTGGGAGAGACGTGTAAAAGGAGATGGAGTGTTGCCTGCTTTTCCTAAGAGAGCTCATAGGAAAGGAAGTAGCAATTATAATCCTGATGAAAACAAAATTTCAAGCTTTTACCCGAAATAATAGGATTTGGGGGTGCAATTCTAAGAGGCAGGTAATCAGAGGAGATGTGGCATCTTTAGGGCAGTTCAACTGTGGACAAGGGGCCTGTATGTAATGGAAACAACACTCAACTTCTTTCCAATACTCAGGCTCCATGATTCTTGAACCTAAGTGTAAGCTCTCCCTCTTGCTTGCTCTCAGACTATGGGATGGAAGGCTGTTTGGAAGGCTCAAGCCACAGAACAGAACAAAGTCAATGAGGAATGGTGGGAGACAGGGCCTACCCTGTCCAAGAGATAGTGACTCCATGTCCAAGAGATGATTTGATTACCATAAGTAATCAAATAAGTTTGCAAGTTCATTGGTATTAGTCATCTGTATTCCACACATTAGAGAAGTCATATGGTAGTTGTCTTTTACCTCTTATTTTACTCACCATAATAATCTCCAGTTCCATCTATTTTGTTCTAAATGTTACAATCTTATATTTTGTTGATTACAGAACAGTGTTCCATTGCATAGAGATACTCTGACTTCTCAAAGGAGACATTTAAGCATCCTAGATCTCAGAAGTATGCAATGTGATGTTAGAGTCATTCTTTTCCTAGTAGGAGAACTCAGCTGGTGGCTGGGTTTTGCCCTAGGTTTGGATAAATGAACTCAGACTTTTCACTTACAGAAATCTATTTGTAGCTAATAGTGAAAACGAACACTCAGTATCTGCTATGTCGAAGGCTTATATAAAATCACTTTATGTGTATTCTTTGCATTTTCAAAAAACCTGCCCCCCCACACACACACCAGTGTTATCACTGGGGCTTGGTGCCTACACCGTATCAAATGGCCATTTTATTTTTAATAGAATAGAGGTTTAGACAGAGGGAAAAGACAGAGATGAGGAGAGATTCCTACAGCACTGCTGTACCACACATGAAACTTCCTCACTTCAGGAAGATCAGGGGTTTGAACCACATGGCAGTGTGCGTGCTCTACCAGATTAGCCACCACGTGACCTCAGAACCTCTGTTTCATAAAGATGATAATAAGTACATAGCCCCAGATTACACAACTAGTGAGCAGGGATCAGGCAGACCTGTCTCCAGAACCATGAATCACAGTACTATCAGTAGTGTCTGTGATTTTTACTGGTAGAATTGCAGCTATTTCCAGCCACAATATATTTGTCGCAGTTATCTCCAAAACCGTCTTGGCTCATCACTACCTCAAGATCAGTCTAGTCCTTAGACCTGCTGCTAGATCTTATCATACTGAATAGTTGTGTCAGGTAGCACGTATGACTGTACTGCAAATGGCAGTATATGGTAACCACATCCCTTCGCAATCCTAGGTAATTTAGTCAATACATTTAAAAGTATTTTCCCCGCATCCCCCTAAAAATAAATTGTCCATAAACACCAACAGACTGCCAAAGGGTTCCACAGCATGTGACAGAAAGTAATTCTGGGAAGGGGGTCAGGGGATGCATACGCATTGAGCATCCATCTGGGCCAGGCTCTATGCCTAATGGCTCTCAAGTCATGCCCAGGAAGCCAAGGGCTAGATGCAATGTTCCCTGGGTCTCTGGATCAGGGCTACATGTAAGCTGGTTGTGCACCTAGGTAGGCCTGAGTCTACCTGCTGCAGTGCTTTGTCTTCCATGCATTCCAGCTTCCAAATACAAAGGAGCCTTTGAGGACAAAGGATTACTAAGTGCACACCAGAGGGCAGCACTTTCACAGGCCCTGCAGTGAATCTCTAGGTTGTCAAGTGTGGGAGAAAAAAGAACCCTTGCAGGGAGGAGGGGAATATCCAGCAGCAGTACTGGGTTTGGTGGTTGGTCACCAGGGGATGATGTGGCAGGTGGTTGACGGACACATGCCTGCGTTCAAACCCCAGCTCTGCCATTTATCTGTTACCCACTGTTGTACTGATTGCTTCACTAATTGATACCTCAGTCTCCTCGACTGTAGAATGAAGATCTTAATGATCCCTTCTAATACGGCTGTGAGTATTCAGTGAGCCAACACACATAAAGTCTTTGGTATTGTACCTGTCACTAAGGCATGAATCACTGCCTATTTTGTTTTTTCTCTTCTAAGAGTGATGCCTTTAAAAGCTCCATTAGAAAATTATGCTACGGTTTTTGTCAGTATTTCCTTTTTATAAATAAAAAATTAAAAGAAGAGAAAAATATGTGAGGACATGAACATTCTTCACTTAGGAAGAGATCCAGAGGGCAAATGAACGTATAGGGCAGTGTTCAAAATCACTGATGATCAGGAGAATGCAGATAAAAACAATAATGAAATACTACTTTACACCTGTGAGAATGTCACACATTAGAATGGACAGAAACAACAAAGGTTGGAGAGGATGTGTGTAAAAGAATCCTTTTTAAATTTTAATTTCTTTATTGGGGAATTAATGTTTTATATTCGACAGTAAATATAATAGTTTGTACATGCATAACATTTCCCAGTTCTCCATATAACAATACAACCCCCATTAGGTCCTCTATCGTCCTTTTTGGACCTGTGTTCTTCCCCCCACCCACCCCAGAGTCTTTTACTTTGGTGCAATACGCCAATTCCAGTTCAGGTTCTACTTGTGTTTTCTCTTCTGATCTTGTTTTTCAACTTCTGCCTGAGAGTGAGATCATCCCAAAGAGGAACCCTTCTACACTGCTGGTGGGAATGAAAATTGGCCCAACCTCTGTGAAAAACAGTCTGGAGACTTCTCAGAACCCTAGAAATGGACTTACCCTATGACTTGGGGATTTATCCAAAGGAAAAAAAAAAACATCTATCCAAAGATATCTGTACACCTATCTTCAAAGCTGTATAATTCATAATAACCTAAGCTTGGGGGCAACAGACATCCAATGACAGATTAATGGCTTATAATGTGGTAAATATACACAATGGAATACTACTTAATTGTTAACATAATGAAGTCATCTCCTTTGCTTCATCTTGGATGGAACTGGAAAACAAATGTTAAGTAAAATAAGCCAAAAAGAGAAGGAGAAATGTCAGATGATATCACTTGTAGGTGGAACTTAAGCAAAGACAGAAAAGAAAAACACAAATTGAAACTTAGATTGGGTGGGGTATATTGCACTAAAGCAAGAGTCTTGGGAAGGAGGGGATGGGAAGGGACGAATAGAGCCTTGAGGTCCTACTATATGATGATAGAAAAAGACCTAAGTTGAAGGTGGTAAGAGCATTCTGCAGACACTCACCATGGGGAGATAAAATACTGTACCCATATTCCAACAACTGTACTATAGACCAGTAAACCCCCCCCCCCAATAAAACGGAAAAAAATAAAATAAGTTTTAAGAAAAAAGTGATGTGTGGAGGGAGTCCAGGGATTCTGGAAAAACTGAAAGAAACTAATTCTTAGTTCTTCCCCATCTCTCTTCACTGGTCATGAATATGCTCTGACTGGCTCATGTAACAAGCAGTGGCACCCAAGAATCCATGTCTCATTCCTCTGAACATTAGAATTACCTTCAGAACTTTTGTACTGGCAGTGTGCATGCTGGCCCCAGACTCCTGGGATCTGACTCTGGGAGGTGAGACTTGAGTAGGAGTGCTTTTCTGAAACTCATCAGAAGGTTCTGATACTGAGAGCTGAGAAACATGACTTAGAAAGAAATTTAGGCTTCCTCATGTTCTTTTTTTAAATTTCGTTATTGTTATAATTATTGTTTTTATTGATGTCATCGTTGTTGGATAGGACAGAGAGAAATGGAGAGAGGAGGGGAATACAGAGAGGGGGTGAAAAAGATAGACACATGCATAGCTGCTTCACTGCCTGTGAAGAGACTCCCATGCAGGTGGGGGTCTGGGGGCTCGAACCGTGATCCTTATGTTGGTCCTTGCATTTTGTGCCACCTGCACTTAAGCCGCTGTGCTACCGCCCGACTCCCCTTCCTTATGTTCTTTGTGAGCAAAGAAGAAGCAGGAAACCTGGAGACCACCCCACACACACACACACACACAGAAAAAATGAAAAGAAACAGAAATTTCTTTTCAGAAATGGAAAGGAGGCTGGTCCCTTCCACAAGGAATCAAAGCAAGATCCTGCAGTAAGAAAGAATTTGGGTGGACCCATCATGGATGGTGGCCTGATCCCAGGCCTGGTTAGGCAAATGACTGAGGTACATCTCCCACAGAAATAAAAGGGAGGGAGCCGGGTGGTGGTGCACCTGTTTGAGTGCACATGTTGCAATGCACAAGGACCCAGGTTCGAGCCCCTGGTCCCCACCTGCAGAGGGAAAGCTTTGCAAGTGGTGAAGCAGGGTTGCAGGTATCTTCCTGTCTCTTTCCCTCTCTGTCCCCTCCTTCCTCTCAATTTCTGACTCTCTGTATCCAATAAATAAATAAAAATAATAAAAACATTTTAAAAAAAGAAAGAAAAGGGAAATGAAGAGAATCTCAGAGTAGGGGAGATAGCATAGTGATTATGCAAAAAGACACTCATACCTAAGTCTCTGAGGCCCCAGATTAAATCCTCAGCACTACCATAAGCTACAGCAAAGCAGTGCTCTGTCTCTTTCTGTATCTCTCTGTATCTCTCATCAAAATCAAAACTAAGTATATATATATATATATATATATATATATATATATATATATATGAAATTGAACAAAGGTTAGCTGCCTCATATCAAAAAATAATAATATAAGACCAGCTTTTTAATTTTTATCTGGAGGATTAATGGTTTATATTTGATAGTAAATACAGTTGTTGATACAAATGTAAAATTTCTCAGTTTATGCAAAACACTCTAGCCCCCCCTCCACCTAGATCATCAACCATCATGCTACAGGACCTGAATCTCGCCCCCTCCCCCTAGAGTCTTTTACTTTGGTGCAACACACCAAACCCAGCCCAAGTTAGACTTTGTGTTTTCCCTTCTGTTCTTATTTCTCAGCTTCTGTCTATGAGTGATATCATCCCATATTCATCCTTCTCTTTCTGGCTTATCTCACTTAACATGTTTAGTTTTATCATATTAATTGTTCCTTGAAAAACAGTTGCTTTTTTCCTTTTATGTTTTATTAATGAAATAATAATTTAAAAACAGTTGTATTCACATGGATACAATTTCTTATACTTCCATGATAGATGTCTATGCACCAATTCCACTACCAACTTAATCTTCCTCTGCCATTGTGCATTGTGTCTCCAACACCCAATCAGTGCCCCCAAACACAGTCTTGCATTTGCTGAAACAGACCACATTAGTAGTGATTTAACATTGATTTACAAAATTATGGGATAACAGGTATAATTCCACACTGTTCCCACCACCAGAGTTCTGTGTCCCCATTCCCTACATAGGAAACTTCAGCAGTTCTCCTAAGGTCACTGGTCTGAGTTGACTATTATTTCTATAAGTATCTATATTTTTATATATTTACCAGTTTTTCTATGGTCCTGCTTTCTCTTCCTTTCTAAGTCACATCTACACCTATTACCACTTCTAAATGTCCTTCCTTTTTCCCTCTTCTCTCTTTGAGCCCTGATGGAATTACATTTCAGTGCCATCTGGTCATCTTCCCCTAACATTTCTTCACCTTTAGGAGTATGAACCAAAATTGTTTTTTGAGATGCAGATGGTGGGAGTTCTGGCTTCTACAACTGCTTCTCCACTGAACATGGGTGTTGGCAGGTCAGTCTATAACCCTGCACTGTTTCTATCTTTTCCTAGTGGGATAGGGCTCTGGAGAGGTGACACATTGATGAGGTCATCTGTCCAGGAAAGTAAGGATGGAATCATGATAACATCTGCAACTTGGTGGTCGAAAGGCAGTAAGATATAAAGCAGGACAAAATGTAAGAACAGAGTAGATGAGAATAGGGATCTTAGGGTGGAAATAAGCTGGGAAGTCTATTTGAGATATGTTCCTAGTGGTCCGTGACTTTAGTAATTTTTGCCTGAGTTTTATGGCTAACATGCAGGTGGACTAAAAATACTGTCTGAGTTAAAAACAGGGCTAGAGAGGTGAATTAGGACAGATTATCTCTCAATCTTAAAAACAATATATAAATATAATTAACTGTTTACCCTATTGATCTGACCTAGGGCCCATATATAGTCATGTTTAGCACAGGAGCCTATGCAACCTCCAAGTTCCTCTCAGTCTGAGCACACAGTTCATAGTCACAGCTGGGAATATTCTAGGTTGCACTCACTTTAGGACCAGTCTTCCTAGAGAGGCAGAGTAAGTAGGATGACCTTTGGAGAACAGGGTAATCCTTACAATTGCTGCTTTATAGTGAGGGCAAGGTCTTAGGGAGGCCTACAAGATGCTAAACACATTCTTAAGCATACCATTCATTATTCTGTTAAAACCAAATTGGAAATCAAAGTCTAGGGTGGGAAGCTAGCCCACCCAGCAAAGTATGCCTTACCATGCTTGAAACCCTGGGCTTGAGTGGTATGCATGATCAAGCCCCTGGTTCATTATTTGACACTGCATTTTAAAATGAGAAATTAGAGTCTAGGCATTAGGACACTTAATAGAGCACATTACCATGCACAAGGACCCGAGTTCAACCCCCTCATCCCCACCTGCAGGGGGGAAGCTTCACAAGTGGTGAAACAGGGCTGCAGGTATCTCTCTGTCTCTCTCCGTTTCTATCTCCCCCACCCTCTCACTTTCTCTCTGTCTTTATCCAATAATTAATTTTTTAAAAATCAGTTCAAAATCTTTTTAAAATAAAATGATAAATTAACATTTATCACATTAACTTGAAGAATATATATATTCAACTCATAACTATGATCTTGGGAGAACTATGTGGGCTACCGGGGATGGGTATGGGCAACACAGGACTTTGTGCAAGTGGCATGGAAGTATACCCTATTGTCTTACAATGTTATAATCACTAATAAAAATAAAAATTAAAAAAGAAACTAAGGTTTCATTTAGCACAGGTGAAGTATGGGTATTAATTTTCAAAGTTTATATCATAATTTGATTCTGTTATGCTTGAGCATGCACAAAAGATTTTATAGTACAGTCTTCCAGGTGACACATTTATAGATGCAAATACTTAGTTTCAAAAATAAACTTGAGCTCAGTTAGTGATATTTTAGTAAAATCATTTAGATACTCAGTGAGTTAATATGATTAAATTTAGTAGAACTGTGATACTTTCAGAAGATATTTAGAGGAAGAGTTAAACACATCCATGGCAGAACTCCATATGATAAACTTCCACTAAAACAGTTTCTTCTTAAGTCAAAATACAAATATACTTAATTTGAAAAGTAAAATTATATTGCCCATGACAATATTTTTACTATGTCCAATTATTTAGTCTTACCTGATTCTGTTATTTCAAATAGAAATGAACATTTCAAACTACAACATTAACCTTTTTTTAAATTTATTTATTTAGTATTGGATAGAGAGAGAGAAAGTGAGAAGGGAGGGGGAGATAAAGAGGGAGAGATACAGAGAGACGCCTGCAGCCTTGCTTCACCACTTGTGAAGCTTTCCCCCTGCAGGTGGGAACCAGGGGCTTGAACCTGGGTTCTTGCACACTGTAGTGTGTGCGCTTAACCAGGTGCGCCACCACCTGGCCCCAACATTAACTTTTTTTTTTAATTTAAGAAAGGATAAATTAACAAAACCATAGGGTAGGAGGGGTACAACTCCACACAATTACCACCACCCAATCTCTATATCCCACCCCCTCCCCTGATAGCTTCCCCACTCTCTATCCCTCTGGGAGCATGGACCTAGGATCATTGTTTAAACCAGCATCTGTTTAGCAAAATTTACCCCAGATTACATTCTTTTAAAACACCTTAGTTTATTCAAATAATGCCATCCAAATGCAAAATAACACAGAAGGGGAACATAAAAATACACATATAGAGACAAATAGTCATATTTTAAAATTTAGTCACATTTATCTCCAAATAATTTATATTTCTTTTATTCCTAACCCAAGAAGTTTTCATCTTATGTTTGCCTTTCTCAAAATATTTTCACCAAATTACAAAGTCCAGCTAAGACAGATACACAGGTAGGCATACAGATCAACAGACTTTTAAGTTCACTGGCTTATCATGTTGTTGGCTCCCATTCAGGGAAACATTATCAGAAAATTTTATTATTAAGCATTGTACGGAAACTGCCATTAGTATAAGAAAAGCAAACATGTCTGCTTTTTCTGGTTGGGGACATCCAGCTCCCAGTATCAAATAGACTGACTTTGACTTTTGTTTTCTTGGTTTAGCTCATTATCTCAGTTTTCTGATGGTTATAGAAGCTCGGAGTATTGAGTATAACACGTGGGGGGGGAGGCATATGTGATAATTTTCCTGTACAACCACTTCAACCCCAAAGATATCTAGTTTCAGGCACCTCTGCTAAGATTCTACTCACAGCATCTCTCCTCTTTCTTTCTTTCTTTCTTTCTTTCTTTCTTTCTTTCTTTCTTTCTTTCTCTCCATTCTTCATAGCTGTTGTTTTATAAGACATTGTGGTCTCAGGATTACAATTCCACATCTCCCCAAAATAAGTGCCAACAGACCTAACCCACAACCAAAGTGTCATTTCCCTCCACCATAGATAGGCACTGGGTTCCAAACCCCTTTACAACTTTTTTTTTATCTTTTTATTGGGGGGTTAATGGTTTACAATTGACAGTAAAATACAGTAGTTTGTACATGCATAATATTTACCAGTTTCCCACATGACAGTTCAAACCCCACTAGGTCCTCCTCTGCCATCACGATCCAGGACCGGGAACTTCATCCCTACCCCAGCCTTTTACTGTGGTGCAGTACCCTTTCAACTTTCTCCCACTTCCTCTTCTCAAATCCTTAGAACTGCTGACATAAATCGTGGTTTAATAATGTTTCTTTTTCTTTCTTTTTTTTTCTTTCCATCCAGAGTTATCATTTTGGCTCAGTGCCTGCACTTGCTCCTAGAGATCATTTTTTCACTTTGTTGCCCTTGTTGTTACTTCTGTTTTGTTATTGTTATTGTTGTTGTTGTTGTTGTTGGATAAGACAGAGAGAAATCGAGAAAGGAGGGAAATACAAAGAGGGGAAAGAAAGATCGACACCTGTAGACCTGCTTTACCATTTGTAAACTGATACCCCTACAGGTGGAGAGTTGTGGACTTGAACAGTGATCCTTACACTGGTCCTTGCACTTTGGGTCATGTGCTCTTAACCCACGTTGCTATGGCCTGATCCCCAGTAATGTTTCTTAAATCCTACTTATGATTGAGAACACTTAGTATTTTTTTTACTTCTCCTCCTGGCTTATTGCACTTAACACGATCCCTATCCAGTCCCATATATGTTGTAACAAAACACAGGATTTCATCTGTTCTTAATGCTGAGTAAGTAGTATTTCACTGTGTATATACATCACAGCTTCCTTAAACACTCAACTGTTGCTGGACACTTAGGTTACCAAAATCCCTTCAGATAAGTTTGATCTTTGCTGTTGATGGTACTTGCTTAGATACCTAGGGAGGTATTGCTGGATTGTGTGGTCAATCTAGTTACAATCTCCAGACTGTAAGCCACAGAAGCTGGATCAATTTACATTGTCACCAATTATGTAAAAAAACCTTCCTTTCTTTAAACCACATCCTCACCAACACTTGTGGCGCCTTTCATATGTCGTTCCCACCCATGTGAGGTAGTATGTCATTGCTGTCTTTTAAATTGATTTATTTTTAGGTAGAGTCAGAGAGAGACAGACAGACAGACAGAGACTACAGTGCTGATACTTCCTTCAGTGCAGTAGGGGCTGGGCTCAAACCTGGGTTGTGTACATGGCAAAGCAGCATGCTATCCAAGTGAGCTATTTTGACAGCCCTGCCATTCCTGTCTTGATTTGCATTTCCCTTATAATAAATTACTTTGAGCATATTTTTTTCGTGTGCCCATTGGCCACCTGAATCTCTTATTTGCAGAGCTCATTCAAATCATCTTCCCACTTTCTAATGATGTTTGATTTTTGCTGCTGAGTTTTTTTAGTTGTTTATATATTTTGGTTTTAACCCTTTGTCTGATGTGTGGCATGGAAAGATCTTCCAATTCAGGAGAGTGTGTCTTTGTTTTGGTGACAGTTCCTTTTTTTATTTTGTTTTTTAATTAATTAATTAATTAATTAATTTACTTATTTATATGTATTTTTCCCTTTTGTTGCCCTTGCTGTTTTTTATTGTTGTTGTAGTTATTACTGTTGTTGTTATTGATGCCATCATTGTTAGATAGGACAGAGAGAAATGGAGAGAGTAGGGGAAGACAGAGAGGGGGAGAGAAAGATAGACACTTGCAGACCCACTTCACCTCTTGTGAAGCAAACCCCCTGCAGGTGGGGAGCCAGGGGCTCGAACCGGGATCCTTATGCCAGTCCTTGTGCTTTGCGCCACATGCACTTAACCCATTGCGCTACCACCTGACTCCCGAAAGTTCCTTTTGTTGTGCAGATTTTCAGTTTGATGTAGTCCCATTGGTTAATTTTTTGTTTTATTTACTCTTGAATGAGAGTATCTAAAGACAATTCCAAAGTAGACATCATGGAGTATTCTACCCATCTTTTCTTCTATGTATTTTATGGTTTCTGGTCTAACACCTACATCTTTAATCCATTTTGAGTTGACTTTTGTGTGTGTTGATATTTAGCGAGCCAATTTCATTCTTCCATATTTGGCAATCCAATTTTGTTTTTTGTTTGTTTTATTATTTATTTATTTATTTATTTATCTGATGGGACTTGGATGATACTGCAAATCCACTGCTCCTGGCTGCCACTTTTACAATTTTATTGGAAAGGACATAGAGAAATTGAGAGAAGAGGGGAATACAGAAAGGGAAAGAGAAAAATAGTCACCTGCAGATCTGCTTTGCTATTTGTGAAGCTTCCCCCCCTGCAGGTGGGGAGCAGGGCCTCAAACCCAGATCCCTATGCAGGTCCTTACTATGTGTGATTAACTGGGTGTGCCATGCCCGGCCCTCATCTGTATTAATCTTTACTAATGATTTAATATTGACTTATAAGATTGTAAGGTAACAAGTATAATTCCATACCTGTTGCCAAAACCAGAGTTCTTTTTTAATTTTTATTTATAAAATGGAAACACTGAAAGGGCCATTGGATAAGAGGTGTACAGTTCCCACCACCAGAACTCCATATACCATCCCATCCCCTGATAGCTTTTTATTTATTTATTTATGTATAAAAAGGAAACACTGACAAAAACATAGGATAAGAGCGGTACAACTCTACACACTTTTGACCACCAGAACTCCATATCCAATCCCCTCCCTTGATACTTTTCCTATTCTTATTCTTCACCCTCTGGGAGTTTGGACCCAAGATCACTGTGGAATGCGGAAGATGGAAGGTCTGCCTTCTGTAATTGCTTCCCCACTGAACATGGGCATTGACAGGTTGATCCATACTCCCAGCCTGTCTCTCTCTTTCCCTAGTGGGGATGGGCTCTGGGGAAGCAGAGCTCCAGGACATATTGGTAGGGCTGTCGATCCAGGGAAGTTTGGTTGGCATCATGCTAGCATCTGGATCCTGGTGGCTGAAAAGAGAATTAACATATAAAGCAGAACAAATTGTTGACTAATCATGAACCTAAACACTGGAGTAGTGCAGATGAAGAGTTGGGAGGTCTCCATTCTGTAGATAGCTAGTAGGCATATTTTAGTTATATTCCAAAGGGCCTGTGACTACACTAGTTTTTTTTTTTTCTCCTGAGCCTGAAATCTGATACGCAGATGGATCCAAGTTATTGTCTGGGGGGATGATGTCATGGCTGGAAAAAGGACCAGAAAGCTGGATCAGGGAAGAGAGTAGCTCCCAAATATGGGAAAGGTGTATAAATATTGTTTACTGTAAACCCCATAGATTTGATGTGATCTGGGGCCCATATTCATCTTAGGAGCATATGTGACCTCTGCATTCCTGTAGATCTGAGCTCACATTCTGTTGTCATCAGTAGGAACATTAACATTCCAAGCTACCCCAATATCAGGACCCATCTTCCTCAGGTGTAGCATAGATTATGTTGTCCAGCCGCCCTTCAAAGGATGGAACATTCTCTACCATTATTGATCCAAGTTGAGGGAAAAATCCTATGGGGGCCTACAAAAGGGTCTGTTTTGTTTTTCCTGATATAGATGACTGGTAACAATGGAGAGAGGGATTTATTTGAGGTCTAGGCCCATCATGTCTGTTTGGGAATCTCAGGACTCCCCGAACAGAGCCCCAGCTGATGGGGTGTCCTGATAGTGACTAAAGAGTCATCGTTAAAGTATGCCAGTCTCTTGCCCTTATTCAGCTTTTTCATTCCTTGCTTTGATAAGGTTAGCTTGGGAGTAAATAAGGGAAGTATAATAGCAAATAGGTGAGGAGGGTATCTAAGGAGACACTATTTCATTATGAACTTCATACTGACTATTGTGTACTTTTGATTTCAGGTCTATATTATGCCCTAATTTATGGATACATGTGAACATATGCCCTATCTCATGGGACCTGATCTATATCTAGGTTTTGAGGCATTGATAGGAAGTGAACCACCTATAATGGAATTAGAGAATCCTATGAAAGGAAAGGTCTCACCCAAGAAATGAGGCTGAAGGATTGACATTCCATGCCTGACGTCTCTGGACACAGTCTGAAGTGAAGCATACTGAGGTGTTACTCGTTGCATTGATTAGGTTGGGATCAGCAGATGCGATATCATTTGGTAGGAATTGAGAAGAGCATCCAAGAAGTTAGCCCCACTCTAGAGGTTCTAGGACAGGGGAAATATAGGCTCTTTAGAGGAAATGGGAGATTCCTGCTGTCTTAGGGTTTAAGAAGGTAATAGATAGTTATTGCTATAATCAAATTATTTGCCAACTGGGTTAACTTTGAAAAAAATACCTTTGTTAGGATTTTCTATATCATACACATCACCATAATTTGTGTCCTTTGATATTATTTGTATATAGCTGTGCCACCAGTTGCTTCTGTTGTCCCTGTTCTAAGCTTTTAAGAGAGTCAACATATCAAAGACCGCCTATGGTCTGTACATTAAAAACTTTGAGACATTCACAATCAATTTTCCCCTCTCATAATAATTATATAGTGATTTATATAACTACAAATTAACAGAGTGTACATAAACACCATCTCACCACCAAAAGTCTGTCCCATCCCACTCCCCGCAACCCTATCCCTGCCTCATGAAGCCGAATATCCACCCTCACCCTCAACCCAGCGTTTTTACATTGGTTCCCTGCTCCAAATTCAGTCAAATCCTGCTTTGAGTTTCCCTCTCTGTTCTTCTTTCTCAACTTCTGTTTATGAGTGGCATCACTCCTTATTCATCTTTATCTTTTTTAAATTTCTTTATTGAGGAATTAATGTTTTATATTCGACAGTAAATACAATAATTTGTACATGAATAACATTTCCAAGTTTTCCATATAACAATAGAACTCCAACTAGGTCATCTGTCATCCTTTTTGGACCTGTATTCTCCCCCCTACCCACCCGAGTCTTTTACTTTGGTGCAATACGCCAATTCCAGTTCAGGATCTACTTGTATTTTCTCTTCTGATCTTGTTTTTCAACTTCTGCCTGAGAGTGAGATCATCCCATATTCATCCTTCTCTTTCTGACTTACTTCACTTAACATGAATTTTTATTTATTTTTATTTTTTTATGTATTTTTTTTTCCTTTTGTTGCCCTTGTTGTTTGTTATTGTTGCTGTAGTTATTGTTGTCATTGATAGGACAGAGAGAAATGCAGGGGAAGACAGAGAAGAGGAGAGAAAGACAAACACCTGCAGACCTGCTTCACCACCTGTGATGTGACTCCCCTGAAGGTGGGGAGTCGAGGGCTTGAATTGGGATCCTTGCACCGGTCCTTGCGCTCCACACCACGTGTGCTTAACCCTCTGCACTCCCAACATGAATTTTTCAAGGTCCATCCAAGATCGGCTGAAGATGGTGAAGTCACCATTTTGTATAGCTGAGTAATATTCCATTGTGTATATATATATACACCAACTTGCTCAGCCACTCATCTGAAGTTGGACACCTGAGTTGCTGCCAGGTTTTGGCTATTACAAATTGTGCTGCCAAGAACATATGTGTACACAGATCTTTTTGGATCTGTGTGTTGGGTTCCTTGGATATATCCCCGGGAGAGGAATCACAGGATCACAGGGTAGGTCGATTTCTAGCCCTCTGAGAGTTTTCCAGGATGCTCTCCACAGGTAGTGGACCAATGTACTTTCTCACCAGCAGTGTAAGAGGGTTCCTTTGACCCCACAACCTCTCCAGCATTTGCTAATGTTACCTTTTCTGATGTATGACATTCTCACAGGAGTGGAGTGGTATATCACTGTTGTCTTTACTTACATTTCTCTGACATTCAAAGACTTGGAGCATTT
Organism: Erinaceus europaeus; assembly: GCF_950295315.1. Lineage (NCBI taxonomy): Eukaryota > Metazoa > Chordata > Mammalia > Eulipotyphla > Erinaceidae > Erinaceus > Erinaceus europaeus. The sequence goes on along the minus strand of NC_080185.1, from coordinate 75,183,861 downwards.
TTTCATGTGTTTCTTGGACTTTTGGATCTCTTCTGTGGTGAATATTCTGTCCATGTCCTCTCCCCAGTTTTTGATGGGGTTATTTGTTGTCTTGTGGTTGAGTTTTCTAAGCTCTTCATATATTCTGGTTATTAGCCTCTTGTCTGATGTATGGCATATAAAGACCTTATCTCATTCTGTGAGGAGTCTCTTGGTTTGCATATTGGTTACTTTTGCTGTGCAGAAGATTTTTAATTTGATGTAGTCCCATAGGTTTATGCTTTCCTTAGTCTTCTTTGTAATTGGATTTGTTTCACTGAAGATGTCTTTAAAATTTATGCAGAAAGGAGTTCTGCCAATATTTTCCTCTAAGTATCTGATAGTTTTTGGTCTAACATCCAAGTCCTTCATCCACTTGGAATTTACTTTTATATTTGGTGAAATACAGTGGTTCAGTTTCAATCTTCTGCATGTATCAACCCATTTTTTCCAACACCATTTGTTGAAGCGACTCTGCTTTCCCCATTTAATAGTCTGGGCACCTTTGTCAAAAATTAGATTCTCATAGGTGTGGGGGCTAACTACTGGGCTCTCAATTCTATTCCACTGGTCAGTGTGTCTATTCATGTTCCAGTACCAAGCAGTTTTGATGACAATGGCCCTATAATACAATTTGAGATCTGGGAGTGTGATGACTGCAGTTCTGTTCTTTCTTCTCAAGATTGTTTTGCAATTCTAGGTCTTTTCTGGTTCCAGATAAACATTTGTAGCATTTGTTCTATTCTCCTAAAAATGTGTTTGGGATCTTGATGGAGATAGCATTAAATTTGTAGATGGCTCTGGGTAATATATTCATTTGGATGATGTTAAATCTTCCAACCCATGAACATGGAGTATCTTTCCACCTCTTTGTGTCTTTTTCTATTTCCTTGAGTAGTGACTCTTAATTTCCAGTATGCAAGTCTTTCACTTCTTTGGTTGGGTTTATTTCTAGATATTTTGATGTTTTTGTTGATATAGTAAAAGGAACTTATTTCTGGATTTCAACTTCTTCTAACTTAGTGTTTGCATAGAGGAATGCCACTGACTTTTGAATGTTAACTTTGTAGCCTGACTCCTTACTGTATTGCCTAATGATTTCCAAAAGCTTCTTGCTGAATTGTTTAGGTTTTTCTATGTATACTATCATGTCATCTGCAAATAGGGGTAGTTTGACTTCTTCTTTTCCAATCTGTATATCTTTAATTCCTTGCTCCAGCCTGACTATTATGGCAAGAACTTCCAACACTATGTTGAATAGTAATGGTGACAGTGGGCATCCCTGTCTAGTACCTGATCTGAGTGGAAATGCTTCCATTTTTTCACCATTGAATATGATGTTGGCTGTAGGCTTTCTATATATAGACTCCACTAAATTCAGGAATTATCCATCTATTCCCATTTTGTGTAGTGTTTTGATCATAAAAGGATGTTGTATTTAGTCAAAGGCTTTCTCTGCATCTATTGATAGGACCATGTAGTTTTTGGTCTTGCTTTTATTGATGTGGTTGGATCACATTGATTGAGTTACATATATTAAACCAACCTTGCATATCTGGGATAAACCCCACTTGGTCATGATGAACAATCTTTTTAATATACTGCTGTATCCAGTTAGCTAGCATTTTGTTCAATATTTTTTTCTATGTTCATCAGACATATTGGTCTACAGTTTTCTTTTTTGGTAGTGTCCCTGTCTGCTTTTGATATCAAAGTGATGTTGGCTTCATAGACGCTGGAAGGGAGTATTCCAATGTCTTCACTCTTCTGGAAGACTTTTAAAAGTAGAGGTATTAGTTCTTCTTTGAAGGTTTTGTAGAATTCATTTGTAAAACCATCTGGTCCAGGACTTTTATTCTTGGGAAGGTTTGATAACTGTTTCAATTTCATTAGCTGTGATGGGCCTGTTCATGTTATCTACTTCCTCTTTACTTAGTTTTAGAAGTTGGTAGGTATCTAGGAAACAGTCCATTTCTTCCAGGTTCTCTGGCTTGGTGGCATATATTTGTTCACAGAAGCCTCGCATGATATGTTGAAGTTTTGTGGTGTCTGTTATGTTAACTCCTCTTTCGTTTATGATCCAATTTATTTGGGTCTTCTCCCTTTTTTGTTTTGTGATTCTGGCTAAATGTCTGTCGATTTTGTTCACTCTTTCGAAGAACCAGTATTTACTTCCATTAACCTTTTTTTTATGGTTTTCTTATTTTCAATGTTATTTATTTCTGACCTAACTTTAGTGATTTCCATTCTTCTGGTTGCTTTAGGGTTCCTTTTTTCTTCTTCTTCTAGATATTTAAGATGTGCAATCAAGCTGCTTATTTGTGCTATTTCTTGTTTCCTAATGTGTGCTTTTCTAACTATGAACTTCCCTCTGAGTACTGCCTTAGCTGTGCCCCAGATATTTTGATAGCTTGTGTCTTCATTTTCATTGAACTCGATACATTTTGATTTCCTCCTTTGTTTCCTCTTTGACCCAGTAGTTGTTAAGTAGTGTACAGTTGAGCTTCCACATTTTGGGACTATTACTAAACTTTTGTTGATTGTTAAGCATTAGTTTAATTCCACTGTGGTCAGAGAAGATGCTTGGGATAATTTCAATGCTCTTGATTTTGTGGATGCTATCTTTGTGGCCTAACAAAGATCTTTGTGGTCTATCCTTGAGAATGACCCATGTCGATTTGAGTCGAATGTGTATTCCAGTTTCTTGGGGTGAATGACTCTAAGAATGTCCAATAGTTCTAGTTTATCTATCTCCTCATTTAGCTCCCTCATTTCTTTATTGATTTTCTGCCTGGATGACCTGTCAAGTTGAGAGAGTGGGGTTTTGAAGTCCCCATACTTTTACTGTCTTGCTGTTAATATATTTCTGTAGCTCTTTCAGTATTTGTTTGAGGTATTTAGATGGCTTCTCATTGGGTGCATCGATGTTAATAATTGTTAAGTCCTCTTGATTGATCCTCTGAGCATTTAGTAGTGTCCATCCCTATCTTTTTAAATTTTATTGATTTTAAAGTCTATCATGTCAGATATAAGGATAGCTGTTCCTACCCTTTTTGTGGGCCATTGGCTTGTATGATAGTTTTCCATCCTTTCACTTTGAATCTGTGTTTGTCTTGTTGATTTAGGTGGGTTTCATTTAGACAGCATATTGTTGGGTTGTGTTTTCTGATCCATCTTCCTACTCTGTGCCTTTTAATAGGTGAATTCAGGCCACTGACATTTATTGATATCAAAGATTGAAGATATTTTAATGACATTCTTGTAGATTTTTAGAGTGTTCTGATAGAGGGCATATTTATGATGGTCTGACTATTTATATGAGACCTTTCAGAACTTCTTTCAGGGCAGGCTTGGTGATAGTTGATTATTTCAACTGTTGCTTGTCTGAGAAGGTTTTTCTGCCTCCATCTAGTCTGAATGACAGTCTAGCAAGATACAGTAGTCTTCTTGAAAGCCTTTGTCTCTGAGCCCTCAATAGATATCTTGCCATTCGTTTCCGGCGTGTAGTCTTTGTGTAGAGAAGTCTGCTGCTAATCTTATGGATTTTTCTCTGTAGGTGACTCTTTGTTTTTCTCTTGCAGCCTTCAGGATCCTTTCTTTTTCCTTATTCCTATTCATTCTAAATATGATATGTCTTGGTGTCTTTAAGTCTGGGTTAATTTTGTTTGGGACCCTCTGGGCTTCTTGAACCTTTTCTTTTATGTTGTCTGTACTAGGGAAGTTCTCAGCTATTATGTCCTGAAGAATGCTTTCTTCCCCTCTCTCTCTCTTCCTCTGGTAAGACAATAACGTGTATATTATTTCTTTTGAAGTCATCCCATAGGTCTCAGTTGTTGTTTTCTGTATCTCTTAATCTGTTTTTAAGATCTCTTACTTCTTTTTTGTCTCTATTTCATCCTCGATCTTGCTAATTCTGTCTTCAGCCTCATTTATTTTATTCACTCTCCCCTCTACTGTTTTCTGGAGTTTATCTATTTTGTTACCTTGTTCTGATATACTGTTTTAGCTTGTTCAACTAGTTGTGTTCTTAGCTCAGCTATTTCAGATTTCAGCTCTCTAATAACCTTAAGACAATTAGTGTTTTCTTCCAGGGTTTCATTTTTTTGTTTCTGCATTTCTGATGACAATTCATTCAAACACTTTGCTCATCCCTGTTATTATTTCCTTAACTAGTGTTTGGTTGTTGACCTCATTATTTTGTGCTTCAACTTTTGGGGGCTTTTAGCTGGACACTTTTCCTGGTTCATTTCTCCAATATTTCTTCTTGTTGGCTAAACCATTTTATAAAGTATGCTATGAAGCCCCTCTTCAGTACTTTTCAAATTACTGATCACTTTTGCCTGGATTGATTTGTGTCTCAGTAAGGTAATTAAAGGCTTCACAGTTGTGGAAATTGACAGTTGTTTCAATATTATTTTAATCCCTGAGTTGGAGCACAGTGCCTTAAAAGCCTCGTTTGTTCTTTTTCTTCCCTGTAGGCTATGGAAGCCTGAGGGCTTTTAAACTGAAAGTAGGCTTCTTAGCTTAATCACTGAGTCTTGACCAAGAGATACAGCAGGGTGTGGCAGAGATAATCCAGTGTTTATGCAAAGAGACTCTCATAGCTCCACACTAGACCACCAAGGTATAGATCTTCTCCTGAGTTTCCTCATTAGTTCTCTATCCCCTGGTGTCAGCAAAGGGCCTCCCCCCAGCTGCTCCAGATTCTGAGGGCAGTAGCAATGGAGAGTCACAGTTGCATTGGGTGAGTCTTAGGGGAGTCCTTTCCTCCCTTCAGCCATCTTTTTGTTGGCGAAACAGACTGGAGGTGGTGTCTCAACTGGTAAACTGCTGGATTGTTACTAACCACTTACGCTCTCCCTAAGCTCCTCTCTGTCCATGAGCCACATGTGTTTGCACTCACTGGCGATTTGGTGGGTTCCTGAAGTTGTTCTAGTCCTGTCTTGTTGCAGCCAAAGGTGGGCTCCTTTGGTATTCCTAGTTGACCCGGGAGAGGAGAGAAACACAGCTGCTGCCGCTCCATAGCCCCGCCTCCAGAAATCTCTCATCTTTATCTTGATAGTTTTTTTATTCTTTAACCCTCTGGGAGTATGGACCCAGAGTCATTATGGGGTGCAGAAGGTGGAAGGTCTGGCTTCTGTAATTGCTTCCTCACTGAACATGGACATTGACAGGTCAATCTATACTCCCAGCCTGCCTCTCTCTTTCCCTAGTGGGGCAGAGCTCTAGGGAAGTGGGGCTCAAGGACACATTGGTCGGAAGTCAGGTTGGCATCATGGTAGCATCTGGAACCTGGTGGCTCAAAGAAGAGTTAACATATAAATCCATTCAAATTGTTAAATAATCATGAACCAAAAGGCTGGAATATTCCAGGTGAAGATTTGGGGTCTCCATTTTGAAAATAGCCATTTTATGTATATTCCAAAGGGCCCATGACCTTATTAGTTTTTGCCTGAGCCTGACAGCTGATATGCAGGTGGACCCAAGTTACTGTCTGGGGAGATGACGTCATGACTGGAAAAACAGCTAGAAAGCTAGATCAAGGAAGAGAGTAGCTCCCAAATATGGGAAAAGTATATAAATATTTTTTACTGTAAACTCCACTGATTTGATCTGGGGCCCATATTAAGCATAGGAGCCTATGTAACATCTGCATCCCTGTAGTTCCGAACTTGAATTCTGTGGTCATGAGTAGGAACGTTCCAAGTTGTCCCAATTTCAGGACCCATCTTCCTCAGGTGGTAGATAGAGTATGTTAGCCAACCCCCTTCAGAGGATGGAACATTCTCTACCATTGTTGATCCACATTGAGGGCAATGTCCTGTGGGGGTCCCCAAAGGGGTCCATTATGTCGTTCCTGATAGAGGTGACCAGTCACAATGGAGAGAGGGATCTACTTGAGGTCTAGGCCCATGATGTCTGTGTGGGAATCCCAGGACTCCCCAACTAGGGCCCCAGATGATGGGGTGACCTGGTAGTGACTAAAGTGTCTTCTTTAAAGTATGCCAGTCTCTTGCCCTTATTAAGCTGTTATATTGTTATATTGTTGTATGATATACCAAATCCATTGTTAGGATTTGGTATATCATACATGACCTCACCATAATTTATGTCCTTTAATGTTATTTCTATATATCTGTATCTTATAAGGTAACACCACCGATTGTTTCTATTCTCCTGGTCTAAGCTTTTAGGAGAGTCAACATTTCAAAAAATCAGTCTATGGCATAATCAGAGTTCTGTGTCCCATCCCCTCCATTGGAAATTTCCCTATTATTTTTCCCTCTGAGAGTATGGAACAGAATTCTTTTTGAGTTGCAGAAGGTAGGAGTTCTGACTTCTGTAGTTACTTTTCCACTGAACATGGGCATTGGCATGTCGATCCACACCTTAAGTCTGTTGCTATCTTTCCCTAGTGGAGTAGGACTCTTGAAAGGTGAGGTTCCAGGACACATTGGTGATATCATATGACCAGGGAAGTCAGGATGGAATCATAGTAGCATCTGGAACTTTGTGACTAAAATGCAGTAAGATGGAAAGCAGGGCAAAATGTTTAATAAACAGGAATCAAAAAGTAAGCATAAGGCATATGAAAGTAGGGATCTTGGGGTAGAAGGAAGCTAGGAAGTCTATTTTAGGAATGTTTCTAGGAGCCTAGGTCTTAATAATCTTTACTTGAGCTTAATAGCTACAAGGGCGTGGACTAGAAATATTGTCTGGTAAGATGGTGCCAGATACAAGTCGAACCTGAAATGGAATTGGAGTATTACACCAAAGTAAAAGACTCTGGGGTGGGTGGGTGGGTGGGTGGTTGGGGAGAATATATGTTGGGAACATGTGTGAGCCTGATAGAGCTTAGGGAGAACCACCCCCATCTTTGGATAGAGGTCTGAGAAGATAACCTCTTGGTAAGTCTCTCTCAACCGAGGTGAGCATAAGGGGGGAAACTCAGACTTGGTTCTTTCCTTCTTGACTCTCAGGCCCACAGATACCCCAGTACTTCCCTCCATTAACTGCAGGCCACATGGCTGCAGTTTCACTCATTCAAAGTCACCTTCTGATCACAGAAGAACACACCTTATCACACACTTCATCACACACCTCAGACCCCAGACAAGAGAGATTCCAAACTATATGGCCTTTTGATATCCATCTTCTCTCTGTTTCACCCTACGGGTTTAACCCCTATGCTTCTCTCAAATACCTTTGGATAATTAAGTTGCTTGTGTTATGGAAAATAACTGTCTTGTATCTCATCAATTCCTGTCATACCAACCCCCTACCTTAGGGGCATGCTGACTGTTAAGAAACCTGTAATTTCTGTCATATTGCAACAATAATTACCTCCATTGCTTTTCTATTTAACTCATGTCCACTTTGCTAATAAACGGACTCTAGGATTCTGGGACTCTAAGGACTCAGTTTCTAGATTCACGCTAAGAGTCCCCTGGTGTCTTTTACTTCGTGTCACCCCTGTCGTGAGCGAGAAAGAACCAGCCTGTTACCTTTCCCCTGGAGGACACCCTGCCGGAGAAGGAGAGAGACACCCCGAAATCTGGTGCCCATAGCGTGGGGCAGAATTTCCCGACCCCAAGCACCCGGTTGAAAAAAATGCTGGCCCAACCGTAGAGGATCGGGACTGTGACTCCAGGAATGAAGAAGCAGTACCAAAGTACATCGGAAGGTAACCCTGAGGCTCTCGTTTGAGTCCCTGTGATCTTTCTCTCCTTCTCCCTATCCTTCAAGCTCCAGGGAAGCTCGTGGAGTGGACACAGAGAAGGAACCTCAGCAGATCAGAACCCTGGCCAGGCTCTGAGAAACTGAGTGTCCTTCCCCTGTTTAATCTTAAACGAGTCTGACATAATTTTTTCCTCTCCCACTTTTGTGGCATTTTGTTCTATACCCTCTCCTAATTTCTGAGTCAATCAGACATTAAAGTGGACCTAGGCATGGTCTTAAAACTGCTATTTACTGCTTAAAAGGAAAACGCAAAAGATAAAGCTTTTTTGTGACAGCCAGAGCCCTCAGAAAATGATTAAACCAGTTCTGAGTGAGATATTACCTGGCTAGCAAGTTATTCTTTAAAGAAAGAAAGAAAGAAATCAAACAAGACGGTCTCTTTAACTTAAAGGTTATTAGAGAACCAGCACACACTTTTGATAGCAATTCAATGATTTGTTTCTTTAAAAATCTAAAATGTACATTAGCCCAGAAAAGAAACTTCCTAAATTTTTTTCTAGGCGGGGTGGTAAACTAAGCCCGCCTGTTCCATCCGTGCAGCCAATCACATCACAGAGATCCTGCTCCACAGATTGGCAAAGACTGCAGTCAGTCATTCCTCTAGCCACACCCGCCCCTCCTGGGGTCGGGGTGGCGGGGGGAGTGGCTGTGAGCTAAGAAAAAAAAAATTTTTTCACCAAGAATGTCTGTTTTAAATTTGTGTGCTAACTTTGTTTTCACTAATGTGTGTTAACACTCTGAAATAACTAGATTTTGTTTTAAGTTTTAAATAAGATTTAGTTAAGCTGAATGTGATTTTAAAGATCCTGACTTGTAGAGTTGGCACACCTTTACCAGACTAAAATATAAGACAGTTTCATCCTTCTGATAGCTAATATCAGCATCAGTTCATTAGAGATTTTCTGAGATCTCTAGGCATGGTAAAATGCCTCTACAGTCTCTCTCACTCTTGTGAGAATTGTAAACCTTAACAGCACCCCAATACCAACTGCCACTGTAACAAATTCCGTGCTTAGTCTGGCTTTCTAATGACCCAGTCAGGGTAGAACAGTGGCCTTGCCAGGAATAAAGGGTTAAACATGATATTCCTGGCCTGATATTTTTTTTTTTATTCGGCAGATGTGATTCAACAAAATTATTTAGAATAATATTGTCATCTAAAATAAATGTAACAGTAAAAATTTATTTTTAAACATTTAAGCTATGAGGTTTATCTTAGCTTTTTAAGTGAAAGATCAATTAAGTTGTGTACCCACCCTTGTTTATAGCTGCCCTAAGGGTGTGATAAGCTTTGTGATAAACAAAGATTCTAACAAACTAAGTTTAAAATTAAGTGATTAAAAAAAATAGTAAACATTTTTTCATGTCAACACATTAGGTATTGACTTTCTATAACATACTGGTATATTTTAATAAAGAGCCTTCTAAAATCATATGAAGGAACTCAAGCCAATTCTAACCATTAAACTTCTAACTTGGTACACATTATTTTCTCTTAAGTAAATAATTATAGGTACAATCTACAGATGAAGAACCGACTGCTCATATGGTAAGATTTAAAGCTAAACATTTTTCTTTTTTATTTATGGGTGTGTGATGACTCTTAAAGTCACTCATATCCTAAAATTTTTTTTTTCATTTTTTTACAAGCGTCTTAAATTTTAACGCTTGACCTGCCATAGTGAGAGCACTTTACTGGCTCCTGCTTTGTTTAATTAAGATCCTGCTATGCAGAATTTGAAGACTAATCCCCATTGATAAAAGCCAGTGCTCTCTGGCAGATTGATGTAACTCACCTGCCCATGTTTGGTAAACAATTTTTTTTCTCAGTTGGTACTTTTTCTAAATTTATGTGGGCTACAGCTCAAACAAGAAAAACTATAACCCTTAAGCTCAATTAATAAAAAAAGAAGGGGAATGCACCCCCCAGTATTCAGTTGGCTAAAGTATCAATGAAGTAACTTTACTAAACCTTCTTAATATTTACAGAAATCCGAATTGTCCATTTATTATATCTCATTGACAAAGCCACCCAATTTATAGAGACACATAGTCATAGAGACACATTTTTTTTCTTTTTTCAATGCTGGAATGTTTGTTTTCCTTTTATTATGATGGATGACATTACTGCTCTTGGAAAATCCACAGAGTCCCTGTTGGCAAGTCCTTACCATTAAAGGACACCATGCCAGTGTATACTCCAGCTAACCTCACCAGCCTACCCAATTCTCTTTCTGCTGACCTAATTTTCGTGTCAGTTCTTCTCTACCTGGTCCTTGCCTCCTAGTTTCTCTTGTTCCACAGCTGACCCTCTATGAAGAAGAAGAATTTCATCAGCTGGCGATGGCTACCCACCGGAGGACCAGACGTGCAGTTTTTCTCCCTCTGATTGTTGGAATCGGATTAACCGCTTCCCTTGGAATTGCTGCTGAGACTTTGGGACAATCTCTCTATGCTGCTGGACACATTGAAAATCAACTTCGACAGTCCATTTGACTTCACCTCGGACAGCTTGGAGCCTCTCCAGAGACAGATGAACTCCCTTGCCAAGGTGGTACTCCAGAACTGCCATGGTTTGGACTTGATTTATGCTAAATAGTGTGATCTTTGTCTAGAAAAATGTTGTTTCTTTTGTAAATGAAATTAGATTTGTAAAACCGAAATGTTAATATCTTGCACAAACTTAGCTGTGATATTAAGAATTCCTTTTCCCCTTTCAATACTAACTCCTGGTTCTCTTCTCCTTTAACTGCTTGGCTTCTGCCTCTCCTAGGCCCTTTGCTAGCTATGGTAGCTCTATCGCTGATTATTCCTTGCCTCATTCAATTCCTCAAGAAACGCATACATGACATAATTAATGTTACAGTACAGAGAGTCTCAGTTCACGCTTACACTCGTATTCCTTTAGAGGAAAGAAATGCTCTAACTGACATTGATCCATAAACACAGTTCATTAATTAAAGAAATTAGGAGGAGATGTTGGGAACATGTGTGAGCCTGATAGAGCTTAGGGAGAACCACCCCCATCTTTGAATGGAGGTCTGAGAAGATAACCTCTTGGTAAGTCTCTCTCAACCGAGGTGAGCATAAGGGGGGAAACTCAGACTTGGTTCTTTCCTTCTTGACTCTCAGGCCCACAGATACCCCAGTACTTCCCTCCATTAACTGCAGGCCACATGGCTGCAGTTTCACTCATTCAAAGTCACCTTCTGATCACAGAAGAACACACCTTATCACACACTTCATCACACACCTCAGACCCCAGACAAGAGAGATTCCAAACTATATGGCCTTTTGATATCCATCTTCTCTCTGTCTCACCCTACGGGTTTAACCCCTATGCTTCTCTCAAATACCTTTGGATAATTAAGTTGCTTGTGTTATGGAAAATAACTGTCTTGTATCTCATCAATTCCTGTCATACCAACCCCCTACCTTAGGAGCATGCTGACTGTTAAGAAACCTGTAATTTCTGTCATATTACAACAATAATTACCTCCATTGCTTTTCTATTTAACTCATGTCCACTTTGCTAATAAACGGACTCTAGGATTCTGGGACTCTAAGGACTCAGTTTCTAGATTCACGCTAAGAGTCCCCTGGTGTCTTTTACTTCGTGTCACCCCTGTCGTGAGCGAGAAAGAACCAGCCTGTTACCTTTCCCCTGGAGGACACCCTGCCGGAGAAGGAGGGAGACACTCCGAAAAATATAGGTCCATGAAAGATGATGAATGACATAGTGGGGGTTGTATTGTTAAATGGGAATCTGGGGAATGTTATGCATGTACAAACTATTGTGTTTACTGTTGAATGTAAAACATTAATTCCCCAATAAAGAAATAAATTATTTATTAAAAAAAGATGGTGCCAGATATAAATGCAATTAATTATTTACCACAGTGGTCTAACCTGGGGTCTATATCTATTCATATTTAGTACATTAGCCTATGTAATCTCTGATTCCCTGTCAGTTTGAGCTTGCAGACAGTGGTCACAGCTGAGAACATTCTAGGCTGCACTCATTTCAGGGCCAGTCTTCCTCAAGTGACAGAGTAGGATGACCCTCCCTTAAGAGAGTAGAGAAGTCCCTACTATTGCTATTTCATAGTGAGGGTATAGTCCAGAAGAATCCTACAAAAGAGCTTATAATGATGTTCCCAATGAGTGTGATCAACAATGGTAGAGAAAGGAATCTATCAGAACTCTAGGCCAATATAGCTCTTGGCCAGCTGTATGGTGTTTCTGCTGAGGCTTATCAAGGGGTAACAATGATGAAAGGAAGTTAGGAAGGAAGGAAGGAAGGAAGGAGGAAGGGAGGGAGGAAGGGAGGAAGGGAGGGAGGGAGGGAGGGAGGTGGCACATCTGGTTGAACACACACAACACAGTGCATAAGGACCAAGGTACAAGCCTCCAATCCCCAGATGCAGGGGGAAGCTTCATAAACAGTGAAGCAATGTTGCAATTTCTCCCCTCTCTCTCTTTCTCTCTGTCTGTCTCTCAGTTCCCACTCAGCTTCTTTTTGTCTCTATCCAAAATAAATAATAATAAAATAAATAACATATGTAATAAATAGTGTTATAGTTCTTTTTCTCATTCTTGGGTCAAATTTCCCTTGACTCTTGGAGGTGGTTTATATTACAGAGAAAAAGTCATTTCTTGGTACTTCACAAGCACATAATTATAGTTTGGCCTGTTTGGGAGAAAATAACCCAAAGTCCTAGCACAGAAGATAGTCTGAGTACAGTCGAAAAGAAACATTCCATGTACATTATTACTAATAGAATGTATATTCAAGAAATTGAGAGCAAGTTCCCCAAAAGCTCATTTACATTATATAATTGTAATAAAAGTAATTCTGGGAATTTTTTATTGTGAAAGTAATTTTAAGGTTTTGATATTTTCCCTTCTAGACTCTTATTTGATCACATTTTAGCTCAAGTTATAATTAGTCACACACTATAGTAGTTAAACAAATTAGCATAATAGAAATTTGTTTTTTTGAAAATGTAACCCCCAATTGGCCAAATTCAGTCAAATAATAAAAACAGACATAACAAATAGCAAAAAACAAATAAATAAATTCACTGATGTATATCTATGCAGTTGCCCCTTTTGTTTGGTCTTATTCATGGGCCTCTACCTCAACATCCAGGATTTTCTTGGGACTGTAAGTCAAGAGCTAGGCATTTCTTGAATCTCCAACCCAAGATCCATGGTTGGAACCCAGCACCTAGGTAGAGCAGGCTTTTTAACCCAGAGGTCTCCATGGTGTACCTATAGTTCTCAGGAGACTGACAGACAATTGAGGTGCAAATGATGTAATGAGACCATACACCAGGTCTTTCAAGACAAACTAAGACACAGCTTCTATTCTGATTACTCATCCCCTAGATGTTTTACCTGAGCAATTCCTCTTAATGAGTGAAAGATGGTACCTAGAGCTGACAGTTGCCACACAGGGAGTGAGAAGCTAGACTGATCTCTAGATAAAATGTCTGTGTAACCTCAAGGATCTGCCCAGATACCCCTCCTCAACTGGAGACATTGAGTAGTTGGCCAGTAGGACTATAGCACTTTGGTGCTTGCCATTTAAAATCTAATAAAGATCTTCTATTCACTAATTCCATTGATGGGTTAGTGGTTTATAGTACAGGAGGACAGGTGGTAGCACACCCGATTAAGTGAACATGTTATCATGTGGAAAGAAACAGGTTCAAGCTCCCCTTCCCCACCTGCAGGGGGACACTTCACAAGATCTGAAGCAGGTTTACAGGTATCTATATTTCTTTCTCCTTCTCTATCTCCCCTCCCTTCTCAATTTATATTTCTCTTATCATGTGTAGTAGAAAGAAAAAAAACGGAAGAAATGGTTGCCAGGAGTGGTGGATTTTTAGTGCCAGCGATAACCCTGTTGGCAATAAAAAAAAATGGTTTATATAGTCACTATCAGGGCACCCCATCAGCTGGGGCCCTAGTCAGGGAGTCCTGAGATTCCCACACAGACATGATGGGCCTAGACCTCGAATAAATCCCTCTCTCCATTGGTACTGGTCATTTCTATCAGGAACAACACAATAGACCCCTTTGTGGGTCCCCATAGGACCTTGCCCTCAATGTGGATCAACAACAGTAGAGAATGTTCCATCCTCTGAAGGGAGGCTGGATAGCATACTCTATGCTACACCTGAGGAAGATGGGTTCTGAAATTGGGGCAGCTTGAAACGTTCCTATTCATGACCACAGAATGTGAGCTCAGATCTACAGGAATGCAGAGGTCACATAGGCCTCTAAGCTGAATATGGGCCCCAGATCACATCAGATCAAAGAGGCTTATAGTCAACAATATTTATACACCTTTTCCATATTTTGGAACTACTCTCCTCCCTGATCCAACTTTCTGGTCCTTTTTCCAGCCATGACATCATCTCCCTAGAAAATAATTTGGATCCACCTGCATATCAGATGTCAGGCTGAGAAGAAAAAAAAAAACTAGTATAGTCATGGGCTTTTTGGAATATAACTAAAATAGAACTAGTAACTACCTACAAAACGGAGGCCCCCCCATCTCTTCATCTGAACTACTCCAGCCTTTTGGTTCATGATTAGTCAACAATTTATTTGGCTTTATATGTTAATTCTTCTTTTAGCCACCAAGTTCCAGATGCTAACATGACGCCAACTGGACTTCCCTAGGCAGATGACCCCACCAATGTTTCTTGGAGCCCCGATTCCCCAGAACCCTGCCCCACTAGAGAAAGAAATAAACAGGCTGGCAGTATGGATTGACCTATCAATGCCCATGTTCAGCGGGTAAGCAATTACAGAAGCCAAACCTTCCACCTTCTGTACCCCTTGATGACCCTGGGTCCATACTCCCAGAGAGATAAAGAATAGGAAAGCTATCAGGGGAGGGGATGGGATATGGAGTTCTGATGGTGGGAATTGTGTGGAGTTGTACCCCTCTTATCTTATGGTTTTGTCAGTGTTTCCTTTTGATAAATAAAAATAAAAATAAAAAAATAAAATTTTAAAAATTTAAAATAAAAAAATTAAATTTTTTAAAAATAAAAACCTTACCCCCTGAAAAAAAGGTTTATAGCACATTTGTTGACACATGGGTACAACCTCTCATCTTATAATAGTTGTCTGTAAGACACTTTCTCCTCCAGCCTAGATCCTTTTCTCCCATTATGCACCTGGAGCACCTCCATTCCTTCCCTTTCCACCCTTTCCCAAAATCTTTTGCTTTGGTGCAATACACCATACTCAGTGCAAGTGTCACCTTATGCTTTCCTTTACTGTCCTCGTTTCTTAAGTTCAGCCTGTCAGTGAGGTCATCTGGTATTCATCCTTCTCTTTTTGGTTTATGTCATGTATACCTTGTTCATATCAGAACAATTTATAATAGCCCAAACTTGGAGGTTACCCAGATGTCCAACAACAAGTGCATGGCTAAGAAAATTGTGGTACATATACACAATGGAATACTACTCAGCTGTTAAAAATCATGATATCAGGAGGTGGGTAAAGCACAGGTGGCAGAAAACTCAAGGACCGTTGTAAGCATCCTGGTTCAAGCGCCCCTCCCCAGCTCCCCAACAATAGGGGAGTCATTTCACAAGCAGTGAAACAGGTCTGCAGGTGTCTTTCTTTTCCTTTCTCTGTCTTCCCTTTCTCTCTCCATTTCTTTCTGTCTTATCCAACAACAACAATAATAACGACAACAATAAAATAATAAGGGCAACAAATGAGAATAAATAAATATTTTTTTAAATCATGATGTCGTCTCCTTCACCTCATCTCAGATGGATCTTGAAGAAGCCAAATCTTCCCCCCTTAATGACCAACTAACCTTCAAGTGATGACTTCTGGCTGATTAACCCCCTTTAATGTTGAAATATCATGTTTGGCTTGGAATCCCTTTCAAAATCCTTTATTTGAAATCTCTCATTATTACACCTAACACATGTCAATACAGCACAAACTAGACATTGCAAAGTATGTCAGAATAGAATGAATTCCTACAAAGTTTGTTCTTTGGCTGGAATTTTGCGCCATGAATCTGGCTAGTGGAGATTGGGAAGGTGTATGACCAAGGTGAAGAGACAGTATGTGTCTGAAGAGGGTCTCAGGATGCTGGAGAATGCAGGAGACAGCAGGTAGAGAGAGATTTAGTCACATGGTCACTAATGTAATGTCCTCTGTACTCTCTTTCTATACCCTGTTGGCATCGTATGGTGATCTTTTTTCCATGTTTCTTTTTTGATTATACTTTTCCTTGGTGTGATGCAGGGTAGAGTAGGGTGGTGCAGTAAGGTGGCACTGGGAAGGTTTCTGCCTCTGGTTATCAGTCTCTGGACACTGCCCTTTTGCTATCACATTATCCTGATTGAGTCAAGTTATATCAAATCACGATGACTGTACTACTCTCCTTACATTTGAGTCCAATGTGGAGGCCAGAAACATGCTCAAAACAACCTCCCAATCCCTTGTCTATGGGAATATTCATACTGTATGGATAGGGAAGGGGTGTTGGAAAACCAGGAAGTGGGGCCTGGGGTAAACAGGATGGGGACCTCAGGTCATCAGGTCTTCCAGCCTCCTGAAGGGCTTTCCATGGATTTCCTCCTAAAACAAAGCCTGTAACAGGCTTCAACTTTTCTTATTGTTTAAAGGACCAAGGCAAAAAAAATCTAGAAGGTGTGGGTGTGAGTCTCTGAGGGTTGTACTTTTATGTGCCACATGCTGTTTTAGCACATTAATTGTTCCTTTCTTTTTTAAGTGCCTATTAGCAGAGCATAGATTTGTCATCTTTTGCTTAGCTCCACTTATCAATGTGTGGTCATTATGCTAGATAGCCCTGGCCCTTTGGAGTTAGGATTTCAGGGGCAAAAGTGGGGAGGGGTGGTGAGTGAGAATGCTTTCCCAGCCTCTTTCTGTGCCCTTGAACAGCGGAACCTGATGTGTTATTAATATCTTACAGGGAACATGGGAGATAGTCTGTTCTTTCTCTTCCTCTGTCACATACACAATTTGGCTTTCCAGCTACCCACTCACAAACTTGCACCCAGATTTCCACCCCCATCTAACCCAGCATAAAGAACTAGTTCTGATACATGTAAATATCTAGCAGCTAAAGCAGGGTGTCTCACTCTAGAGGTCAGGCACCAAGTAAGTCAGGCTTCTGCTTTGTGCTGTGACAAGAGATAGCTTCAAGCTGGGAGCTCACAGGCTACAATTATCTTTTTGAGTGTCAGGATATGAAACTGTAATCAAGATTTTTATTTTAAAAAAAAGATACAAAGAATGGTGGCAGTAAAAGCAGGACTCCTGATCCAGTTTTCCTTTTAACACACTCAACTGCAGGCTTCACCTTTGGACCTTAACCTGCCAGTCTTGAGAAACTGAGTCACTTTCTGCTGTGGTCCTGCAACTCTGTCAGGATCTATGGAGTGACCAGAGGTCTGGAGTTGGTAGCTCTGTGAGAATCCCAAATAAACCTGCCAATAGTTTGGGAGATGGTTCAGTGATAAAGCATTGCACTCTCAAGTGTGAGGACCTGAGATTCATCTCCAACATTGCATCATTGCATGTGCCAGACTAATGCTCTGGTGTGCATCTCCTCTCTCTCTCTCTCTCTCTCTCTTTCGTCTCATAAATAAATATTATTTATTTAAGAAAGGAGACATTAACAAAATCGTAGAATAGGAGGGGTACAACTCCACACAATTCCCATCACCCAATCTCCCTATCCCATACCATCCCATCTCCTGATAGCTTTCCTGTTCTCTATCCCTTTGGGAGTATGGACCCAGGGTCATTGTGGGTTGCAGAAGGTGGAAGGTCTGGCTTCTGTAATTGCTTCCCCGCTGAACATGGACGTTGACTGGTTGGTCCATACTCCCAGTCTGCCTCTCTCTTTCCCTAGTAGGGTGGGTCTCTGGGGAAGCGGGGCTCCAGGACACATTGGTGGGGTCCTCAGTCCAGGGAAGTCTGGTCGGCATCATACTGGCATCCGGAACCTGGTGGCTGAAAAGAGAGTTAATGTACAAAGCCAAAAATATTTTTTTAAATCAAGTAAACCTCCAGCTCTGAGTCTGGGTTGAGAGTGGAGGTGTGAGAAGTTGATGAACATTCCTTGTTCCTGCATTGGAAGAATAGACATTATTATAATGGCCATTTTACCAAAAGAAATCTAAAATTTCAGTGCAATCCCTATCAAAACCCTAATGGCATTTTTCAAGTAAATTAAGCAACTTGTCCAAAAATTTGTGTGGAACCACAAAAAGCCACAAATTGCCTAAACAGTTCTGGGGGGGGGGGGGGAAATTAAAACATGGAGGTATAAAACTCCTCAATTTTAGTTTATACTACAAAGAAATAGTAATCAAAACAGTAGGGTACTGGGTTAAAAATGTAGTCATGGATCAATGAAGTAGAATCAAGAACCCAGAAATTAGCCAAACATTTACAACCATCTAGTATATGGCAATGGGGTCAAAATCATTCAGTGGGGTAAAAAAAAAATTCTCTTCAACAAATGATGCTGGGAAAATTGGATGACATATGTCGAAAAGTGAAACTAGACCACCACCTACCATCATACACTGAGCTCAAATCAAAATGGATTAAAGATCTAGATATTAGACCAAAAACTCTAAAATTTATAGAATAAAATGTCAGTGAACCCAAGAAGCAGATACTATCATGATTCCATCCTGACTTCCCTGGGCAGATGACCTCACCAGTGTGTCTTGAAATCTCACTTATTCAGAGCTCTGCACCACTAGAGAAAGATAGAAACAGGTCGGGAATGTGAGTCAATCTGCCAACGCCCATGTCCAGTGGAGAAGCAATTACAGAAGCCAGAACTCCAACCTTCTGCATCCCAAAAAACAATTTTGATCCATACTCTCAATGGGGGAGAAATGATAGAGAAAAGATGACCAGAAGACTCTGAACTCCAATTCCATCAGGAACCAGAGAGAGAGAGAGGAGGAAAAAAAGACGGGCATTTGGATGCAATAGTATGCATATGTGTAATTTTGAAAGGGAGAGAAGATGAGACCTATATTTTTAAAAGGGCCAAATATAAACAGACGGTGGTAGAAATAATAGTTGACTATTATCTGCAACCTTGGGAGAACTACTGTAGTTTACAATGGGGATCCAAAACTCTGGTGGTGGGAACAGTGCAGAATTGTGCCCCTGTTATGTCGTAAATTTGTGAAGTAATATTAAATCATTAATAAAAAGAAAAAGAAAATTTCAGTAAAACTTAGCAGGACCTTCATATCAAAGATGTGTTTAGGGACTCAACCCCCTGGGCATGAGAAATGAAAGCTAGAGTAAACAAATGGGATTACATGGAACTAAAAATGTTTCCACACCTCAAAAGCAAAATACAAAAGGATAACCAGGCAACCCAGTAACTGAGAGAAGGCATACGCTCATAACACATCTGACAAGCAACTGATATGAAACATCTATACAGAATTGGTATAGATCTACCAAAGAAGCAAAGATAACCCAATAAAAATGTAGGCCAAAGGACTAAACAGACCATTTTTCTAAAGAAGAGATGCACATGGCTCTCAGACACAGGAAGAAATGTTCCACTTCATTTATCATTAGAGAAATGCAAATTAAAACTACACTGAGATTCCATCTCATGCCTGAGAGAATGGTTTCCATCAACAAAACAGGAAATGACAGGTGTTGGCTAAGTTGTGGAGTAAAAGGAACTCTGCTACATTACTGGTGGGAATGCAAAATGGTGCAGCCCCTTTGGAAAACTATAGAAAATCCTTAAATAAAAATGGAATTACGTTATGATCCAACAATGCCACTCTTGGACATTTATCCAGTGGACAACTCAAACACTAATTCAAAGGGACATATACAACCCTATGTTCATAGCTGCATTATTCACAGTAGCCAAAGTGTAGAAGCAGCCTAAATTCCCATCAACAGATGACTGTCTAAAGAAGTCATGGAATATATATTCCATAGAATACTTCTCTGCAATCAATAAGAAGATATTCTGTACTTTAGGACAAAATGATAGAACTGGAGGTGATTATGCTTAGCGAAAAAAGTAAAGAGATGAAAGACAACTACCAGATGGTTTCACTTATATGTGGAATCTAGAGGTCGGATACACATGAACTTGAGAAGGAAAAAAAAAGGAGAAGAAATCAAACTCTTTCTAAAACTTGTGAGAACTATAGTGGTTATCTTTAGGAGGTGAGAGGGTGGGGCTACAGAACTTTGGTGGTAGGTGTGGTCTGAACTATATATTGTAATCTTACAATCTTGTACTATTAATAAAAAATAAGAAATTTAAAGAGAGAGAGTAGAGGTGTGGAGCATTGTGGGTTTCCCACTTGCACTGCCTCACTCTCCCTCACTTGCCCTGCCTTTTGTTCTGGAACATATATTGGCCAGGTTCAATTTCCATCCCCTTCCCCAAAAGAGACTATGGCTTTAAGAAAGGACGAGTCAAAGTCACGAGGATCAGTTTCAAGCAGCTCTCATAAGACAAATCTGGATTGAATTTAGAGAGAGGGAGAGAGGAAGAGAAAAGAAATAGTTAGCTTTGATCCTTTCCTTTCTCTCCTTTGCCCAGCCTTCCTCTGGCCTTCATCTGGAAAATTGGCAAATTGGCCAAGAGGTATCTGAGCCCCCAACTCTCCCCAGCACCCTGTCCTCTGCCCTTGTTCTCAACTCTCGGGTGCAGCATCTGGAGGACTGCCGAGAAAGTTGCTGGAATGACTAGGTATGTGATCTGGGCATTCTGACCTTTACCTTGTTATTGAGATCTGGGAAGTTTCCAACAGGGACCTGGTGAGAGGAAGCTGATCCCCCAAGAACTCTTAAGAAACTGGTAAATAACATAGTAAGGATAAAGTAGATGAGCTTTTGTCGCATTCCTACTGCTGACCACCAGGGGCTCTGTAATCAGGGCATCCCAAGGCTCAGTGAAAGGCAGTTATTGAAGCTTGGTCCAGTACCATTCTTGTGAGTTACCCACCAAGCCCCACTGTGGGTGAAAGACTGGGAGTGTGGAATGTGGAGATGGCTACTGTTGCTGCTGGAAGAACTGAGGCCAGGGAGGAGCTAGCCAGAAACTCCATGAGTAAGACAGATGAGACTGTGTCTAGCCCTAGTCACTCTCTGTCTGTAATACCGAAGGCATGGAACTTCTCTGATGAACTGAATAGAGACTCAGTCAGCTTGAGCCTTGTGTGTGGGCCAGGAGCCATTCGAGGTCCTCCTGGACTTGTTTATAATAGTGTGTGATGACTACAAATAAGGTGCTTTAGTTTTTAAGTAAGCTGTAGAGAAAGGAACTTAGAGCTACTTCACTGAATGGGGGAGCAACATCAAGAAAGAGATAGAGGAGAAAAACTAGATTGGTGATAATGATTCAAGGAGAGCTCTAGCTATTTTTTTAAACCTGAGAATGGTTTACCCCACATTTTAGAATTCATCTATGTTTCTGTTTGTGGAGTTATTCTGTTAAATTCCTATCAGTGTTCACTGCTGGTGTAGTGAAACTGACAGCTGGTTCTCCCTTTTGACCTCCTTCTACAGGTCTCTATATAAATTTAAAAAATAGATTTATGTGGAGCTGAGTGACAGCACACTCAGTTGAGTGCACACACTACCATGCAGAAGGCTCAAAGTTCAAGCCCCTGATCCCCACCTGCAGTGGGAAAGCTTCACAAACAATGAAGCGGGGCTGCTAGTAT
Source organism: Erinaceus europaeus (assembly GCF_950295315.1). NCBI lineage: Eukaryota > Metazoa > Chordata > Mammalia > Eulipotyphla > Erinaceidae > Erinaceus > Erinaceus europaeus. The sequence continues at coordinate 75,162,349 of NC_080185.1, read as the reverse complement.
CTCTCTTTCTCTTTCCCCTCTCAATTTCTCCCTGTCCTAACAAATAAAAGAAAAAAAGAATTTAAAATAGTAATTAAATAAAAAATATTAATATAATAAAAATATTAATGCATTCAGTTATTTGTGTACGTGACATAGCTCTGCATATGGCAGTGCCAGCATCAAACTTGAGCCCTCAGGCATGCAAGTTCCTGTGTTCTGCTATTCTGCTATCTCCCTGGTTCTATAGATCTCCACATCTCACTCCCTTTCTGACCTACTGAAGAGATGAAGATATACCAGCAACCAGTGTACTCAAGTGATCTGATGATGGCATGCTGAGTGCTGACATTGTTGGCACTAGAGTAAGAACATCTTACCCAGCAGCAGCATCTCTTGAAAGAGACAGGGGTCCTCATCCCAAGCATGACCTCTACCACAGAGAAGGACTTTGAAGGTCTGAAGCCAGCAGGGGGGCATAAATTCATCCTAAGCCCTCTCAGACAGAAGGGGCAGGGCAGGTCTTCTTTGGCTCGTAGTAGTTAAGCTGAGTCTCTGGCTGCGTCTTTAACATCATATATGAGCCAAGTTATTACTTGGTTTGCCAAGAGCACCTGAGACCTTTGTTCATTATAACTTAAACATGCCATCATGACTTGGGCAGGAGGCATACTATATAATCTCAACCATTTAGGCTGTTGAGGAAGTGGTGGTATGGTGATAATGGATTTGTCTTTAAGCTGTTGTTTTCTTTTCTTTTTTTATTGGGTGGATTAATGTTTCACAGTCGACAGTACAATATAATAGTTTGTACGTAAAACATAAAAATCTGATCCTCCCAAGTACAGGTCCAAAAAGGATAACAGAGGACCTAGTGAGGGTTGTATTGTTATGTGGAAAACTGAAAAATGTTATGCATGTACAAACTATTGTATTTACTGTTGAATGCAAAACATAAATCCCCTAATAAAGAAATTTTTAAAAAATATTATTCCTCCCCCCCATTGGGTGAGGACCTGAACACTCCCTTCCCCCACCCCAGAGTCCTTCACTTTGGTGCAGTACACCAACTACAGTCCAAGTTCTGCTTTTTGTTTTCTCTTCTGTCCTTATTTTTCAATTTCTGTCTATGGGTAGATCATCCCATACTCATCCTTCTTTTTCTGGCTTATCTCACTTAACATGATTCCTTTAAGCTCCATCCAAGATGAGGTGAATAAGGTAAATTCACTATTTTTAATAGATGAGAATTTTTTTCACCAGGGTTACCACTGGGGCTCAGTGCCTGCATTATGAATCCACTATTCCTAGCAGCTATTTTCTTTTTTCTTTTTATTTCTATTTTCGTTTCATTGGACAAAGGTAAAATAAGAGGTGAAAGGAGAGACAGATGATAGATAGATAGATAGATAGATAGATAGATAGATAGATAGATAGATAGGTAGATAGATACTACTGCAACACTGTTCACCACCTGTGAAGCTGGCCCCCCTGTAGGTGGGGACTGGGAGATTGAACCCATCTTTCCGCATGTGTTCTCAACCAAATGTGCCATCACCCAACCCAGGAATACTGGATCTTGAATATTCATTTGGGTGTGACACAGACAAATGTATCATAGGATGTAGTCCAATGAAAAATGTTTGAGGGAGTCTGGTGGTAGAGCAGTGGGTTAAGCACGGGTGGTGCATACCGCAAGGACAGGAGTAAGAATCCTGGTTCAAGCCCCAGCTCCCCACCTGCAGGGGAGTCACTTCACAAGCAGTGAAGCGGGTCTGCGGGTGTCTTTCTCTCCCCCTCTCTGTCTTCCCCTCCTCTCTCGATTTCTCTCAGTCCTATCCAACAACAACACATCAATAACAACAACAATAATAGCTACAACAATAAAACAAGGGCAACAAAAGGGAATAAATAAATAAATATTTAAAAAATAAAAATCATCACTGTTCTCTTGTAACTGGCACATTGTAAGGGTCCAGTGAACACAATGAAAGAGCCATGAGACCTAAGTCAGAGCCCCCTAACCCTGCTCAGGGAAAAGGGGCGGGGACTAAGCAGAAGAAGGTGCTATGTGACTCTGAGAAGGGCTGATTAAGACTGCCAGGAGCCATCACCCCCTCCCTGGAAATGAATCTTCATAGAAGCATCTGTCTAAACTGCATTCTGGACAGCTGAGCTTATGCTTGGCTTATCCAATGGGGATATTCTGAGCCTGAAAGAGAAATAAGGAATACATTGTGACTTCATGGGGTTGGACAGTGAAGCCCTACAAACATGTCTACTCTTCAAATCCCACCAACTGTCCTGCACCCTCTCACATACTTTGTCCACCTCCTGGATCTCCTGATACACCTTCAGGATATTGTCTGACCTTTTCAAAAGAAAGCAGCTTCCCCCCCAAGCAAGCTGTTCAGCTAGGTGGCTAAGGGAATGGGGTCAGGGAAATGGGGGGGGGGGCATCAGGAAGGTTAGATGCCAGCTGGGATGTTACAGGTAAAGTAGAGTGCTAAGGGCTAAGTGGTGGTGCATCCAGATGAGCACATATGTCACTATGCACAAGTAGTCAGATTCAAGCCCCAGGTCCCCACCTGCAGAGGGAAAGCATCATGAGCAGTGAAGCTGCTCTGCAGGTGTCTCTTTTTCTCTCTCCTTCTCTGTCTCCCACCCCAATCAACTTCTGTCTATCCTATCCATTAAAAGGGTGGGTGGTTGCTGGGAGCAATAGATTTGTTGTGCTGGTACCAAGCCCCATCGATAACCCTGGTGGCAAAAACAAACAAACAAAAAACCACAACCATAGTGTTAGGCCTCCATCAAGAACAGCCTTGTGCAAGAGCTCAGCTAAGTCATTTCCTCTTCTTCATAGAAGAACACTTTTGAGAAGCATTTCATATCCTTTCCATTTTCTCCACAAGTCTTATTGTCCAAAGTGAACAGGCTTTTGTGTGCCAGTTTTTAAGTGCAGAGCATCATCCCTTAAACACAAAGTCAAGTGATTACTGTTAAAAGATGCATGTGGAGGAGACTGCTGCCAAGTATGGGAAAATATCTATCCATCTCACCACTCAATTAGAGCAATGATCTTTCAAGTAGTGAGTCATGTTTCTCATCAACAAACAGAACTGTCCTTAGACAGAGAGCCAGGAAGAAAGTAGATGAGAATTTACAGCAGCTGTGATGAACAAAAGATGAAGAACTCAGATTCCTGATGCCAGCGACTATTTGGAAACCTTTGCTCTCTCTTTCCCGATCTATGTAATACACTGAAATGGACCTCATCATTGGGGACACTCATCAAAAGCCACTGAGTCATACCCATTCATCTTAATAAGTAAGATTTCTACAGGTGGTATCAGAGAAACAACATAGTGTAGCATAGTGGTTTATACAATAGCCTGAAGCTCCAGATCCCAGATTCACTCCCTGGCACCACCATAGGCCAGGGTTCAGCAGTGCCCTGGTTAAAAAAAAAGAAGAAAGAAATAAAATAAAATAAAAAGATTTCTGCAGGAGACACTCAATATCAAACCACACCTCTTTGCAGAGTTTGGGATTTCTTCCCCTCTCCACCCCAGGCAAACATACATACAGTAAATGGCATAAAGTGCATGAATAGTAGACATACAACTCAGTGACTTCTCGCATATGTATCCAACTGTATGTATCCACCACTCAGATGAAGATATAAAACCTATGCAAAGAGGTCAGGTGGTGGTGCATCTTATTGAGCACACACATTATAGTGTGCAAGGACCCAAGTTCAAGCCCTGAGTCCCTATCTGTAGACTGCAGAGGGAAGCTTCATGAGCACTGAAACAATACTGCAGTTCTATCATCTATCTATCTATCTATCTATCTATCTATCTATCTATCTATCATCTATCTCCCCCTTCCTTCTCAATTTTTCTCTGTCTCTATACAAAATAAATAAAATATTTTAAATGTATTCAGCATCACAGAAAACAATTCTTTTCCTTCCACTTTTTTTACTTGTGTGTACCAAAGTTCTGCAGCCAAATGTATGTGATCAGCAGTGTGCTGGTATTTAACACCCAGCAAATATATGTCTTTCCCTGTTGAACAACACTTGCTAATTTTTGTAGCATAAATATTACCACTATGGCTGATTCTAAGCTGCAAATGGTCCTTCAAAGTTGATTAGCACCAAGATACATTAGTTGGACAAGTTAGAAAGAACCATGTCCACCATCTACCCCACCTATCTCCCCAGCCCAACCTGGTGAAGTGAAATTAAGGGGGAACTCCAAAATATTCCCAGGTCCAGCTTCTTTAATGAAAGATTCATTCACAGGATTACCAACTACTATATTTTTTAAATTTCTTTTGGGGGATTAGTGATTTACAGTTGACAGTAAAGTACAATAGTGTGTACATGCATAACATTTCCCAGTTTTCCACATAACAGTTCAATGCCCAGTAGGTCCTCCTCTGCCATCATGATCCAGGACCTGAACCCTCCCCCAAACCCCAGAGTCTTTTACTTTGGTGCAATACACCAACCCAACTACTGTATTTTACTGTTGACTCTAAACTATTAATCCCTCAACAGCGAAAACAACTGATCTCTAGTTCTTTTCATTGTGGAACCAGACACTGATTATGTCCCTATTTTGTGGTAAGTACTGAAGTGGCAAATATGAGTGAAATTCTGGCCCTCTAGGAGTTTCTGTACTTTTAGTATTGGGGGAGAAGGTGGGACAGACTTGTGGAGGTATTTATGCACTTAATAGTTCGAAGGGTTTGAGTGAGAGACTACTTGGCATTTATTGAGGCCACCAAGGAGGCATCTTTTCTTCCTTCCTTCCTTCCTTCCTTTCTTTCTTTCTTTCTTTTTATTGAGGGGTGAATGGTTTACAGTGCATTCATTGATGCATGGGTACAGCACCTGGACCCCAGAGTTCTCTTCCACCCTTTCCTCCCTGAGGAATTATATCTAACTTTAAATTTAAAATGCATTTTTTATTTTTATTATGTGTTTATTTTGCTTTATGGGGGGAGGTAATAGATTAATACAGTACATTTGTTGATACCTAGGTCCAACTTCTCATTTCCCTGTTATGGGTATCTGCAGAACACTCATCTCCAACTCCTCAATCCCCCAATTTAGGTCCATTTCCACCATCATGGCAAGTCACCCCCTCCCCCTGACCACCACCACCTCCCCCAGAGTCCTATGCTTTGGTGCAATATACCATACCTAGTCCAAATTTTACTTTGTATTTTCCTTTTCTGATCTTTTTTTTTTTCTTAAGTTCCACCTATGAATGAGATCATCCCATATTCATCCTTCCCTTTTTGGCTTATGTTACCTAACATGATTCCTACAACTTCCGTCCAAGATGGTAACCACAATGTCCTTTTTTCTGACATTTCAAGAATTTCAGGTAGCTATCATCTGTCCTTCAAGGGTCTGTAACCAGGACTTTCAGGCACACCCAGCATCTTTATTGAATTGCATTTCTTATCCCACTTGATTTTGGTAAGTGTCTTCAAAGCTGAATGAGAGCTCACTGCCCAGAGCCACAGAAAGTGAAACACTGTAACACTAGATCTTTAATGAAGGGATAAATGTTTCTTCACTGCCCTTGGAACCCTCAATGAAGGCATGAGATATTATTCAAACTCCCCCTCCCTCTCCCTCAAAGTGGAGAGGATATTTATGCAGGTAGAACTGGAATGGAATATAAAACCAGAAGCTGGGGTCAGAGGCACTCAAGAATTGTTCATGATGGGCCTTCCTTGGACTTCCTCCTAGAGCGAAGCCTAAACTAAAAGAACTATTCTAGGTAATTTTGAAGAGGCAAAGAATAAAGTAAAGATGTCTGGGTTTCTGATAATTGGTCCTTCTGTTTTTCAAATTCAATTTTAGCTTATCAGTCACTCCTGAGTCTAATCAAATCTATCAATTTCCAATCACCCCCTTCAGTGATCTCAGATCACATTGTCCTTTTGCAGTCACAGTTTTATCCTGGAGTTGAGGAAAAGAGCAGTAGACACACATATGCCTACTTTGCACCTTGATTCTACTTCTTCCAAGCTGTGTGACCTTATGCAGGTCATTTAACCTCTCTGAGTCTTTGAGCCCATTATCTATAAATTGGGAATGTTAGAAATACCTACCTTATGGAGTTATACTGAGTATTAGCAACTCATGTAAAGCAACTGGCATACATAAGCACTTACCAATTATCAAATTCAATGTAAAATTTTTACATTGAAAATTACAAATTTTCACTAAGCTGGACAAGTTCACTAAGCTGGACAAGTCCTGGAGAGGCCCAGGACTTATATTATTCATTTTTGAAATGAGAATAAAATGCCTACCTCGTTAGGGCAGTTATAAGAATTAAATAAGATGGGAGTCAGGCGGTAGCACAGTGGGTTAAGCGCAGGTGGCGAAAAGTGAAAGGACCAGCGTAAAGATCCCGGTTCGAGCCCCTGGCTCCCCACCTGCAGGGGAGTCACTTCACAGGCGGTGAAGCATGTCTGCAGGTGTCTATCTTTCTCTTCCCCTCTCTGTCTTCCCCTCCTGTCTCCATTTCTCTCTGTCCTATCCCACAACGACAACAACAATAATAACTACAACAATAGAGCAACAAGGGCAACAAAAGGGACTAAATAAATAAATAAGAATTAAATAAGACGAGAGCTGCACTGGCACACTCAGTTGAGCACACATGCTACAGTGAGCAAGGACCTAGCCAGGTTCAAGCTCTCAGTCACTACCTATAGGGATAAGCTTCACAAATAGTGAAGTAGCACTTCAGGTGACTCTCATTCTCCTTCTGTTTTTATTATTATTATTTTTTTTAAAAGAGAAAAAATAATTAAATAAGTTGATAAAAGTAAACTTTCTCTCTTAAGGGGCAGTTTTTACCATTGTGGCTCTACAATGGGCTAGATCCCATGAACCCAATACCGGTGAAGAAATACAAGCAAATTCCTAGAGGTTTCAGGACTGGAAGAAATATGGATTTTAAAGAGAATGGGGGAGATTCCTTGCTGTCATAAAGCTAAAGAAGGCCATGGATAATTATTATTGTAACCAAGTTATTTGGGAACTTGGTTTACTTTAAAAATCCCATGGTTAGGATTTACTGTATGACCTCACCGTGATTTATGTCATTTAATGCTATTTATAAATAACTATACCTTAAATACTGACAAGACCAGTTGATTCTGATTCTGCCTGGTCTAAGATTGTAGGTAACTTAGAATTTGGAGGACAAAAAAAAGTTATTTTGGTGGCCGGGCAGTGCTACACCCAGTTAAGCACACGTATTATGAAACACAGGGCCCAGGTTTGAGTCCCTGCTCCCCACCTTCAGGTGGTCTGCTTCATGAGCAGTGAAGCAGGTATGCAGGTGTCTATTTTTCTCTCCCTCTCTCTATATCCCCACTCTCTCAGTTTCTCTCTGTCCTATCTAATAAAAATTTAGGAAAAAAGAAAAAGTGGCCACCAGTGTCAGTGGATTCATAGTGCCCCTGCAATAACCATGGTGGAAAAAAATATATTACCTTTAGAAATTCTTTACAATTTAAGCTCAGTGTCAGAATTCAATCAGTTTGCCACTTTGAAACATTAATTACTAGACTTAAGAAATATATACTCAAGGGGCTGAGTGGTGTTGCACCTGGTTACAATGTGCAAGGACCTGGGTTTGAGCCCCCAGTCCCCACCTACAGGGGGAAAACTTTGCGAGTGGTGAAGTAGTGCTGCAGGTGTCTCTTTGTCTCTTCCCCTCCCTGTCTCCCCCTTCCTCTTGATTTCTGGCTGTCTCTATCCAATAAATAAATAAAGATAATTTAAAAAAGAAGTATATACTCGGACCTGAAATCTAGGCATTTAAAGAACTCAAGACATCATCCTACTTTCCCCCTGATATATAGAATAGTGATTTGTAAGATTATAAATTAATAGGAGTATAGTTAACACCATGCCCACTATCAAAGTCTATGTCGCTATCCCCACCTCCATATGGTAGACCTGAAAAATCTATCCTTCCCTCCAGATTCTTTTACTTTGGTGCAGTACTGCAAACCCAGTCAAAATCCTGCTTTGCATTTCCCTTTCTGTTCTTCTTTCTCAACTTCTATGAATGGAATCATCCTGTACTCTTTCTTCTCTTTCTGGCTTATCTCATTTAAAATAATTCCTTCAAGTTCCATACAAGATGGGACAAAGAAGGTAAATTCACCATTTTTAATAGCTGAGTAGTATCCTATTGTGCATATATATCATAATTTTCTCAGTCACTCATCTGCTGTTGGACAATTGGATTTCTTCCAGGTTTTGGCTATTAAACATTGTGAGGGCAGGGTATATAGCATAATGATAGCATTATGGTTATGCAAAAATACTCTCATGCCTGAGGTTTCAAAGTCCCTGCACCACCATAAACCAAAGCTGATCAGTGTTCTGGTAAACACACACACACACACACACACACACACACACACACACACATTGTGCTGCTATGAACATAGGTATACTCATATCTTTTTGGATGAGTATGTTTGACTTCTTAGGATATATCACCAGGAGGGGAATTTCTGGGCCATAAGATAGACTTATGAGGATTCTAGCCTTGTGAGGGTTCTCCAGGCAGTTCTCCACAGGAGATGGACCAAATAACATTCCTACCAGCAGTTCAGAAGGGTTCCTTTGCCTCCACAGTCTTCCCAACATTTGTTGTTTCTATGATTTCTGATATTCACACAAGGGTGAAGTGGTATCTCTTTGTTGTCTTAATTTGCATTTATCTGGCAATCAATAACTTAGAGTATTTTTTCAAATGTCTATTGGCTTTTTAGATCTCTTCTTTGGTGAATATCCTATTCAGGTCCTCTCTCCATTTTTGTGTGGGGTCATTTATATCTTTAGTTGCTAAGTTTGGTGAGCTCTTTATATTTTGGTATATATATTTATATTTAGCCTTTTGTCTGATATATGGCATGTCAAGATTTTCTCGCATTCTCTAAAGAGTCTCTTTGTTTGGGTGGTGGTTTCTTTTGCTGTGCAGAAGCTTTGCAATTTGATGTAGTCCTGTTGGTTTATATTTGTTTCATTCTTCCTTGCAGTTGGATTTGTATCATTGAATATGCCTATAAAATTTATATTAAAAGAGTTCCACTAATATTTTTCTCTAAGTATATGATAGTTTCAGATCTAACATCCCAATCCTTGATCCACTTGGAATTTACTTTTGTTTCTGGTAACATGTAGCAGTTGAGTTTCATTCTCTTGCTCATTTCAACCCAAGTTTCCCAAGTCCATTTATTGAAGAGACTCTCCTTTTCCCCATTGAATAGTTTGGTGCCCCTTGCCAAAAATTAGATTTCGGAGATCATCTGGGACTGCAACAAGGCAGGACTAGAACGACTTCAGGAACCCACCGGTGAGGAGATTACAGAGAGATTAAGTGGCTGGTAACAGTCCGACAGTTTACCAGTTGAGGCACCACCTCCAGTCTGTTTCACCAACAAAAAGACGGCTGAAGGGAGGCGAGGACTCCTCTAAGACTCACCAAATGCAACTGTGAGTCTCCACTGCTACTGCCCTCAGAATCTGGAGCAGCAGCAGGGAGGCCCTGTGCTGATACCAGGGGGCAAAGAACTAACCAGGAAACTCAGGAGATCTATACCTCAGTGGCCTAGCAGTGGGGCTGTGTGGTAGGAGCCTTTCCATGTTGTTCTCCTGATGAGAACATAGTGAATAGTTGCCTCAGAACCTACAGACTATAAACGGGACTTGTTTAGAAAGTCACAGGGCTCAGCAGTGCTGCCCAGCTTAGCAGAGAAGCTGAATTGAGCCAGGAGCTTTGTATCCTTGGTGTGTGAGAGTCTCTTTTCATAACCACCCTGCTTTATCTCTTGGTCAAGAGTGAGGGGTTAAGCTAAGAAGCCTACTTATAGTTTAAAAGCCCACAGGCTCCCATAGCCTACAGGGAAGGAAAAGAGCAAAAGAGGCTTTTAAGCCACTGTACACCAACTAGGGATTAAAATAATATTGAAGCAACTGTCAATTTCCACAACTGTGAACCCTTTAAGTACCTTACTTAGACACAAGTCAATCTCAGATAAACTCTCAGATAAACAACAGCTGAAGGAATCAACTACCACCAAACATGCTTTGCAAGAAATTCTGAAAGTTCTCCTATCAACAATAACAAGATCACCAAAAACATGCCATATGACAGAACACTTAGAAAAGTTCAGAATAATGGCACTGAAATATTTTAAATCCATAATGTCAATAAGTGTCAATGGCTTATATTTTCCCATTAAAAGGCACAGAGTAGGAAGATTAGAAAATACTACCCAACTATATATTTTCTATAGGAAACCCACCTAACTCAACAGAACAAACACAGTGCCAGATTGAAAGGATGGAAAACAGTCATACAAGCTAATAGGCTACAGAAAAGGTCAGGAATAGCTATTCTGTTATCAGACACAACAGACTTTAAACTTAAGTAATGGAAGACAGGAGTAAATATAATGCTCAGAGGATCAATCAACCAAGAGGACTTAAGAATTATTAACATTTATGCATCCAAGGAGGGGCTATCTAAATATGTGAAATGTCTACTGAAAGAGCTACAAAATATTTTTGTATCAACAACAACAGTAATAACAGGAGACTTAAACACCATCTCTCTCAAACTGACAGGTCACCTAGACAGAGAATTACTAAAAAATAAGAAAATTAAATGAAGAAATAGATAGACTAGACCTAGACATAGACATTTTCAGAGTCCTTCACAACGAGAACCGGAATATACATTCTTTTCAAGTCCCTGTGGGACATTATCAAGGACAGAACATCTGGTAGGCCACAAAGACCTGTATACAAAAAACTATGAGTCACTATTCAAGGAAATAGAAAAAGATACAAAGAAATGGAAAGATATTCCATGTTCATGGATTGGAAGAATTAATATCATTAAAATTAATACTCTACTTAGGCCATATACAAATTTAATGCAATATACATCAAGGTTCTACTAAAATTTTTAGAGAACAGAAAAAAAAATTATGAACATTTATCTGTGACAAGAAAACACCTAGAATTGCCAAGAAAAAAAAACTTAAGAGAAAAAAACCCAGAACTGGAGGCATCACATTCTCAGATCTCAAACTCTTACAGGGCAATCATAATCAAAACTGCCTAGTACTGGAACAAACATAGATACACTGACCAGTGGAGCAGAATTGAGAGTCCAGAAATAAATCCCCACACCTATGGACATCTAATTTTTTAAATTTCTTTATTGGTGAATTAGTGTTTTACATTCAACAATAAATACAATAGTTTGTACATGCATAACATTTCCCAGTTTTCCATATAACAATACAATCCCAACTAGGTTCTCTGTCATCCTTCTTGGATCTGTATTCTCCCCCCCAACACCACCACCCCAGAGTCTTTTACTTCGGTGCAACATGCCAATTCCAGTTCAGGTTCTACTTGTTTTTTCTCTTCTGATCTAGTTTTTCAACTTCTGCCTGAGAGTGAGATCATCCCATATTCATCCTTCTGTTTCTGACTTATTTCAAATAACATGATTTCTTCAAGCTCTATCCAAAATCGGATGAAAACGATGAAGTCACCGTTTTTAATAGCTGAGTAGTATTCCATTTCGTATATATACCACAACTTGCTCAGCCACTCATCTGTTGTTGGACACCTGGGTTGCTTCCAGGTTTTGGCTATTACAAATTGTGCTGCTAAGAACATATGTGTACACAGATCTTTTTGGATGGGTGTGTTGGGTTCCTTAGGATATATCCCCAGGAGAGGAATTACAGGAGCATAGGGTAGGTCCATTTCTAGCTCTCTGAGAGTTCTCCAGACTGTTTTCCACATGGGGGAGCAATTTACATTCCCACCAGCAGGTCAGGGAATGAACCTGTGACCATGGAGCCTCGGGCAAGAAAGTTGTTTGCATAATCATGCTATCTCCCCAACCTTGTTGCTGTTGTTTATGGTTTTTGCCATCCTGTCCTCCAGTTCACCATTTAGATCTTTGGCTTCTGTCTTTCTGCTGGAAGGTCTTTTTTTTTTTCAGTCCAGCTTCTGTATATATTCTTTCTCTGGTTTCTTTTATGACTTCCATAATATTTTCTGGTTTTTTTTTCACTCATTATCTCACTTCCATGGCCATCACTGGAATGATACTTTTGATGTCTTCTTTAGGATATTTACATATATGTGTTGAATTTGGGGTTTCTTCCAGTTGCTGTCATCATCCAACAGTCTAATATATATTTTCTATATTCTCTATGTCTCTGATGATCTGTGAAGACCTGCGTCCAGAAGTCTCTGTTTGAACCTGAGTATCTATCTACCAGAAGCCTAGAGGATCAAGTTTTAAACAATCACTAGGTTTCCATAGATAGGGTATCAGGTCTGATAAGCTGTGGGAGCCTTAGTCTGCATAGTAACAGAATTGTATATACTCTGGGTCTTGCAGTAAACCTATAAGATTCCTTGAAACCTATATAACACTTGAAAGTGCCTTTCACAGTGGTTAGCAAATGGTGTTCATTACTCCTCTTTTTTTGTTTGTTTTGATTTTTGCCTCTGGTTTGGGCTGTTACTGCAATATAAAGGAATCCTTCTGCTTTGAAGACTTGACAGGGACTTTGGAGGGGCTAGACCTCTGTGGGTGCTTTGTGTGAGTAGAAATTTTTATCCTGGCAGTGATAGAACAATTACTATGAAAAACTTAACCTGTGATGTTTCACTCTGAACATTAAAAACTCCTAAATCTAGGGCTTGGGCAGTGGTGCAGTGAGTTTTGCACCCATGTTACTATGCACATGGACCCAGGTTCAAGCTCTCCACTCCCCACCTGCAGGGGAAAGCTTCACAAGCAATTAAACAAGTACTGCAGGTGTCTCTTTGTCTCTTTCCCTCTCTGTCTCCCCTTCTCCTCTCAATTTCTCCCTTTCCTATCAAAAAAAAGAAGAAGAGAAAGAAAAAATAGCTGCCAGGAGCAGTGGATATATCGTGCAGCCCAGTGATAATCCTGGAGGCAATTAATAAATAAATCTCCTAAATACTAAAAAAAAAAAAAAAAAGGAGATGAGGAAGAGGAGGATGACGAGTTAGAAGAAATAAAATGAATTAGGAGTCGGGGAGGAGGAAGAAGAACCAAAGAAGAAGAGAGAAGGAGGGAAAAGACAAGGGAGGGAAGGAGGAGGAGGAAAGAGGAGGAGAATAGAAGGAAGAGAAGTTGAAGGAGAAGAAGGAAAAGAAGAGGAAGGAGAGGATAATTGCTGGTAAGAATGCGTTTTCTGACATGAACTTACAAAAAAGAAAGTTATAAAGTTATCTTTTCTTTTTGCCTCCAGGGTTATTGCTGGGGCTCCGTGCCTGTACAACGAATCCACTGTTCCTGGAGGCTATTTGTCCCCTTTTGTTCCCTTGTTGTTTAGCATTGTTATTATTGTTGTTGTCACTGATGTTGTTATTGTTGGATAGGACAGAGAGAAATGGAGAGAGGAGTTGAAGACAGAGTGGGAGAGAGAAAGATAGACACCTGCAGACCTGCTTCACCTCCTGTGAAGCTACCTCCCTGCAGGAGGGGAGCCAGGGGCTTGAACCAGGATCATTATGCCGGTCCTTGACCTTTGCGCCACGTGAGCTTAATCCCCTGCGCTACCACCTGACCCCCTAAAATTATCTTTTTTTAAAGATATTTATTGTACACATAAGTTTTTGTTTGTTTGTTTGTTTGTTTGTTGCCTCCAAGGTTATTTCTCGGGCTCAGTGCCTGTACTATTAACCACTGCTCCTGGAGGCCATTTTTCCTATTTTGTTGCCCTTGTGATTGTTATAGCTGTTGTTGTTGTTGGATAGGACAGAGAGAAATTGAGAGGGGAGGATAGAAAGATAGACACCTACAGACCTACTTCACGGCCTGCAATGTGACTCCCCCCCCTGCCCCCCGCAGTTGGGGGGAGTGGGGGCTCGAACTGGGATCCGTAATCCCGTCCTTGCGCTTAGCACCATGTGCGGCTAACCTGCTGCACTACTGCCCAACTCCCTCAAATTATCTCTTAAATTTTTTGAGTACTGAAGTAGTTATGGGGAGGGGGAGCCACAGAATTTTGCTGGTGGGTGCAATATAAAACTATAACCCCATAAATTTATAGTCTCAAAAATCAGTATCAAATCACTAATAAAAACATTATTTTAGAAGCAGTGCTTTTTCTTGAATTTGCACCTAGGGTCTTTTACTGTGTATTGTTGGTATGCTTCTAAATCTTGCTTATAAGACCTTCTGTTTTGAACATTAGGTTCGCTTGTATTACTTAGGATGTATTCTATTTACATAGCCACTGTTAACTAAACACCCCCCTGCCTCCAGACATTGGTTTAATCCTCACTGGTTAGTGCTTTTCCCTTCTCCCCTCCCCCTATCCTACGTACTTCCTTGTTCCTGACTCTTCTGCCTCAGGAGAGAGGCAGGAAAGAATTGTGTTGTTATTAGAAGAGGTTAGATTATTGAACCGCATCTCCACTGTCAATAAAGAAATAATGCTTCCCAGCTCAGCCATGAGTCCCTGGTGGTCTCTCTCTCCCGCCTGCGAAGCTAGCACGACAGTGTATGGAAACTGAATTCCAATGTAATGTCCACCAGAGCTCTGTTTATGTTTTTTTTAAGTTCCTGGACTCCTTTTGTTTCCTTGAGAGTTTAGTTTTCAGAGACTTTGCAGTTCTTCTGGTCTGTTCTGCTCATCTTACTAGTTCTTTCTGTAGTGACAATTTGCACCTCCTATGTACCAGTGCTATTAGATCTGTGTGGAAGATACCAGATCTATGAGGAAGGACATTCTTAGCCAAGCAAAATGTTGATGGGACTCCCACTTGATCCGTACTAGTGCCTAGAGCAGAAAATGGCTCACCCATCCAACAGGTTGGATAACCTAGAGCCAATACTGCTCCCACTCAACCTCTGCTAGTGTCACCAGGGAAGGAAATGTATGTAGATCACCTTCTGCCAATGAGTGGAGGGTTGAGAAATGTGAATCAACGCCTTTTAATGTAGAATTAAAATTACTGGAAATGCCTAAAATAGTCCCTGACAGACACAGTAGGCATGAGAAACCTCAGAATGTTTGTTTTGGCAACAGAGGACCTTTATTTCTGGATGCAAGCTATGAGAGTGGGGCTTGGAAGTCTGAGACTTAATTGCACTTCCTGTCTTTGGATAAGTCACTTCATCTGTCTGAGCCTCAAGTGATTCCTCTATAAAAGTGAGGTGACAGTGCCACTTTCCTCCTATGGCTGCATGAAGATCTAAGTACAGTTTGGTCTGTGATGTTCCCAGCTCTGTGAATCCTGCAGAAGGCCCTTAACAAAGAAGTATGTGTGTACAAAGATCTGGCAGGGGTAGTCTGAAACATCCTTTCCCCTAACATTTTCAAAAGTATAAGTGCCTCAAACATATAGCAAAGTAGAGGGGAGAAATATCAACATTTTACTGCAAGTGTTTAGATCTTCTCTAGGAAACAGCTCATTACAGATCTGACTGTGAACTCCATCCCATTCCTGGCCTACAGATGAGCAGTATCCCAAACTGGCTGTTTACAATTCCCGTACATGGATTTATATTTTGACCTCGTTAATTGCATCCATTAATAGTATCCACTATTATGTTGCACATTTGAAACTTTATATGAATGGTATTATGTTGCAAATACATATTCTTCAGTAGCTTTTTAAATTTATGCCTTTAAGATTACTTATGTTGGTACATGAGTTAATATTTGTTCATTTTTATTTCTATATATTAATCCATATAATGGCTATACCACAGCTGACTATTTTCCAGTTGTTAGACACTTAGATTTCTCTTTGTTCACTGTTTTCCAAGATCGGGCATGTTCAAGGTGGTATGGCCGTAGACTTGTTCACTGTTTTCAAACAATAACACTGTGAAATACCTTTTGAAGTAGGGATTGGTGGTGGTACACTGAGAACACACACACACACACACACATTACCATATGTGAGGACCTAGGTTCAAGTCCCTGGTCTTCATCTGCAGGGGTAAGCTTCATAAGTGGTGAAATAGTGCTGCATGTGTCTCTCCTCTCTGTTGTATACCCCCAACACACACACTCTCTCTCTCTCTCTCCCTCTCCCCTCTCCTCTTCTCTTCTCTCTCTCTCTCTCTCTTTCACCCTATATCAAAACAATGGTCATCTCTAGGCCAGGAATGCTCATTTGTAATATAATAGATGTCCATATAGGTGTGGATTTACTTCTAGGCACACCATTCAATTCCATTGTTCTAAGGACTTACGATTGTTCCAATGGCACAACGTTTTAATTACTATAATTTAAAGGTAGGGAGCACGACACCTCCACTTACTCATCATCTCTCAGAATTACTTTGGTTATTTGTGGTCATTTGTGGTTCCACCCAAATTTTAGAACTCTTTGTTCTAGTTGCTTGGGGATCAGAGTGATGTTGTCCTTAGAATGTTTTTGGAATGTGTTGGTATGCATGAGACCCCTTCTGTTTCATTTGGTTTAAATCCCCCCTGATTAACACTATTCTATTTACATAACCACTTCATTCTATTTACATAACCACTGTTAACAAGTTCCACCCTCCCTCCAGGACATTTGTGGTTCAGTGATAGGATTCTCGCCTAATCTGCCCCCTCTTTGTCACACTCTGATTTTCACCAGTCACTTTTCTCTCCACCCTCTCTATGTCACATCCTGTTTCCACCTTACTTGGCAAGTATATATAAAGACAGCATTGTGAGTTTTATGGTACTGTACTTTGAGTTTAACTTAGCTTGTCTTAGATTGTGCTGCGTCCTGCATGAATAAAGAGATACTGCCTACAGCTCAGCTATGAGTCCCTGGTCATCTGTTACCCGCCTGTGAAGCCAGCCGGGCGAAAACAACATAACCTGTTGAAAACAACAGGGATGTCTACCCTCCTTCAATTTTGGGGAGGGAGAGTTTGAGTAGGATAGGTATTGCTTTACAGTGTAAATCAGGAATCTTAACTAAAATACTGAGAGCACCCAGGTGTCCCGTCCCGCGGGACCTTCAATGTGGGTTAACCTAGGAGAGGGAGTGAGGACAAGGAAAGAAGGGAGAGGGAAGGGGACAAGACACGCAAGAGAAATGAGACAAGTCAAGATTCTGATCAAGTCTGTTTATTAGCACCAAAGGTGCTGCTTTTAAGGCCAGGGCAAGGGGGGAGTTAGCAGTCCGGGACCATTGATTGAAGTGGTGTGTTGCCATGGTGATCAGCATTATCTAGAAGGTCCTGGGTGATTCATGGGGAAGTGGAGTTGGGAGACAGAAACTTATCTCTTGAGCAAGACCAGCTGTGAACAAAGACTCTAAGGAGTAGAAAAGCAGGAAATTATCTTTTAAGCAAGGCCTTCTGTGAACAGAGACTCTGTGGCCATGCCAATAGCAACCTTGAGGGCACATGTGGCTCCCCACACCCAGGTTATCAGTAACTAAGTAGGTCATGTACAAGCAAAGATACACATTAAAATAACAACTGGTCCACTGTTTTTGAAATACTATAAAAGTATGGGGACTCAAAGTAAAAGACTCTGGGGTGGGTAGTGGTGGGGATGTAGTGGTGGGGATGTTCAGGTTGTAGAACATGATGGCAGAGGACCTAGTGAGGTTTGTATTGTTATGTGGAAAACTGGGAAATGTTATGCATGTACAAACTATTATATTTACTGTCAGATGTAAAACATTAATCCCCCAATAAAAATTTTAAAAATGAAAGTAATGAGGTGGGGGAAAGTGTGGTGGCTGCAGGAAACTGCACAGTCTGTGCATTGTCTTAGGGGACAGCTGACTGTAAACTCTGCTTCTCATTGTTATCTGGAATTACTGCAATGTTTTTCACTTTTTCTAGATTCCAGAAATTCAGATGTTATTAATATATTGCCATTTTCAACAATGACAACTATTATAAATTTGAAAGCTACACAATCAAAGCATGTACCATTCCTTTGTACCCTCTGGTATCATGGAGAATAGAGAGAATGGAAAACAAATACCAGAGTCTGATGTCCTATACCCTTCTCCTTCTGCAAGTAGCCCAACTTGTGGATGAGAAAGTAGTACATTCACCCAATTTATTTTTAGAGATATTTATTTTTTAATATTTATTTATTCCCTTTTGTTGCCCTTGATTCCGTTGTTGTCCGATAGGACAGAGAGAAATGGAGAAAGGCGGGGAAGACAGAGAGGGGGAGAGAAAGACACCTGCAGACCTGCTTCACCACCTGTGAAGATGACTCCCCTGCAGGCGGGGAGCCGGGGGCTCAAACCAGGATCCCTAGCCAGTCCCTGTGCTTTGCACCACATGTGCTTAACCCGCTGCACTACCGCCCAACTCCTGATTTATTAGTTTTAATGAGAAAGAGAAAGGGAGAAAGTTGGAGGGAGCCAGAGCACTGACTACCTCAGGCGTATGGTGGTACCAGTGACTGAACCTGGGTGCTCAGAGCTTCAGCCATGAAATTCTTTTGTATAACCATTATTTTGTCTTTCCAATCCCACCCACTTCACTTATTTTATTGGGAGTAAGTGGTGGCACACTGGATATAGTACTCATGTTACTGTGTGCAAAATCCCAGGTTTGAGCCCCCAGCACCTTCCTGCAGGGAAGAAGCTACATGAGTGGTAAAGCAAGTCTGCAGGTGTCTCTCCTTTCTTTCTTTCTTTCTTTCTTTCTTTCTTTCTTTCTTTCTTTCTTTCTTTCTTCCTATCTGTGTGTCTATCTATCTATGTGTCTATCTATCTATCTATCTATCTATCTCCTCCTCCACTATCAACTTCTGTCTCTGTCCAAAATAAATAAAAACAAATGGAATATTTAAAAGATTTATTTTATTTATATCACCAATGGTAGGTAGATGGAGGAGGGGTACAGAGTATCAGTCTGGCATATGTGGTGACGGATTGAATTCCAAACTACATGCTCTTTAGTCCAAGAATGTACCTACTGAACCATGTCTTTGGGCCACTAGACTTTTACAATAGAGTTTAAAACAAGAGGATGG
This sequence comes from Erinaceus europaeus, assembly GCF_950295315.1. Taxonomy (NCBI): domain Eukaryota; kingdom Metazoa; phylum Chordata; class Mammalia; order Eulipotyphla; family Erinaceidae; genus Erinaceus; species Erinaceus europaeus. The sequence continues at coordinate 75,143,275 of NC_080185.1, read as the reverse complement.
CGTAAAGAAGATCTAAGAAGTTGAAGAAGAAAAATGGGAGTGGGAGAGGGTTTCATGCCACCTCCTTCTTTCCCTGTGTGAGTGGAAACATTTTGTGCATGGCTTATTTCCCCATATGATTGTGACCCTCAGCTATAGAATCTAGCAGTCTAGGGGTGGGGATGAGATGACAAACAAAAAGAGCATAAGTTATGGTGGGAGATTCTTTCACAAGCTGCTAGCATTTGATGCTCCTTTACTTTTCTTTCTCCCTCAAGCCTCAGTTCTGATCTTCTTTACAATATTTGCCATTTCATCCCTGACAGACACGACTGTCACAGATCTTGAAGTACTTTGGGGTAAGAGTGGTGGGGTGGAGACTTGAGGAGTCTTGAGACCTTGCCTGGAGACAAAGGTGTTACAAGCAACTTGAATGAAAACATCCACACAGACCTTGCTCCTGGGTGTTTTCTCCTCTCCTCTCCCAATCTATCTTTCCAGACCTCTAGTCCCTGTGACATACATATACGTATACATATACATATACATATACATATACATATACATATACATATACATATACATATACATATACATATACATATACATATACATATACATATACATATACATATACATATACATATACATATACATATACATGGCAGAGAGACTGAACCAGAGCATCACTCTGGCACACACAATGCCAATAATCAAACTTGGGGCTTGAGAATCCCAGGCTTTATCCACTGTACCACCTGCTAGGCCATCACAATAGCTTCAAGGAGAGAGTTGTCACTGACAGACTTCATGACCTGGATAACAAAAGCTTGATATGAAGTATGGAGTATTGTACCAAAGTAAGACTCAGAGAGGTAGGGTAGATTTTTCAGGTCCATTTGGGGTGGGGGTGGCACAGACCTTTGATGGTGGGAATAGTGTTAAACCATATTCCTATTAACTTATAATCTTATAAATCACTATTTACCCAATATATTAAGGGAAAATAGATTGAATGTCTTGAGTTCTTTAAATACCTAGATTTCATTCTTGGTATATATTCCTTAGTCTAAGCACTTAATGTTTCATATTTGTAAACTGACTAAATTCTGAAGCTGGGCTTAAATTGTTAAATCATTGCTAAAAATAACATTTTTTCCAAAAACTAAATTATCAATAATCTTAGACCAGGTAGATCAGAATCAACTGATCCTGTCGGTATTTAAGAAATAGTTATTTGTAAATAGCATTAAATGACATAAATCATGATGATGTCATATATTGTACAGCATATCCAAACCATGAGATTTTCAAAATAAACCAAACTTGGCTGTAGTAATAATTATCTATTGCCCCCATTCTCTTTAAAATCCATATTTTCCCAGTCCTGGAACTTCTGGGACTTTGGTTGTATTTCTTCATGCTTCTCTTAATCTCCTCCCATGTGAGACTGCCTCTGTTGACCTCATCTAAATCAATGCAACCAATACCACCATGCCACTTTTCACTTTGGACTGTATTCAGAGACACCAAGCCTGAGATGTCAACCTTCCAACTCCAATAATCTGGTGAGATGTTTTCTAACACATAGGACTACTTACTTCCATTTCAAATGGTGCAGTCCCTAACAATGTTAAAGACACTAGATATAGACCAGGGCCCATAGGACAGAGTGCATGTACACATGTATCAGTAGGTTAGGGAAAACTATATACCTCAAAGTGCTCAGAAGTCTGCTGTGATTAGACTTAGACTTAATAAGCTCAGCAAGCAGATAAAAGGACCTAAAGAAGACACCATAAAATATCTAATCAAATATTTACTTCTTGGGCCTAGGCACCCTCATCCTCTACTTCCTACCTCAACTTCCCTTAGTTACTTTATCTACTTAATTAATTACACAATAGAAAGTAAGTAAAATATATTCCCTAATCTCTTCTGAAAGCAACAGCATTAATGTAACCCTTTAGAAGAAATACTGTACACAATTGGTCAAGAGATATACTGGCAAAAACTATATATATGAGCTAAAAGACAATTATTTTCTTCTATGATAATCTCTACTATAATCAGCAAACAAGTAAAATTCAGTAAAACCTAAGGCTTTTAGATTTTTCAGATTCCATTAACTCAATACTGGTTTGGATTCAATGAATAACACTCAATGATTTAACAACTGGGAGAAAGTCTAACCTTATCAGAAAAAGAAAGGACTACAAAAGCTGGATAAGGACAAGAGACTGTTATTGATGGCCTTTTTGGTCAATACCAGGCCACCCTATCACCTGGGGCCCTAGTTAATGAATCCTTAGATTCACATAGATATGACAGGCCTAGACCACTCATAGATCCCTCTCTTCATGGTCACTGGACACTTCCATCAGGAATGTCATCATAATCCCTCTTGTGGGCCTTTCCAGGACCTTGCCATCACTATAAAGCAGTGGTGGTAGGGACTGCCCCACTCTCCGAAGGAAGGCTCGGTCAGCCTACTGTCACTCGAGGAAGACTGGTCCTGAAATGAATGCAGCTTAGAATGTTCTTGTGACCATGGACTGCTAGCTCAGACTGACAAAGACTCAGAGGTTACACAGGTTCCTGTGCTAAATATGAATATATATGTCCCAGGCCATATTGATGGGGTAAATAGCTAACAGTATTTATATACTTTCCTCATGTTTGGGAGTTACTCTCTGCCCTAATCCAGCTTTCTAGCCCTATTGTCAGCTCTGACACCATCTTCCCGGACAATATTTTTAATCCACCTCCATGTTAACTATAAGGCCCAGGTAAAATTACTAAAGTCATAGGCCCCTTGGAAAATATCTAAAAGAGACTTCCTAGCTTTTTCCCACACAAAGATCCCAAAATTCATCTGCTCTATTCCTACCTTCGGGTTCCTGTTTATTAAACCATTTGTCCTGCTTTATATCTTAGCTATTATGATTCCATCATGACTTCCTAGGCAGATGACCTCACCAATGTGTCCTGAAATATCACCTCTCCAGATCCCTATCCCACTTGGGAAAGATGGAAACAAGCTGGGGGTATGGATCAACCTGCCAACACCCATATCCAACAGAGAAGCAATTAAAGAAATTAAAGAAATCAGACCTTCCACTTTCTGTACCCCATAAAGAATTTTGGTCCGTACTCCTAGAGGGATAAAGAATAGGGAAATTTCCAATTGAGGGGATGAAAAATGGTAGTGGGCTTTGGTAGTGGGTACTGTATGAAATTATGCCCCTGTTCCCCTGTTATTTTACAATCTTTTAAATCACTAATAAAATTAAAATAAAATAAAACACAAAAATAAAGCTTGATATGCTGAGAACTTACAGACAACAAGGTACACACACAGGCAAACACACACACATACACACACAGAGAACACACACATGAGTTAAATACCTTGTCACTGGCAGACTTCATGACCTGGCTGACAAAAGCTTGATATGCCTGAGAACTTACACACACACACACACACACACACACACACACACACACACACACACACACACACACACACACACACAATCACTTACACATACACACACACACACCCCAGTTAAACACACACACTAGTTTTTTTTAAATACCAGCTAAACACCTGAAGAGAGCCCGAGAGCCCACCTCCTCTTGCCTTCAGTTCTGAGGAGAATGTTTCATGATCACAGCCAATGAAAATCAAGGCTGCATCTTGGAAACAAAGAGGCTCACCTCTGACTGGTCCTTGGATGTTGCTAAGTGCTATCATTGGTCCATTTCGCCTAACTCCTTGGGCCCTGTGTTCCTAACCTTTTATGGTTTGAAGTTTCTTTGCTCCTAGGCCTGCCCACAGTCCCATCTGATAGGGAAAAGGCATAATCATTCTTCTAGAAAACACCAGACAGCTTGTCGTGGAAAAGTATTGCATGTGACTAAACCCCAAAATGTCATTCCTAAAATTCTGACAGCAATGTTAACTAACTGCGTATGTTAGAAGAAGTATCTGACCAAGCCAGGCTAAGTGTTAGAAATGGCAGAAAGTTTATGATTCTCAGTTCCTACATCTTTAAACAAAGAGGAAAATATTCCTTGTGCCAACTGAGCACTGTTGTGAGAAGTAACTAATTGGAATGATCGTGATGCACATTGCCAGTAAATGAGCTGGCTGTGTCAATCATCACTAAGAAACCTGGCCTATTACACCCTTTTCCTGTGGTTATGAATGGGGAACACTTATTCAAATCTACAGTCTGGTAGCACTGATAAATGGGCCATGTTGTCTGGATTCTGGCTCCCAAAGCCTGGAATTATACTGTCTTCCCTGGGAACATAATCAAGGACAGACTTTCCATGGAGGGGGTTCTGGGATCACTTCTGTCCTCTGTTTCTGCTTCTTGAGTATCTATACATTGCTGGTAAAGCCCTTGTTGCTGACCCAGAACAAAATGGAAACGTACTAAATGAGCACTCTTTTGCTAAGGACCAGGTTAATTTCTCTCATACATCATTTTTCATTTCAATCCCAAAATAACACTACCATTTCTGTATTATTATTATCATTATTAAGACTTTGGTCTCACGCAGTGGAACACCTGGTAGAGTGCACATAGTACCAAACACAAGGACCTGCGTTCAAGCCCTATGTCCCCACCTACATATTAGAGGGAAGCTTCACAGTGAAGCAGTGCTACAGGTGTCTCTCTATCTCTCTATCACCTTCTCTATTTCTCTCTATCTATAGCAAAAAGAAAATAAGGATGAGGAAATGAAGTAAGGATAAAAGGAAGAAGGAGGGAAGAAAATGACTGCCAGAAGTGTTGGATTTGTCATGTGGGTACTCCAGATACAACTCTGGTAGAAAAAAATATCAAGTCTGCATAGATGGCTTAGATAGAAGGTTAGAGAAGCTAAGCACCTTTTCCAAAGTCATACAGTTAATAGGTGGCAGAGCTGGGACTAAAACCCCTGGTGCACAATATTCAGAATGCAGTGTGGTGTTACATGCACTACAACTACCATTCACCCTGAAGGTGATAAAATTGAAGATTACACCCTGAGATCCCTCCCTCTTCATACTTATCTCACTTCATACTCCCTTTGCTTATAAATCCAACTGTACTCAGGAGTGTAGTTGTTCTCATTCTTCCTCAACCCTCCCCACACAAAAAGATTTCCATCACTGTGCTTACCTTGCCTGTGTTTGAGTCTATGTATCTTCATGTATGTTCGTTGGAGAGGCAGGAGAAAGGAGCCGGCAGTTGTTGTGCTTCTCACTTGCACAGGGTGAAGTGTTCACCAAAGTTATTAGCATTGGAGACTGTGTTCTTATTGTTTTTTAAAATTTTATTTATAAAAACTAAACACTGACAAAACCATAGGATAAGAGGGTACAACTCCACACAATTCCCACCACCAGAACTCCGTATCCCATCCCCTCCTTTGATAGCTTTCCTATTCTTTTGTTCCTATTCTTAAAGCCCTTGCTTCCACACAGGTAACTGTGGCTGTATCTGTGGAACAAAGCATTCTAGATGTGGAACTTGAGGCATCATCCTCCAAATGACATAGCAGATACTTTGGGACCTGTCTCTTGCCTCCCCCACCTCACTCCAATCCTCCCTGCTTACATTTAGCCTGGACTTGGTCACCTTTTTTTTTTTTTAACTCTATCATTATCTTTGAAAAGTGGGTGCCAAGCAGCCTGTGTGAGGGTCCCAGAGTGAGAACCACAAATAGATTTCTCCTGCTCATTTTGACACCCAGGGTTTGGGACTGGATATGGGGAAGGCATGTCTCAGTGCAACATGGCACCTGAATCAGTTCAGTTCAGTGGAGAAAGTCTGCAGAGGGTGAGAAATAGGCATACTGGGAAACCAAAAATGGTGGTAGGAAAGGCAAGTAGGTGTTACCTACTTTCTGCAAAAGAATGTACATGGGGGCCATCTGGGTCCAGGCTCGCAGTGCCAGAAACCACCCTCCCTGGCCAGTTTCAGAGTTACCCAACCCAGACCTGCCAGCCTAGACATATTTGGTACCTTTAACACTTCACTGCCCACACCTGTGCCTTTGACACTCTTAAAAATAAAATAATAGGCCTACATTATGGCAGGCACTAAACTGAGCAATTCATGTGGATTAACTCTCTCTTGACACCAACCTTATCAGATACATTACTGTTTTCTCCCCGTAATTCAGTTGAGAGAGTAGGGATGCAAAGAGATGAAGTGCTTCCCATACTTGAATTAAAGGACTCATTGGATGGGAAAGAAGGTCTGGTGGTAGTTGACCTGGTAGAGTGTACACAGTACTGTGAAGAAGGACTTAGGTTCAAGTTCCCATTCCCCACCTTCAGGGAGGAAGCTTTACAAGTGGAGGAGTCATGCTGCAGATGTTATGCTCCTCTCTACCTTTCACCTCTATCAAGAAAGAAAGAAAGAAAGAAAGAAAGAAAGAAAGAAAGAAAGAAAGAAAGAAAAGAAAGAAAAGAAAGAAATGAAGAAAAGAGGAAAGAAATGAAGGAAGGAAGGAATAGCTGCCATGAATAGTGGAGTCATGTAGCCACTGAGCCCCAGCAATAACCCTGGTGGACTTCCTCCCTTAAAAAAAAAAAAAAAAACAGTAAAAGGGAGTCGGGCAGAAGTGCAACAGGTTAAGCAAACGTGGCACAAAGCACAAGGGCAGGCTTAAGGATCCCAGTTCGAGCCCCCCGGCTCCTCACCTGCAGTGAAGCAGGTCTGCAGCTGTCTGTCTTTCTCTCCCCCTCTCTGCCTTCCCCCCCCTCTCCATTTCTCTCTGTCCTATCTAACAATGACGACATCAATAACAACAACAATAATAACTACAACAATTAAACAACAAGGGCAACAAAAATAAATAAATAAATAAATATTTAAAAACAACAGTAAAAGAACTGTTGGTGGGTTTGTGGGAAGTCTTTATGAGAACTATGGTGGTTATCATTGGGAGGGTGGGGGGCACAGCAGTCTGGTGGTAGGTGCAGTGTGGAATTTAATCTTACAATCCTGTAAACCACTATTACTCACAAGTTTTAAAAACTCGTAAAAAAGTAGGGGACGGGTGGTAGCACACCTGGTTAAGCGCACATGGTACAAAGCGCTAGGACCGGCACAAGCATCCAGCTTCGAACCCCTGGCTCCTCACCTGCATGGGAGTTCACTTCATAAGCAATAAAGAAAGTCTGCAAGTGTCTGCCTTTCTCTTTACCTCTCTGTCTTCCCCTCCTCTCTCGATTTCTCTCTCTCCTATCCAACAACAACAATGGGAGCAATAACAACAACTATACAATAACAAAAATGGAAAAAAAAATGGCCTCCAGGAGCAGTGGATTCGTAGTGCAGGCACCGAGCCCCAGCAATAACTCTGGTGGCAAATAATAATAATAATAAATAAATAAAAGAATAAATGAAGGGCCTTTCCTGAGTGAAAAGGGAGGTCATGAAAAGCAAGTATAGATAATGTTGGTTTGGGGAGAGACAAAATAAGAGCACTCATCTGGGATGGAGGAGTTTACACTCACCACCACAGAAGCAGAAGAACTGGCCCCTCCAAGGCCCTGGGCAAATGCTGATGCTCTGGACCTCGTGTTTGCAGTGCAGATGTCCCAGCAGATCTAAAACTCACCCCAAGGTGGTGATGACAATGGGGGAGTCTTTTATTTCTCCTCCAGTGTAATAGGAGAAATGTCATCAGCATTCTCTTTAGGCAACCAGCGGTGGTGGGGGTGGAGGAGAGCAGCTTATTTCTAGTCTCTTGGACTCTACCTGCCTAGAGAGCAGAGTAGTGCATGCCTCCCTGTCAGTAGCAGCCAGTGTGGTCTTGTTACCTGAGCATTGAGTTTTTTCACATAGGATAATATTCAAAATGCACTCAAGAACTGATTTCTACCTGTTGGTTCAATGGACTGTCTTTCCAGGAAAGGTTCTACTGTCATACCCAGGAATAGTAGTCAAGTGGGGCTAGATGGTAGCACACTCACTAGAGTGCACACATTGCCATGTGCAAGGACCCAGGTTTAAGCCCCCTATCCCCATCTACAGGGAGGAAGCATCTCAAGCAGTGAAGCTATGCTGTGTCTCTTTTTCTATCTTTTTCTATCTCCCTCTCTCATCTCCTCTTTCATCTCAATTTCTGTAGAAGGGAAGGAAGGGAGGGAGGGAGGAATGAAGGAAGGAAGAAAGGGAGAGAGGGAGGGAGAAAGGAGAAAGAAAGAGAGAGAGAGAGAGAGAGAGAGAGAGAGAGGAAGGAAGGAAGGAAGGAAGGAAGGAAGGAAGGAAGGAAGGAAGGAAAGAAGGAAGGAAAAAGAAGAAGGGCTGCTGGGAGCAGTGAATTCATTGTGAAAGCACCAAGCACCAGCAGTAACTCTGGTGGTGATAAAAAAAAAAAAAGGCAGGGGTGGGGGGGGGTTGACAGGCAGGGACTGTAAAGCAGAGATGACAGTCGGGGTGGTAGCAGTGCCTTCAGCAGATAACAGTGGGATGTAGGGTGATGAAAAACTAGGGAATCATCAACTCCCTGCGATGGCAATCTGTTACACCCCATCCAAGGATGCCCAGGTGTGGAAGACTGAAAGCTATCCTGCATGCCAATAGCCAAGCCCTGTGTCCTGGGCTCACTTGTTCCTGTTTTCCCTCCAGAACATTGTCATGGGGTCACCTCCTGACCCTCTTCTCTTGGCTTTTCCACATTAATACCAGATCAATGGTTTTTTTGTTTGTTTGTTTTAGGAGAGAGAGAAAGAGAGAGAGACAGAGAGAGACCAGGGCACCAAAGTTTCCTTCAATGTGGCTAGGGTGGGCTTGAACATGGCAAAGTAGCGCACTATCCAAGGAAGTTGTTTTGCCAGTCCCAGCTAAGTCAATCTTAATGATACTTTCCTTCTTCACAATGTATATCTTTTCTCTTCTTTCTTCTTCCAACTAAAATGGAAGGCACTTCATGAAGCTGGGTCAGACAACCTTTCCAGCATTATCTCCCACCCACTTCTAGTAAAGTCTTCTATTTCCAGGCTTTTGATTGATTACTCATCCCACAGAGTTTTGATGCTCTCAAATCTTTGGTCCTTGCTGCCATCCCCTCTGCCTGGAAACAGTATTCACTCAGACCTCAGAAAGCCTCACTGTGACCTCTAAACTGACCTCAGCCAGACCTCCTCTGGATGCTTTCCCACACACCTCCAAGAAATACCTCCTTTTGCATCTCACTGCACCATGTATGTTATTTCTCCCATCAACTTGGAAAACTCAGACATGAAGCCTCTTGACTTTCTGTCTTTGAAAGTTACTTGGGCCCAACATGGATCTCATTAGCTAGCCTTCAATGCTTAGATTTCCTCCAACAAATTTAACAAATACAAATATCCAGCAGTTATCAGGCTTGATGAGGTCCTGCCTCGCGGCACTCCCAGTGTGACCCAGTGAATAGCCACCTGTGTGACTGTCATCCAATGATCCAATGAGACAGCTGACTGAATGTCCATGCCTAGGCTGTATCCCCAGTGGGACACAGTGCCTGGCACTGGGTGGGGTGAGGATGGCCTTACTTGTGTAAAAAACTGGACACTGAAAAGCTTAGCAAATTGAGGGGAGGCAGGTGTCATGATCTCATAGACAAACCAAGAGGCCACTGGGTCAGCTGCCTGAGGAGTCGGTGGGGTGGGAAGAAGACCTCTTTCTGCAACAAGGCTAGGGGGCTCAATTGAAGGAGGTAGACTTATGGTTACAGCAAGGGAAAGGATGAACCTGGCTACTTCTGGTCTCTCTCCCCCCTGCCCCTCCTGTTCCTTTTTCTTCTGTGTTCCTCTCCCATTCCTCCAGGAGTCCAGCACTCATCTGGCCTCTACATCTTGATCTGATAGCCCTGGTGCTTTCCAATTTTGCCATCTCCCTCTGAGGGAGAGGGAAGTCCACCATGCCCACCAGCCCTCACCCAGCTCCATTCAAGTTGCAAGTGGAAAAGGTAGGCAGTGGCCTTTGAGGAGCCACCCATCTTTCTGGGCTTTCACTCCACACTAAGGGAGCAGAGCTAGGAAGATGTCACCAGCTTCATCCAACCCTGTGTGTGTGTATTTTATTCCAGGGCTGCCAACCGAATAGAGAATCTCCTCTCTCATTAATACCTGTCATAGGTGCTGTGTGCTCTGACCCACATGGCCCTCTGTAGGAGGAGGCTTGTTTTCTACTTGCAAAAGGCAGCAGGGGTCTGGTGGAAGTCTTTCCTGTGGGAAAATATGACCTGCAGTGGCCCAGTTGGATTGGCACCTTGCTTAAGCAGCTATAACAATGTGTCCCAAATTGGGGCAGGAAAACAAACAAACAAACAAACAAAAAAAACAATCCTCTTCTGTGTTGCTGTGTTGTAAAGAACATAATGACCAGAAATGAGTGAGAAACCTTCTTCATTACAATCTGAGTGCAGCATAGCAGGAATTAGGCCCCTGATCTTTAGTTTATCAGTCTCTTCACCCACAAACCCAGGCTTCTGGATCTTTTCTCCTGAGCTGAAGGCCCCATCCCTTCTCACTGGATTCTTATAGTAGTCTGCTGACCAGTTTGCCTGCTTCTCTTCTCTCCCTCTCCAATATTATTTTTTCCTTATAATTTTATTAGTGATTTAATAGTGGTCTGCGAGATTATAAGATTCTAGGGCATATAGTCTCACACCACACCCACCACCAAAGTTCTGTGCTGCCGGCCTCCCAATGATAACCCCCATAGTTCTTAAAAGGCCTAGATACCATTTGGCTTCTACTTCATATATATAGCATATGTTTCCATGGTCTATTTTTCACATATGAGTGAAACTATCTGGTAGTTGTCTTTCACTTCTTATTTCACTAGGCATAATCATGTGCAGTTCCATTCAATTTTGTCCCAAAGAATACAAAATTATATTTTTTGGTTGCAGGGTAATATTCATGAGGTTTATGTCCCATAACTTCTTTATCTGGTCATTTGCTGATTAAAATACAGGCTGCTTTCACTCTTTGGCTATATTTTAGCGGTTGTGAATAATGCAGCTATCAACATACGTCCTTTTGAATTAGCATTTTCATGTCCTTTAGATAAGTGCCTATTATTGCATCATAAGGTATTTCAATTTTGATTTAAGGACTCTCCATATAGTTTTCCAAAGGGTAGCAACAGTTTGCATTCCCACAAACAGTGGAGCACAATCCGTTTTTCTCCACTGCCTTGCCAACACCTGTCATTTCCTGTTTTTGTTGATGCAGGCCCTTCTGTCAGGTGTGAGTTGGAATCTCAGTGCAACTTTAATGTGCATTTCTCGAACAATAAGTGAAGCGGAGCATTTTTTTTTCATATGTCTATGGGTCATGTGTATCTCTTTAGAAAACTTCTTTAGCCTACATTTTTATTGGGTAATTTTTTTCTGGGTTCTTTATTCTGTTCCATTGGTCCAAGTATCCACTTTTATTCCTCAACCACACTTTTTCAATTACTATTGCCTAGTACTCTAAACTGAAGTGGGGGAATATTCTATTTCCATATTTGTCCTTTTTTTTTCTCAAGAGTGCTTTGGCTAATCATGGCTTTTCATGTTTCCACACAATGTTTTGGATAAACTGTTCAGTTTTTTTGAAGATCATCATTGGAATTTTGGTAGAAATCATGTCGGATCTATAGATTATTTTTGATAGGATGGCTATTTTAATCATATTTATTCTTCTAATCCATGAATAAGGAATGTTATTCCATTTCTTTGATTCATTCTCTATTTAGCAATGCCATATAGGTTTCATTGTAAAGATTCATCACCTCTTTTATTAGTTTCACTCCAAGTTATTTTGTCTTTTAGGATTATTTCAATTCCCTTCCGTCTGGCTCATTATTTGTATATAGAAAGGCTAGAAGTTTATGTGTATTGATTTTGTATCTTGCTACTTTGCTGAATTTATTAATCATGTCCAATAGTTTTTTTGGTAGTCTTTGAGGTTCTCTAGATATATTATTACAAAATCAGCAAATACTGATAATTTAATTTCTTCCTTTCCTAGATGTATTCTTTGATATCTGGTTCTTGCCTGAATGTAAAATGAAAATTCTATAGGCTCCTGGTGAAAGCCCACTTCTACATTCCAGCATCCCAGTTATGGGTTCTGAGTGGCAGGCTCTGATGGTAGCCAACCTGCTCTCACCTTCATTGTCAGCACCTGGGTGGACTTTGTTTCTAACCAATCAGCTTGTGCCACGCCCAGTTTGAAAATTATAAAAGCTGGGTACTGCAGTACAAGCATATGCAGTTCTGGTAAGAATCGGACTGTAACCCAGTAATGTGAATAAATGTAACTCCCTGCTCTCCATGTGGCCTTGGGTCTCCTTTGGTTATGTTTGAGCTATATTACAGAATATTTTTATTGCAAATGCACTAGTGAGGGCATTCAGGACTCTGTTGAATAACAGTGGTGATAATGGACATCCCTGTCTAGTTCTAGATTTTAGGAAGAAAGCTTTCAGCTTGTCCCCATTGGGTATGATCCTACCTATGAGTTTTATTATGTGGAGTAATTGTCCTTCTATTCCCAACTTCTGAAGGTTTTTTTTATCATAAGTTAATTTTGGATCTTGTCAAATGTCTTTTCAGCATCAATTGATAATCACTGTACAATTTGTATCTTTCTTTTTGTTGATGTGGTGAGTTGAGTTGATTGATTAGCCAATGTTGAGCCATCCCGGCTTCCCAGGGATAAATCCCACTTGATCTTGGTGGATTTTTCTCTTATTATATTATTAGATCCTATTTGCCAAGATTTTATTGAGTATCTTTACATCAATGTTAATAAGGAATGTAAGGCTATAGTTTTCATTTTTGATAAAGTCCATTCCTGCTTTAGGGATCAGAGTGATGTTAGCCTCAGAGATTGCGTTTGGAAGTGATTCTCTGTCTTCAATTTTCTGGAAGAGTTTGAGGAAAATAAGTGTTCTTCATTGAAATTCTTAATATTGATGGAAATCATTAATAAAGCCATCTGGACCTAGACTTTTATTCTTCAGAAGATTTTCTGATTACTGTTTTGACTTCTGTAGTAGGGATTGGCCTGTTCAAGCTATCTACTTTCTCTTGGGTGAAGGTTGGCAGATGATATGATTCTAAGAATTCATGTATTTCATCTAGGTTATGCAATTTATTTGCACAGAGATGTTCATAATGTTCTCGTATGCTCTTTTGTACCTCTGAATCATCAATTATAATTTTACCTCTCCTGTTCCAGATCATTTTTATCAAAGCATTGTTCTCTCTTTTTCTTGGTGAGCCTAGTCACTGATTTATCTATTTTATCTATCCTTTTGAACGACTACCTCTGAGTTACATTAATCTGTTGAATTGTCTTTCTGCTTTCTGTTTCATTAATTTCTGTCCTCATTTTAACTATTGCCCTCCTCCCACTGACTTTTAGGTTCTTTGTTGGTCCTTTTCTAGTTGGTTCATTTTTAGTGTTAGCTAGTTTACTTGAGATCTTTTTTCTTTGTTAATGTGGGCTTGTATCTCTATGGTCTTTAACATTAGAACTGACTTTTTCTGCATCCCACAGGGTCTTTTAGCTGGCCTATTCATTTTCACTGTTCTCCAATTAATTGCTAAGTTGTCTTTTGATTTTGGTGATGACCTAGGTAATATTCAAAAGCATATTGTTTAGTTTCTATATTTTGGGGTGTTTCTTTTTGTGATGATTTCTAACCTCAGCCTCATAGTCAGAAAATGTTTTTTTGTGATTTCAATATTCACATACTTATTAAGGCTGCCTTTGTGTCCCAACATAAGGTCAATCCTCAAGAATGTTTCATGCACACTTGAGAAAAATTAATTATTTATTTCTTTTGGAGTGAAATATTCTGTATATATCTGTTAAGTCTATCTTGTCTATGACTTCACCTAAGGCCAGTATTTCTTTTTTTATTTTTAAAAAATATTTATTTTTTTATTTTCCCTTTTGTTGCCCTTGTTTTATTGTTGTAATTATTATTATTGATGTTACTGATGTCATCATTGTTGGACAGGACAGAGAGAAATGGAAAGAGGAGAGGAAGACAGGGGGGAGAGAAAGAGAGACACCTGCAGACCTGCTCCACCACCTGAGAAGCAACTCCCCTGTGGGTGCAGGGCTAGGGGCTTGAACTGGGATCCTTACATGGGTCCTTGCGCTTTGCACCATATGCGCTTAACCCGCTCCCTACCACCCAACTCCCAGGCCAGTATTTCTTTTTTTATTTTTATTTCTTTTTTATTTAAGAAAGGATTAATTAACAAAATCATAGGGTAGGAGGAGTACAACTCCACACAATTCCCACCACCCAATCTCCATATCCTACCCCCTCCCCCGATAGTTTTCCCATTCTCTATCCCTCTGGGAGCATGGACCCAGGGTCCTTGTGGGTTGTAGAAGGTGGAAGGTCTGGCTTCTGTAATTGCTTCCCTGCTGAACATGGGCGTTGACTGGTCAGTCCATGCTCCCAGTCTGCCTCTCTCTTTCCCTAGTAGGGTGTGTCTCTGGGGAAGCTGAGCTCCAGGACACATTGGTGGGGTTTTCAATCCAGGGAAGCCTGGATAGCAACCTGATGGCATCTGGAACCTGGTGATTGAAAAGAGAGTTAACATACAAAGCCAAATAAATTGTTGAGCAATCATGGACCCAAAGCTTGGAATAGTGAAGAGGAAGTGTTAGGGAGGTACTCACTGCAAACTCTAGTGTACTTCTGCTTTCGGGTATATAGTTTGCAGTAGTTTATGGATACGTGTGAACATAAGCTCTCTCTCAAAGAAACTGGTGTATATCTAGGTTTTGGGACTTTGTTAGAAAGTGAACCACCTGAGATGAAATTAGAGTGTACTATAAAAGGAAAGGTCTCACCCGAGTAATGAAGCTGAAGGGTTGTCATTCCACACGTGAAGTCTCTGGACACAGTCTGAGGTGAAGCATGTTGAGGTGGCAATCGTTGCATTGCATACGTTGTGGTCGGCGGATGCAATATTATTTGATATGGATTGGGAGAGGCATACGGGAAAGTGGGCCCTATCCAAGTGTTCCAGGACTGGGGGAGGTAGGGGCTCTATAGTGGAGATGGGAGGTTCCTGCTGTCTTAGGGTTCAAAAAGACAATCGATAGTTAATGTTATCATCACATTATTTGGTAATTGGGTTAACTTTGAAAAGTCCTTTTGTTAGGGTTTGCTGTACAGTACCCAGTATCTTGTATATAGCTGTGCTATTGGATGCTTCTAATCTACTTGGTCTAGGCTTTTGAGAGAGTCCACATATGAAATACACAGCCTATATATTAAAAAGATGCAGTTTGTGTTTTGAAAAACTTTGAGACATACAATTGATTTTCCCCCTCTCATATTAATTAACTAGTGATTTATATGTCTACATTTTGCTAGGAGTGTACATAAACACCATTCCCACCACCAAAAGACTGTGACCCATCCCTCCCACCCACTCCCACCCCCCACTGGTCCAGGAAGCTTCATGTCTACCCCTCACCACAGGACTTTTACTTTGGTGCCCTACTTACAATTTGGTCAGGTCCTGCTTTTAGTTTCCCTTTCAGATCTTCTTAGTCAACTTCTGTTGATGAGTGGGATCATCCCATACTCATATTTATCTTTCTGACTCAGCTCACTTAACATAATTCCTTCTAGCTCTGTCCAAGATGGGTCAGAGAAGGTGGGTTCATTGTTATTGATGGCTGCATAGTATTCCATTGTGTATATATACCATAGCTTTCTCAGCCACTCATCTGGTGTTGGGCACCTGGGTTGCTTCCAGGTTTTAGCTATTATGAATTGTGCTTCTATGAACATAGGAGTACACACCTCTTTTTGGTTGGGTGTTATGGAGTCCTTGGGGTATAACCCCAGGAGAGGAATTACTGGATCATATGGAAGGTCCATGTCTAGCCTTCTGAGAGTTTTCCAGACTGCTCTCCACAGAAGCTGTACCAATTTACATTCCCACCAGCAATGTAAAAGGGTTCCTCTGTCCCCACAACCTCTCCAGCATTTGTTGCTGCTGTCCTTTTTGATGTATGCCATTCTTACAGGAGTGAGGTGGTATCTTAGTGTTGTCTTAATTTGCATTTCTCTGACAATCAGTGACCTAGAGTAGTTTTTCATATGTTTGTTAGCCTTTTGGATCTCCTCTGTAGTGAATGTTTTGTTCATATCCTCTGCCCATTTTTGGATGGGGTCATTTGCTTTTTTGGTGCTAAGTTTGCTGAGCTCTTTATATATTTTGGTGATTAGTTTCTTGTCTGATGTCTGGCATGTGAAGATCTTCTCCCATTCTGTGAGGGGTCTCTCTGTTTAATAGTTTCTTTGGATGTGCAGAAGCTTTTCAATTTGATGTAGTCCCATTGGTTTGTTTCTGCTTTAGTCTTCCTTGCAATTGGGTTTGATTCATCAAAGATGTCCTTGAGGTGTAGGTGGGAAAGTGTTTTACCAATGTTTTCCTCCAAGTATTTGATTGTTTCTGGTCTGACATCTAGGTCTTTGATCCATTTGGAGTTGATTTTTGTTTCTGGTGAGATAAAGTGGTTCAATTTCATTCTTCTGCATGTTTCAACCCAGTTTTCCCAGCACCATTTATTGAAGAGAGCCTCCTTCTTCCATTTAATGCTTTGAGGCCAGTATTTCTTTTCTTGATTTTTTTTGTCCCAATAATCTATCTTTTGCTATGAATGATGTGTTAAGGTCTCCTACGAGGAGAAGGATTTGAAAGTGTAAGAACCAGGCCTGATGACTGTATTGACTCTGAGAATCACTACAAGGAATACTCCCTATGGCGAAGGCTCTAAAACTTGGGAACACCTCCAGATGAGGCTGCACAAGAGACTCACTGACTTGCACAGTCCTTCTGAGATCTTTAAGCAGATTACTTCCGTCAATATTGAGTCAGGATTGAGATTGAAGTCACCATTGCAGATGCTTAAATCAACCTTTTAAATAAATTGGTAACTTAGTTAAAAATAATAATAATCCCCATGACACCCGGTGTGCTGTGGCTGCAGACAGCAGCCTCCTGGGTAGTGTATGCAGCCTTTTGCTTGTATAGGCTGCCCTAAGGGAACCTGGAGACAGCTCTTCCTACTCTGTGTTCGTTTTATGCCTGACCTCCTGCTGTCCCTAACCTTAGGCTCCAGACAGGGATGCGAGGTGCTTTTGGGAAGCCCCAGGGCACCGTGGCCAGAGTCCACATTGGCCAGGTCATCATGTCCATCCACACCAAGCTGAAGAACAAAGAAAATGTGATTGAGGCCCTGTGCAGGGCCAAGTTCAAATTCCCTGGACGCCAGAAGATCCACATCGCCAAGAAGTGGGACTTCACCAAGTTTAACACAGATGAATTTGGAGACATGGTGGCTGAAAAGCACCTCATCCCAGACGGCTGTGGAGTCAAATACATCCCCAACCACGTCCCCCTGGACAAGTGGTGGGCCCTGCACTCCTGAGAGCCTCAGAGGTGCCCCTTAATCAATGACAATAAATCAAGATTCTGCTTAAAAAAAATAATTAAATAAATTGGGTTGAAGTAAGATGGTAATTGATGGTGCCCATGGAGCAGTAAATATGCTAAAACTTAACCACAAATGCAAAAAGACAATGGTTTCACATCCTCCACCTAATTCCTCCTTTCATGCCACTTTAAAATAATGAAGAGTAAAGAATGGGGGGGCGGGTAAAGTGATGGTTAAGAAAAAAAAATTCCATGGCTCCAAAGTCTCAGATTCAGCCTCCAGGACCATCATAAGCTTGAACTGAGCAGTGCTCTGGTATCTTTCTCTCTCTATCTCTCTCATTAAAATAAAACAAATAAAATATATATTTTATAAAATAATGAAAACAAAAAATAGTTAAGGTTAATGTCAAATTATAGTAGGGGATCAGAGAAATAGCACAAAGGTTGTGGGTAAAACTTTCATGTCTGAGGCTCCAAGGTCCCAGATTCTATCTCTGGCACCACCATAAACTAGAGCTGAGCAGTGCTCCAGTAAAAGTTTTAAAAAAATAGTCTAAAATCTATTTTAGGCTTAGATCTAGAAGAAAGTTCAATGAGAGCCCACTACTATTCAATTCAAGAAGGAGGATTACCTCAGGATCTGTATATCCCTTCTTATTAGCCCACATCTTATTATTATTATTTTGCTGTCAATGTCTCCCTTGAAGTCAGTAAGCACTTGTTTTGTATATTTGGGTAGACTCATATTGGGAACATATATATTGATGATAGTTTTGTCTTCCTGTTGGATTAATCCTCTGACAAAAACGTGGTGTCCATGTGTGTCTCTTTTCACCTTCTTTGCCTGAAAGTTTAATTTCTCTGAGAGCATCATAGCTGTTCCTGCCCTCCTGTCTTCATTATTTTCTTGGGATACCTTATTACAGCCTGTCACCCAGAGGTTCTGTTTATCTTTCTTTTGGATGTGTGTTTCCTGAAGACATAAAACAGATGGATTTTTTAAAAATATTTATTTATTTATGAGAAAGATAGAAGGAGAGAGAGAGAGAAAGACCCAGACATGATTCTGGTACATGTGCTGTGAGGGATTGAACTCAGGACCTCATGACCGACAGTCCAATGCTTTATCCACTGTGACATGTCCCAGACTACTAGATCATGCTTTTTAATCCATTTATTCACTATGAATCTTTTGACAGATAAATTTAAGCCATTCACACTTAGTGTGATTATTGATAAATGTGGCTTACTTATGGCCATTTTGGTTTTTGTTTCAAGGTTTTTTTATGTTCCTGTTGACTCTTTTCCTGTTTATTTCTGCTTATTACTTTATGTGGATGGTTTTCTATAATGGTTTTGCCTACTGTACATACATTTCCTATTTGTCTCTGTGCTATATTTTGTGTTGTTTTGTGATGTGAGGACATGAAGGTGTGGGGAGGGTGGGAGTGTGAGAAGGTGAAGGTGTGGGGAGGTAGATGTTAAGAAGGCACACATGAAAATATAATCAAACCATGACAACTGAGAGAGTATAGTGGTGAGGCTTGATGCAATCCAGGAGGCCTGTTGCCAGATAAGATCCTCATCCTCATATCCAACAGCTGCATAGTGCCACAGCATAGGGGCGTTCCATGATTTACTTTCCCAGTTCCCTGATGTAGGGTCTTTCAAGTTCCCTCCTCCTTTCCACATTATAGCTTATGTGGGTCTCGGTCTCTCTCTCTCTCTCTCTCTCTCTCTCTCTCTCTCTCTCTCTCTTTCTCTACCAGAGCACTGATCAGGGACTCCGAAGCCTCAGGCAAGAGAGTCTTTGCATAACCATTATACTATCTACCCTTGCCCAGTCAGGTATATCTTGATACAAGCATCTTGTATTAGGTTATTTCCTTGACATTTACTTGTCCACACTAAATTCACAGGTCAAAGGATATAAACATATATTTATTTGTCATTTCTAGGGAGTCACTGCTCTGGGCTGACTTTTTTTTTTTTTTTGTAGATAAACAAACACCATAGTGGTAAAGTTTCCTTCAGGGTTGTGAGGATGGGACTCAAGCCTAGGCTGTGCACATGGTAAAGCAGCACACTATTAAGTGAGATATTTTTTTTAAAAATATTTATTTATTTATTTATTTTCCTTTTGTTTTTGCCCTTGTTGTTTTATTGTTGTAGTCATTATTGTTGTTGTTATTGATGCCTTCGTTGTTGGATAGGACAGAGAGAAATGGAGAGAGGAGGGGGAGACAGGGAGAGAGAAAGATAGACACCTGCAGACCTGCTTCACCACTTATGAAGAGACTCCCCTGCAGGTGGGAAGTCGGGGGCTTGAACCGAGACCCTTATGCCGGTCCTTGTGCTTTGCGCCACCTGCGCTTAACCGCTGCGCTACCGCCCGACTCGACTCCCGAGATATTTTATTGAATGAAATAAACATTAAAAAAATGTTGGTTATCACTGGAGCTTTAATACTCCAGGACAACTTTTCAGATAGAAAGACAAAGATATAGAGACAAAGACACCACAACACTGAAGCTTGAACCCAGATCATGCCCATGACATAGTACACTATCCAAATGAGCTATCTTACAGGTTCAATACACACACTTGTAGTATTTTTGAAACTCATTGCTTAACTTCCCTGCACAAAGGGTGTAATGATTTACATGTGAATGTTCTCTAATAAAGTTTAAAGTGCCTGAATAATCATGCTCTCTCTTCAATTCTTTGCTGAGAAAGTGTGTAACGGACTTTATAATATTGGGGAAACATTTCCTCTGATTCAAGGAGAAAGGCTGCTATAAATAATATCAGTCACAGTCAGTCAACTTTTGGGTTATTGAATATCTGTAGAAATTTTTACTTTTATATATTTTCTACATGCAGAAAATTTTAAGTTCTCCACTATTTAACCATTCATTATTTGTTATGACTCTTCACCAGGTACCTTTGTTTCCCCCCTTATCCTGGTTCCTTTTTTGCAGGTCTAACTTGGAATTTCCTTCGCCCTCTTGTGAGCAACAAAGTTCTCATGCATGTGCAATCTCACTGCTCCAGAATATTTTTTCATACACACACACACACACACACACACACACACACACCAAGACAGAGAGACAATGAGAGGGGTAGACACCACAGTATCATAGCTTTAGGGGCTACACATGGTGAAGCACACACCCTACAAAGTGAATTATCTCTTTGGCCTTAATTTGGGCTCTTCCCAAGTTCTGGGTGTATGTTTGTAACTTTTTTTTGGAATAAGTTAAGGCATAAGTAATTTTTTACAGAAATATTTGGACCTTTCCAACATAATCCTCAAGCAGGATAGGCAGGAGGCATGCAAAAGACGCCTCGAGGGAAAATAAAAAAAGACAAAAACCCCAAAACTTAAATGGATATCAATCAATTTCTAGGCTCCATGCATCAAAGTTGAGGCCTTCAGAATCAAAACAAGCAAATGTATTTAGTCCTCAAGTTCCCATGGCAACTTTACAGGCCCCCTGGTAAAGATGGAGTAGTCCAGTTTGATTATGATTTGAATAGCGCTTGCCTGAGCCTGTAGATGCTTGGGGACTTTCCATTGATGGAGAGCTCTGGATTTAGGCTTAATTGAAAATGTCATTGCCAAGGAGAAGTGAAAGGTATACACTGGAAATGAAGTGACAGGAAGGTAGCACAATGATAACTGAAGTCAGCTCTCACTTTTCTTTTCTTCCTCTTTATCCCTACCCTCAGGAAGAAGGAAGTTAGGAAGCAGAAGGTGGGAACAAAAGTGGGAGTGATCCACACCTGCTGTTTTATTTTCAATGGGGCTGAAAAAGTAATTGAGGTGCAGGCTGGGGGAAGGTGGCCTCATTAGTATATTTAAAGCCTAAGCTTAATTGATTGCTTTTGCCTTCACTGAATAAAGTCTGTACAAACTGTGGGGAGTGAGTGGGCCTACTTGAAGCATAAGGCAAGGTTGGTGAATGCTACCCTCACCACAAGAGAATGATACAGAGAAGTATTTATTTAATCTGGGTAAAGCAAAAGTTTTCTAAGCATAAAAATCACAGAGAAAAGAGGCAGCAGACACAGCAGTATCATAAAACCAAGAAAACAAACAAGTTAGTGTGTCCTAAAGCACATCAAACCAAAAATTAAAGTCAAGAAATAGCAAACTGGGAAATAAAGGTTTCTGCATCACAGGACAGAAATGGCTCATAATATATTGATCATAAAGAGAGTTTCTAGTGACAAGATCTTTACCAATAAGTAAAATAGTCTCCATGTTTTACTTTTATAATCAAAACAGCCAAGTCTATTTAAGAAAAGAAGAGACCAGAAGAGCATGTTCATTCTCTAATAATAAGAATGTTCTAAAAAGTTACAGATTATAGATTGGCTCAGGTAGTAATTCATGAGAATTTAAAGTTAATAGGGGTATATATTAACATCATTCTTGCCACCAAAGGTCTGTGTCCCTACCCCCACCCCCCTATAATGAAGTTGAAAATCTACCCTTCCCTCCCCCAGAGTAGACCGGGGGAAAAGAATATTAAATGGTTTTTGAAAAATGATTATTGATGGAGTATTGCACCAAAGTAAAAGACTCTTGGGAGAAAGCCTCTTAGGATTTGCTTGCTTTTCTTCATGCTTCTCTTGATCCCTACCATTTGATACTGCATCTTTATATCTCAACCAAGTCAATACAATCAGTGCAACCTTGCCATGTTTCACTTGAGACTGTGTCCAGAGACACCAGACCTAGGATGTCAACCCTCCAGCTCTAATACTCTGCCACCAAGTTGCAGGCACTACCAGGACACCATCCTGACCTCCAATGGCAGATGACCTAACCAATGTGTCCAGGAACCTCACCTCCCCAGTGCCTGATTCCACTAGGGAAAGACAAAAATAGGCTGGCGGTATGGATCGACCTGTCAACGCCCATATTCAGTGGAGAAGCAATTACAGAAGCCAGAACTTCCACGTTCTGCACCCCATTAATAATTTTTCCATACTTCCAGAGGAATAAAGAATAGGGAACCCTCCAATGGAGGTGAAAGGATACAGAATTCTGGTGGTGGAAAACTTTATGGAACTGTACCTATCTTGTCCTACAGTCTTGTTAGTCATTATTAAATCACTAACAAAAGAAAAAGAAAAATGATTATTACAATAGGGGGATGTAAGAGGAAATCTTTTTTAATTTTGATTTATAAAAAGGAAACACTGACAAAAAAAACATAGGATAAGAGGGGTACATCTCCACACAATTCCCACCATCAGAACTCCATATCCCTGATAGCTTTCCTATTCTTTATCCCTCTGGGGGTATGGGCCAAGGGACATTATGGGGTGCAAAAGGTGGAAGGTCTGGCTTCTGTAATTGCTTCCCCACTGAACATGGGCCCTGACAGGTCGATCCATACTCCCAGCCTGTCTCTCTTTCTCTAGTGTGGCGGGGCTCTGGGGAAGCAGGGCTCTAGGACACATTGGTGGGGTCATCTGCCCAGGGAAGTCTGGTTGGCATCATGGTAGCATCTGGAACCTGGTGGCTGAAAAAAGAGTTAACATACAAAGCCAAACAAATTGTTGGCTAATCATGACTTAAAGGCTGGAATGGTTCAGATGAAGAGTTGGGAGGTCTCCATTTTGTAGATAGTTAGTAGGCCTATTTTAGTTATATTCCAAAGGGCCCATGACTATACTAGTTTTTTGAGCCTAACATCTCATATGCAGATGGATCTAAGTTATTGTCTGGGGAGATGATGTCATGGCTGGAAAAAGGACCATAAATCTGGATCAGGGAAGAGAGTAGCTCTCAAATATGGGAAAAGTATATAAATATTATTGACTGTAAGCCCCATCAACTTGATCTGATCTGGGACCCATATTCAGCTTAGGAACCTACATGACCTCTGCATCCCTGTAGATCTGAGCTCACATTCTGTGGTCAGAAGTAGAAATGTTCCAAGCTGCTTCAGTTTCAGGACCCATCTTCCTCAGGTGGAACATAGAGTATGTTGTCCATCCTCCCTTCGGAAGTTGGAACATTCTCTGCCATTGTTGATCCATGTTGAGGGCAAGGTCTTATGAGGGCCAACAAAGAGGTCTATTGTGTTGTTCCTGATAGAGATGACCAGTAACAATGGAGAGAAGGACTTATTTGAGGTCTAGGCTCATCATGTCTGTTTGGGAATCTTGGGACTCCCCGACTAGGGCCCCAGCTGTTAGGGTGGCCTGATAGTGACTAAAGAGTCATCATTAAAGTATGCCAGTCTCTTGTCCTTATTCATCTTTTGCAGAAGAGGACATCTTCTAAAGATAATATGACTATTGAAACCATAGCCATAGATTAGCAGTAGTTGCATGGTCACTGCCCCAAACATTGGACAAGACAACAAAAAATTACCTGAAATCTCATAAAATTACAACTGTACTTCTGAAGAAACACACTTAGGTAAAGGTGGTGCAGACATGAATAACCAGTGAGTGAAGAGAGAGAGAGAGAGATTCTCAGTACAGAACAAGCTGTGCATGCCAGTAGCCAACACCATCTTGGTAGCGATGCAATAGAGCACATTGCCAGCTTCAGGAAGGAGGGAAATTTCTAGATCTTTAACCTGTGATATGAAGGGTATCAGGATGCTGAAATGTTTACAAGGACTTTCCAGTGTGTCAGGGAAAAACCTGGATGAGAACTAAAGATATGTGTCCTGTTTTTGCCCTTACGGATGACTTATGGGAGGGTAAATTGGTTCCTGGAAAGTGGTTGGCAAAGTACATCCTCCTTTTTTTTAGTACTAAGGAGAAAACAGTTTCCACACAGTGTTAATTCTCAGAGATCTGGGTACAGGCTGAAACACCAGCGAGATCTTATACACTGGAGGCACAAATAGTACCAGTGACACTAAGTAGAATCTCCTACCACCACCCCCATACAATATATAAACAGAAAATACAATGCTGTAGCCACAGTGTTATATATTGGATCGACAACAGAAAACATGTGAAATGTGCAAGCTGAAGTGTAAATAAACTACGGTTATGGCAGAGTTTACCTGTACACAGAAGTTCTCCAGGAATATACATAACTCAAGGATATCTCAGAAAAATAATTTATAAAACTCATAAGGAAGCATGGCCATGGAGTAACAGAGAACAGAACCAATCTTCCCCAAAACAGCAAATATTTACAACTATCACACTTAACAAAACTCACCAACTACAGCTGAAACATCCACAGAAGAACTGCAGCCTCAGGTGGGTGCTCACACATGTGGTTGGGGTGAGAAGGAAAGGAAACCAAACACAAAGAATTGAGAGTTCC
Source organism: Erinaceus europaeus (assembly GCF_950295315.1). Lineage (NCBI taxonomy): Eukaryota > Metazoa > Chordata > Mammalia > Eulipotyphla > Erinaceidae > Erinaceus > Erinaceus europaeus. Next base: position 75,118,503 of record NC_080185.1, on the reverse strand, counting down.
TTGCCTCTTACAGTGGAGAAATTGGGGACTCAGAATTCTGGTGATAGGAACAGTACAGAGTTGTACCTCTATTATCCTGTAATTTTGTAAATAAATATTAAATCACTAATAAAAATTTAAAAAAAGAACTAAGAGTTCCAACAGAGGATTGTGCCATTCCCCACTCCAACCCTCACGTGCAGCAGTAGCCAAAACAACACACAACTTTTAATGAGATGATTGGTAGTAGAATAGAACCAGGAACACAACAACAGGGAAAAACAGACACAGGAAAGGGGAGAGCAAAATAGACAGAGGGATACAATCAAATGTTGGTGAATCAAGGCTAAGTTAAAAAAAATATTGTATATATTGTATATTAGACACAATACTCAGCCTTTAGGTCATGATTAGTCAACAATTTGTTTGGCTTTATATGTTGTCTCTTTTTTCTGTGAACTTCAGCAATCAGGAGGCCATTGGCCACCTAGTCCAGCACATGTTGGATAAACTGACAGGTGGCAGAAAACAAATAGCCTAGCTACTTCTTTCTCTGACTCTCTCCAACAATCTCTACTTCTGTACAGCATCAGAGCTCTTTAAATACTAGATTGATTTCTGCCTCCCATCCACTCTGTCTTTGTTTGCACTTGAAAGCATAGTGAAATAAACTGTGCTACATGCTATTACCTACCCTTGCAATGTCTTCCACAAATTTTTAGTATTTATTTCATTTTCCTCTGCAATCTCAGCTCCCATCCCCCCCTCTAGTGGGTAGTTTTATATTTTGGAAACATGGGTATCTTTTTTAAAAAAGTGTAAATGTGTGTTTTAATTTACATAAAGTATTGATGCTTATATTCTTTTTCTTGTCTCTCAACAGTCTAGTTTTTCAACAATTTTTTGAGATTTTTCAATGTGCACATTCAGTTTATTATGTATGACACAGCATGCATCAGCCTCATTTCACTGCTCTGTTCCTCTAAGACTGCATGTCTTGGTCCCACAAATTCTCTATCACTACAGATGACACTACAATAAATCCTCCTTAAGGCAAGAATTTTCCTAAACTAGGGGTTCTTAAAGTATAGTGTGAATATCCCAGGAGTTACTGAGATTTGAGAGAAGCTTAAGGTCAGAGCTGTTTTCATGGTAATGCTAGAAACTCATTTGCCTTTTTCTTAAGACTGTTGTTTGCATAGAACTGCTGGCTCATTAGTGTGTATGAAGGAAGTAACACTAAGCTCTGGTGACATAGTATACTATGCATCACATGAAAATGCCTTATGATTCAGCAATACCACTCTTAAGCATTTATCCAAAGGACATGAGAAGAATAATTCAAAAAAACACATTCACCCCTGCGTTCATAGCTACATTGTTCACAATCCTCAAATAGTGGAAGCAACCTAAATCTAAATATCCATAGATCAGTGACGGAATGAATTGTGGGGCATGCATTCAATGGAATACCACTCAGCAATTAAAAAGGAATGAGATTGTGTCCTTCGGGACAAAATGGATGGAACTGAAGGTGATTTTGCCTTGTGAAGTGTGGAAGTGAAAAACAAACTACTGATGGTTTCACTCATATGTGGAATACAGAGAACTGAATCACATGCATTTGAAAAAATGTGACCAAAGTGTGTCTAAGTATTTATGAAAACTGTTGTTGGAGAACTCCTGATTATAGACCCCTGAATTATAATACCTGTTATTTCTCTTAATTATTCTTCTTTTTTTCTTTTTTATTTATTTATGCCCTTTTGTTGCCCTTGTTGTTTTATTGTTGTAGTTATTATTGATGTCGTTGTTGTTGGATAGAACAGAGAGAAAGGAGAGAGGAGGGGAAGACAGAGAGGGGGAGAGAAAGACAGACACCTGCAGACCTGCTTCACCGCCTGTGAAGGGACCTGCCTGCAGGTGGGGAGCCAGGGGCTCAAACCGGGATCCTGACGCTGGTCCTTGAGCTTAGCGCCACCTGCACTTAACCCGCTGCGCTACAGCCCGACTCCCTCTCTTAATTATTAATAGCTATGTGTTATACCAGAAATGTCAGAAATTCCATGCTCTGTCATTTTGTCTCCAGCCACCAGGGGTATTTTGGCCATATCAGAGTAAACACAGATAGTGATAAACAGGTTTTCAGGCTAACAGGAACCCTGTCTTATCTGATATCCCCGAATTATGTATTTGGGGGTGAGGTCAGGCTTTTCAGAGTAAACATAGAATTTGATATAATCAGTAGGTAACAAGTGTGATAAAGAGTCATCTACACACTATCAGACAGATCATTCAATTATGAATGCCCTTAATATGTTTATGTATACCCTAAAGATGTTTATGCTTGACATATCTGTATGCACACATACCCAATAAATAGAGAGTGTGAATCCACATGAGGACTAGGAAGACGCATATGGGAGACATTTCAGCAGACCCTTCCTGTGAGAGGTATGCCATGAGGCTGCCACTCCTTAAATAAGCCAGACCTTCCACCTTCTGCACTCCATAATGACCCTGGGTCCATACTCCCACAGCGTTAAAGAATAGGAAGGCTATCAGGGGAGGGGATGGGATATAGAGCTCTGGTGGTGGGAATTGTACCCTCTTATCCTATGGTCTTGTCAGTGTTTCTATTTTATAAATAAATAAATTTTAAAAATTAAAAAATAAATAAACCTCTTCTATCTCACTACAAATGGTTCAGTGAAGTTTATTTCTCAACCCTGAGGCAAGAATGAAACTCTGGTCCCCAGCATCCAGAGAACACCAGAAGTTTTTCAATAAACTATTGTGGGGTTTTTTTACGGGGGGGCTTGGGGATCACAGAAATTTGGTGGTGGATCTCATAATCTTATAAACCACTCTGAAATCATATGAGAGAGAGAGAGAGAGAGGAGAGAAGAAGGAGGAGGAGGAAGAGAAGGAGAAGAAGAAGAGAGAAGAGGAGGAGGAGAAGGAGAAGAGGAAGGAAGGAAGGAAGGAAGGAAGGAAGGAAGGAAGGAAGGAAGGAAGGAAGGAAGGGAGGGAGGGAGGGAGGAAATGAGGTCAAGCAGTGGTTCACCCAGTAGTGCACACATTACACATTTGGGGGTGGGGAGACATAACAAGTGGTATAGCAGTGCTGCAAGTCTCTTTTTCTCTACCCTTTTCTCTTCCCTTCCCTCACTGTTACTTTCTGCCTCTATAAAAAAGGAGAGGAAGAGGGGAAAAAAAAGCAAAGATAATACTATCCATAATCCCAACATCAAAGACAATTGCTATTAGACTATCAATGCAGTCTTACAGAGCACTTCCTATAAATACACACACACACACACACACACACTTAAGAGTGACTATGATAAATCAGCAACAAATGTTAATTTTTATTATATCTTGACCCTCAAGTTCAGGGTTTTTGAATATTCTGTGTAATTGAGTGGGCAAATGCTCCTACATGCTAAGGTATATAGATCTAGTTTTTGTGCAGTCATTTGAAGTATGAGGGAAACAGGCCTCTTCTCTCATGGAAAACCATTTTTATTTGGAAGAATGACAGACAAAACTATGACTTTTGTGAAGGATACTTGGCACATATTTTCTCAAAGATCAACAATGTGAACCTATCAAGGAAAACAGCTGACAGTGTTGTTACCAAAGATAAAACCTGAACTTTCAATTAAAAAAAAAATTGGAATTTTGGAAAACTTGTTTCTGCCAATTAGGGCTTGACAAGTTCCCAATATTCAATGTCTTCCACTACCGGCACCATAATTCTTTATGGCCTGTCATGATTATTGAGTCCTTTTTCAGGGATAACTTCTATTACGTTGAATCTGCATGCAAGCTATTGTGAGCAGTACAGTGATGAAATAGTAGTTCATATATCCTTTCATATTAATGTTTTATGTACTTTAGGTAAATGCCTGGGAGTGGAACTACACAATCACTAGGTTCTTCATTATAATTACTTTAAGGACTATACGTACCATTTTCCACAGGGACTAATGTTCACTATAGCTGACATTACTGAGTACTGATTACATGCTATTTCTTTTTAATTTTTTAATTTCTTTATTGGGGGATTAACGTTTTACATTTTACAGTAAATACAATAGTTTGTATATGCATAACATTTCTCAGTTTTACACATAATAATACAACCTCCACAAGGTCTTCTGTCATCCTTCTTGGACCTGTATTTCCCACCACCCCTACCCCAGAGTCTTTTACTTTGGTACAATACGCCAATTACAGTTCAGGTTCTACTTGTGTTTTCTCTTCTGATCTTGTTTTTCAACTTTGGCCTGAGAGTGAGATCATCCCATAGTCATCTTAATATTTCTGACGTATTCCACATAACATGATTTCTTCAAGCTCCATCCAAGATGGGCTGAAAACAGTGAAGTCACCATTTTTAATAGCTGAGTACTATTCCATTGTGTATATATACCACAACTTGCTCAGCCACTCATCTGTTGTTGGGCACATGGGTTGCTTCCAGGTTTAGGCTATAAAAAGTTGTGCTCCTATGAACATAGGTATACACAAATCTTTTTGGATGGGTGTGTTGGGTTCCTTAGGATATATCCCCAGGAAAAGAATTACAGGATCATAGGGTAGGTCCATTTCTAGCCTTCTGAGAGTTCTCCAGACTGCTCTCCACAGGAGTTGGAACAATTTACATTCCCACCAAAGTGCAGGAGGTTGGACCAATTGACATTCCCACCAGCAGTGTAGGAGGGTTCCTTTGACCCCACAACCTCTCCAGCATTAGTTGATGCTACCATTTCTCATATATGACATTCTCACAGGAGTGAAGTGGTATCTCATTGTTGTCATTACTTGCATTTCTCTGACAATCAAAGACTTGTAGCATTTTTCATGTGTTTCTCAGCCTTTTGGATCTCTTCTGTGGTGAATATTCTGTCCATGTCCTCCCCCCACTTTTGGATGGGGTCATTTGTTTTCTTGTTCTTGAGTTTGGCAAGCTCTTTATATATGTTGGTTATTAAATTCTTGTCTGATGTATGGCATGTAAAGATCTTCTTCCATTCTGCGAAGGGTCTCTTTGTTTGGGTATTGATATCTTTTGCTGTGCAGAAGATTTTTAATGTAATGTAGTCCCATAGGTTTATACTTGCCTTAGTCTTCTCCGTAACTGGATTCATTAAATTGAAGATGTCTTTAAAATTTAAGCGGAGGGCGGGGGAGATAGCATAATGGTTATGCAAACAGACTCTCATGCCTGAGATTGAACCTAAATCCCAGGTTCAATCCCCCGCACGAAGCCAGAGCTGAGCAGTGCTCTGGTGTTTCTCTGTGTGTGTCTCTCTCTCTGCATTTCTCTCAGAAATAAAATAAATAATAAAAATATTTTTTTTTAAATTAAGCGGAAAATAGTTCTGCCAATATTTTTCTCTAAGTATCTGATAGTTTCTGGTCTAACATCTAGGTCCTTGATCCACTTGGAATTTACTTTTGTGTTTGGTGAATTACAGTGGTTCAATTTCATTCTTCTACATGTTTCAACCCATTTTTTTCCAACACCATTTGTTGAAGAGACTCTGCTTTCCCATTTAATAATCTGGGCATGTTTGTCAAAGATGAGATGTTCATAGGTGTGGGGGCTTACTTCTGGGCTCTCAATTCTATTCCACTGGTCAGTATGTCCATTCATGTTCCAGTACCAAGCAGTTTTGATGACAATGGCCCTATAATACAATTTGAGATCTGGGAGTGTGATGACTGCAGTTCTGTTCTTTCTTCTCAAGATTGTTTTGGCAATTCTAAGTCTTTTCTGGTTCCAGATGAACATTTGCAGCATTTGTTCCATTCTCCTAAAAATGTGTTTGGGATATTGATAGGGATAGCATTAAATCTGTATATGGCTCTGGGTAGTATACTCATTTTGATGATGTTAATTCTTCCAAACCCATGAACATGAAATATTTTTCCACTTCTTTGTGTCTTTTTCTATTTCCTTGAGTAGTGACTCATAATTTTCAGTATACAAATCTTTCACTTCTTTGCTAAGGTTTATTCCTAGAAATTTTATTGTTTTTGTTCCTATAGTAAAAGGAATTGATTTCTGGAATTCATCTTCTTCTAATTTAGTATTTGCATAGAGGAATGCCACTGTCTTTTGTATGTTAATTTTGTAGCTTGACACCTTATTGTATTGCCTGATGATTTCCAAAAGCTTCTTGCTGGATTCTTTAGGTTTTTTTTTCTCTATTGTTGTAGTTATTATTGTTGTTGTTATTGATGTCGTCATTGTTAGATAGGACAGAGAGAAATGGAGAGAGGAGGGGAAGACAGAGAAGCTGAGAGAAAGATAGACACTTGTGGACCTGCTTCATGGCCTGCGAAGTGACTCTCCTGCAGGTGGGAAGCCTGGGGCTCTTACTGGGATCCTTGAGCTGGTCCTTGAGCTTTGTGCCAGGTGCGCTTAACCCTTTGTGCTACCGCCTGATGCCCTCTTTAGGTTTGTCTATGTATATAATCATGGCATCTGCAAATAGGGGGAGTTTGATATCTTCTCTTCCAACCTATATACCTTTAATTCCTTGCTCCTGCTTGATATCTATGGCAAGAACTTCCAGAGCTATGTTGAATAGTTACTGTGATAGTGGGCATCCCTGTCTAGTACCTGATCTGAGGGGAAATACTTCCAGTTTTTCACCATTGAGTATGATGTTGGATGTAGGCTTGCTATATATAGACTTCACTATCCTCAGGAATTTTCCATCTATTCTCATTTTTGTAGCATTTTGATCATAAAGGGATGTTGGATTTTGTCAAAGGTGTTCTCTGCATCTATTGATATGACCATGTGGTTTTTTGTTTGATTTTATTGATGTGGTGGATCACATTGATTAAGTTATGTATATTAAACCAACCTTGAATCCCTGGAATAAACCCCATTTGGTCATGATGAACAATTTTTTTAATATACTGCTGTATATGGTTGGCTAGAATTTTGTTCAATATTTTAGCATCCATGTTCATCAGAGATATTGGTCTGTAGTTTTCTTTTTTGGTTGTGTCCCTGTCTGCTTTTGGTATCAGAGTGATGTTGGCTTCATAGAAGCTGGAAGGGAGTATTCTTGTCTCTTCAACTTCTGGAAGATTTTTTACAAGTAGAGGTATTATCTCTTCCTTGAAGGTTTTGTAGAATTAATTTGTAAAACCATCCAGGACTTTTATTCTTGGGAAGGCTTTTGATAATTGTTTCAATTTTGTTGGCTGTGTTGGGCCTACTCATATTATCTAGTTCCTCTTTATTTAATTTTGGAAGTTCGTAGGTATCTAGGAAATCAGCCATTTCTTCCAGGTTCTCTAGCTTGGTGGCATATAGTTGCTCAAAGAAGCCTAGCATGATATGTTGAATTTCTCTGGTGTCTGTTGTGATATCTCCTCTTTCATTTATGATCTGGTTTATTTGGGTTTTCTTCCTTTTTTGTTTTGTGAGCCTGGCTAAAGTTTTGTCAATTTTGTTCACTCTTTCCAGGAACCAACATTTACTTTTGTTATCTTTTGTGTGTTTTTCTTATTTTAAATGTGTTTTATTTCTGCCCTAATTTTAGTTATTTTTTGTCCTTCTGGTTGCTTTAGGGTTCCTTTGTTCTTCTTCAAGGTCTTTAAGGTGTGCGATCAGGTTGCTTATTAGAGCTTTGTCTTGCTTCCTAATGTGTGCTTGTATGGCTATGAACTTCCCTCTCAGTAGTACAGCCTTAGCTGTGTCCCAAATATTTTAATAGCTTATGTCTTCATTTTCATTGAACTCTAGAAACATTTTGATCTCTTCCTTTATTTCCTCTTTGACCCAGTAGTTGTTAAGGAGTGTTGAGCTTCCACATTTTGGGACTATTACTAATATTTTGTTTACTGTTAAGTGTTAGTTGAATTCCACTGTGGTCTGAGAGGATGCTTGGTATGATTTCAGTGCTCTTGAATTTGCTGATGCTGTCTTTGTAGCCTTACATATGGTCTATCCTTGAGAATGACCCATGTGTACTTGAGTAGAATGTGTATTCCAGTTTCTTGGAGTCAATGATTCTGAAAATGTCCAATAGTTCTAGTTTATCTATCTCCTCATTTAGCTCCCTCATTTTTTTATTGATTTTCTGCCAGTATGATCTGTCAAGCTAAGAGAGTGGGGTGTTGAAGTACCCTACTATTACTGTATTGCTGTTAATATATTTTTGTAGCTCTTTCAGTAGATGTTTGATGTATTTAGATGGCTTCTCCTTGGGTGCATAGATGTTAATAATTGTTAAGTCCTTTGATTGTCTGATCCTCTGAACATTAAGTAGTGTCCATCCCTATCTTTTTTAATTTTATTGATTTTAAAGTCTGTCATGTCAGATATGAGAATAGCTGTTCCTGCCCCTTTTGTGGGCCATTGGCTTGTATTATAGTTTTCTATTCTTTCTCTTTGAGTCTGTGTTTGTCTTGTTGAGTTAGGTGTGTTTCCTGTAGACAGCATTTTGTTAGGTTGTGTTTTCTGATCCATCTTCTTACTCTGTGCCTTTTAATAGGCCTGAGCCATTGACATTTATTAATATCATAGTTTGAAGATGTTTTAATGCCATTATTGAAGATTTTTAGGGTGTTCTGATATATGATATGTTTATGGTTATCTTACTGTTTATAGGAGACCTTTCAGCACTTCTTTCAGGGCAGGATTGATGATAGTTGATTTTTTCAACTATTGCTTTTTTGATCAGGATTTTATGCCTCTATATAGTCTGAGTGACAGTCTAGCTGGATATGGTAGTCTTGGTTGAAAGCCTTTCTCATTGAGTACCGGGTAGATATCTTGCCATTGTATTCTGGCCTGTAGTGTTTGTGTGGAAAAATATGCTGCTTATCAGATGGGTTTCCCTCTGTAGGTGACTCTTTGGCTTTCCCTTTCAGCCTTCAGGATCCTTTCTTTATTCTTATTCCTTTTCATTCTAAATATGAGGTGTTTCAGTATCTTTAAGTCTGGGTTAATTCTGTTTGGGATTCTCTTGACTTCTTGAACCTTTATGTCTTGTATGTTGTCTATACTAGAGAAGTTCTCAGCTATTATGTCCTAAAGAAATACTTTCTTTTCCTCCATCTTTTTCTTCCTCTGGTAAGCCAGTAATGCATCTATTATTTATTTTGAAGTTATCCCATATGTCTCTGTTGTTTTTAGTATCTCTTAATCTCTTTTTGAGATTTCTTACTTCTCTTTTTTATTTATTTTCCCTTTTGTTGCCCTTTTTTAAATTGTTGTTGTTGTTGTTGTTGATGTTGTTGTTAGATAGGACAGAGAGAAATAGAGAGAGAAGGGGAAGACAGAGAGGGGGAGAGAATGATAGACACCTGCAGACCTGTTTCACCACCTGTGAAGTGACTCCTCTGCAGGTGGGAAACCAGGGTCTGGAACCAGGATCCTTATGCCGGTCCTTGAGCTTTGCACCACGTGTGCTTAACCTGCTTCACTACTGCCCGACTCCCCTCTTACATTTTTTGTTTTCTCTAATTTGTCCTTGATCTTGCTAATTCTGTCTTCAGCCTCATTTATTCTATTCTCTCTATCCTCTACTGTTTTATGGAGTTAGTCTATTTTGTTACCCTGTTCTGATACTGTTTTAGCTTGTTCAGTTACTTGTGTTCTTAGTTCAGATAGTTCAGCTTTCAGCTCTCTATTAACCTTGAGGTAATTAATGTTTTCTCCCAGAGTCTTATTTGTTGTTTCTGCATTTCTGATGACAATTCTTTCAAACTCTTTACTCATTCCTGTGACTATTTCCTTAACTAGTGTTTTGATATTGACCTATTATTTTATGCTTCAATCTTTGGGGGGGGGGGCTTTTAGCTGAATTCTTATCCTGGTTCATTTCTCCAACATTTCTTCTTGTTGGTTTAACCATTCTATATAGTATGTTATGAGTTTTCTCTCTCAGTACTTTTCAAATTACTGATCACTCTTGCCTGGATGTCTTATGTCTAAGTAAGGTACTTAAAGAGTTCACAGTTGTGGAAACTAACAGTTGTTTCAATATTATTTCAATCCCTGAGTTGGAGCACAGTAGCTGTTAAAGACTCTTTTGTTCTCTTTCTTCCCTGTAGGTTATGGGAGCCTGAGGGCTTTTAAACTCTAAGTAGGCTTCTTAGCTTAATCCCTCACTCCTGACCAAGAGATAAATCAGGGTGGGGAAGAGGTAGCACAGTGGTTATGCAAAGAGTCTCTCACAGCCCAAGGATCCAAAGCTCCAGGCTCAATTCATCTCTGCCAAGCCAGGCAGCACTACTGGGCCCTGAGAGATTCTAAACAAGTCCTGTTTATAGTCTGTATGTTCTGAAGCAATTATTCACCACATTATCATCAGGAGAACGAAGTAGAAAGGCTCCCACTCTGCAGCCCCACTGCTAGGCCACCAACTCTTCTCCTGAGTTTTCTCGTCAGTTCTCTGTTCCCAGATGTCAGCACAGGCCCTCCTCCTTGCTGCTCCAGCTCTGAAGGCAGTAGCAATGGAGGCTTACAATTGCATTTGGTGAGTCTTAAGGGAGTCCTCTCCTACCTTCAGCAGTCTTTCTGTTGGTAAAACATACTGGAGGTGGTGCCTCAACCGGTAAACTGCTGGACTGTTATCAGCTGCTCAGTCTCTCCTTAGGCTCCTCTCTGTCCACGAGCCACATGTGTTTGCACTCACTGGTGGTTTGGTGGGTTCCTGAAGTCATTCTAGTCCTGTCTTGTTGCAGTATCAGGTGGTCTCTTTTGGTATTCCTAGTTGACCCGGGAGAGGAGAGGAGAGGAGAGGAGAGGAGAGGAGAGGAGAGGAGAGGAGAGGAGAGGAGAGGAGAGGAGAGGAGAGGAGAGGAGAGGAGAGGAGAGGAGAGGAGAGAACATGCTATTTCTTATCTGATACCTCTCTGTTTCTCTAACAACCCCAAGCCAGTGTCATCCTCAACTTACTGATGAAGGAACTGAGGTCTTGAAGAGGTCTTTCAGTGAGTTCTGGTTTTTATTGAGTGGCTGATGCTGTTGACTGGCTACGGAAGAAGGGCAAACGCTAGAAGAAGAAGAATTGAGTGGCTGCTTGTAGAGCCCCTGCAGGACATTTAATTGTCTAAGATAGCATGAGGACAGCACCTGGAATCACTTGTAGTCATGCTTCTCCTCCACACAGGAGAAGTAAGTGCATCTGAGGTCAGACATTTGAAGCCTATGTTAGAGACCCTAGTCTGAAGTCCATGGCCAGCTATTAGATCTTAAGCACATTCCTTAACTCTTCTTAGTGTCAGTTTTATTATTTTCAATGGTGATGATAATAGTAGCTCCCTTTTAAGTTTGTGATGAAGATGAGCTATGAGGAATGCAAGGAATCTAACACCAGCAATGCTGATGCACTTCCCTCCTTCCCTGGCACCCAGGAACAGTATAGCATGGTCCAACTGACACACTATCTGGCCTCAAGTGCTGTGTTCAGTCACTGGCACCACTAAAGCAAACCACTGCCCTCTGTGGGCTTTAGTTTTATTCTATACTTAAAGAGAGTATACATAAAAGGACTAAAGCACAAAAGATTTGTTTTATAAACATTAGGTACTTCTATTTATTTCAATTTTTTAAAATTATTTATTTTCCCTTTTGTTGCCCTTGTTGGTTTATTGTTGTTGTAATTATTATTGTTGTTCTTGTTGGATAGGACAGAGAGAAATGGAGAGGGGAGGGTAAGACAGAGAGGAGAAGAGAAAGATAGACACCTGCAGACCTACTTCACCACTTGTGGAGCAACCCCCCTGCAGATGGGGAGCTGGGGGCTCCAACTGGGATCCTTATACAGGTCCTTGCGTTTTGCACCAAGTGTGCTTAACCCACTCACTGTACCACCACCCGGCCCCCAGGTACTTCTATTTTCTAGCCATTCGCAAAAGAACACTGGATGATCTTACTTATAGAAGGATGTTAAGAAACGAAGGAAGAAAAGAGAGAAACAGATTGAAGCTTGAGCTGGTTGGGGTGTACCACAGTAAAGTAAAGGACTCTGGACTGGGGGTGGCGAATGGCATTGGGTAGCCAGTGCATGCTGATGGAGGAGAACTTAAGTTGGTGGTGGGAGTGGTATGCAGACATCTATCACAGGAAGGTAAGATACTTTACCTATATGTCAACTACTATCAGGCAAATTATTATTTCTCTAATAATATTTATTTCATTTTAATTTATTTATCTAATTTCATTTTATTCTCACCAGAGTACTGCACAGCTCTGGTTTATGGTGGTTCTGGGGGTTGAACCTGGACCCTTTGGTGTGTCAGGCAAGAAAATCTTTTTGCATAACCAGTATGCTATCTTCCCAGCCCCAAATAAGATGATTTTTAAAAAGGAAAGAAAGAAGAAACAAAAAATAAAGGAGAGAGAGAGTTGGGGAAAGGGCCAGGTCATGACAAACTGTGATGCTGTGTTTGGTGGTATTTGGGCATAACCAGCAATAGAAGGCATTTCTGGAAGACATAGGCCTTAGATCCTAAAAGCCCAGGATTCCCCATCAACATGGACAAACCAGCTCCCTGTTCCTACCCCCACATGCCCCCATCCCAGCCTCTGGGAGATAGCCCCACATGCTAGGGCCTCTGCTGAGGCAGACCTTGAGCTGATTCAGGCTCCCAGCTGCCTGTTGCCATGGTAATGCTTTAGCACACTTTGGCATGGTGACAGAAATGCTAGGCTTCACTAACAAAGTGCTCTTTAAAGGACTTCCTGTCTTTGGCAGAAACAATTCCATCTTCTTTTTCACAGAGATGACTTTGGGGGCTGCGAGCAATTGGTAAGTCAGGTCCCCTGTCTTGCTTTGTGCCCCTGGATTTTCCTTGAAGGCACAGTTGGCACATTCTTATCTTTCAGTTTCCAAATATAGCTTCTCCACCCTCCGCCATCCACTCCCCCCTCCAAAGGGAAGAATGGTTTTTCCCATAATTACTGTTCTGGTTAACGCAGCATGTTTAGGAAAATTGGACAGTGTGACAGTTCTAATCACCGATCTGCCCTTGGCTGGGTCGAAGAGTCTTCAATGCCCTTGCACTTACTCAGGATGTCCAGTGAGTGATTTTCAGGATGAGACAGGAAGCCTCTGGCAAATATTTCTTTGGAGCAGGAAGCAGAACTCTAGGTAGAATGGAAAGGAAGTCAGGCAGACCTGGGTGAATTCAACTTTCATCACTTACAAATGATGTGACCCTGCATAAGCTATTTGACTTCCCTTGATTTCAGTTTCCACATATGCTCAGTGGGAATAACTATTTTGGCCACACAAGGGCTATATAGGTGGAAATATAATGTATATAACATATATGTGCCATTTTTAGTTATTTTAATTATTTATTTGAGAGAGAGAGACTAGAACACTGCTTATCTCTGGCTTATAATGGTGCTGGGAACAGAACCCTGGACCTTGAAGCCTCAGGCATTAAAGTCTTTTGCATAACCATTATGCTATCTCCCCAGCCCAGCTACACCTGCTTTTTTCTTGCTGTTTCTTTTGCCTAGTCCTAGTCTATCACCTGTTGTCTCAACCTACATTCTAATTTCCTGATTTTCACATTTCTAGTTGAACCCTCTCCAGCTCCCTGTACACTTAACAGTCATGGAGGCATTCAAATTTTTTTAAAAAAAATATTTATGACTATTATTCTTATTTGGATAGAGATAGAGCAAAAAGGGGGAGATAGAGAGGGAGAGGGAAAGAGGGACACCTGTGGCACTGTTTTACCTCTTGTGAAGCTTCCTTCTACAGGTGGAAGGGGCTTGAACCCAGGTCTTTTCACACGATAGCATATTCACTCAACTGGGTACCCCACCAACTAATTCCTCATCTGAAAAAAAAATTAAGTCAGGTTCCATTATTCCCTTCCTTAAAACTCTGTAGTGGCTTCCCATTGCTCTTCAGATAACACTTTCCTTTCTCCCCTATCACCTCCTCTCCCCTAGATATACTGGCTTCCATTTTCATTTTTATTATAATTTTTATTGCTACCAAGGTTATTGCTGGGATTTGATGCCTGATGACATATTCTTTTTTTTCCTCCTTTTCCCCTTTCTACTTTATTATATAGAACAGAGAGAAATTGAGAGAGGAGAGGGAGTTGGAGAGGAAGAAAGAAAAAAAGATACCTGCAGACCTGCTTGGCTGCTCATGAAGCTTCCCCCCTGCAGGTGGGGAGCATGGGCTTGAACGAGGGTCCTTGTATATAGTGATGTGTGTGCTCAACTGGGTGCACCACCACCTGGCCCCATTTCCAATTTTCAACAGCATCAAGAATTTCCTCACCTCATGTACTAGGCACTTCCTGTTCCCTCTGCTACTTTGCCATCCTCAATTCTTAGTTCCCAGAGACCTTCCCCAATCATTTATTCAGACTTGCTCCTCACACCTACCCCTATGTCTTGCAGTCATTTCACCATGATAACTTCCATTACATCACTCTTACAAGCTAGTCTTACCTTGGCTATTTGTGTATTTGGTTATTTTCTGATCCCTCCTGTGACTTCCTGTGTCTTCCATGTTCATCTTGATCCCATTACTGTACCTAGACAAAACAGGCTTAATGAAATCTATTGAATAAATGAAGAATGACTAGCACATGCAGAGTTCTGGGAATAAGGTGAAAGATAGTAGAGCAAAATATGTGTTTAGGGATTTCTTTATGTCTTCTGACATATGGCTGCAAGGTAGAAGGTGATTCCCTAGATCTGTGATATCTACAGTGGGTTTGTAACCAACTGGATGCCAGAGAAACTATCATAATTTCTACTACCATTTATTTTATTACATCTTAATTTCCACTTTTATGTTTTATAAGTCATAAATTGATTATATATATGTATTTGTATAGATATACATAAATAAACATATATTATTAGGGTATAAGCTCCAAAATACTTGGAAGCCACAGTTGGTGGAATTCAAACTAGCAAGTGGTTGTGGCTTATAGATAGGTTGGGTTGGACCAGAGCAGAGGTTCCTCAGATTGGATGCTGAATTCCTGTGGACCTAGAGTGAATAGCATTCATATTCTAGCTCCCTGCTAACCCTAACTGCTTCTCCCAACATACTTCCCAAATGTCTCTATCCTTCCTGACCTTTGGAAGCATGTGTTTTTCCTACCCTAAGTGATGATGACATAAACAATAACATGTACTCATGGCCCAGATTGAGAAGCTGAACTTAGCTTGGACTTACCTCAATGCTCTATGCTTTTTGTGTTTTTTTTTTTTTTCTTTTGTCACCATGGTTGTCCCTGGGGCTCAGTGCCTGCATGCTTTCATCATTCTTGTAAACCGTTTTTTTTTTTTTTTCATTTTCTTTCTTTTTTGATAGAGGGTGAGAGACAGAGTGAAAATACAGATGGAGAAAGAGAGAGAGTTGGAAGTGGAGAGGTGGAGCAAGAGATAGACACCTGCAGCACTGATCCATTGTTCATGAATCACCACCACTACCACCCCCCAGAGGTGGGGAACAGCAGTTTAAACCTGAGTTCTCATGCAACTTGTGCTCTATTGGGTGAGCCAGTGGTCCCTCAATACAATTCTGAGCCATCATTGTCAGTCTTCTTCCAGAAGCCCAATGAAAAATGTAAGAGTAGTTCAATCCACATTGCAGATACCAAATTATTTTTCTTCTAATCAAGTAAATAAATTAAGATTCAAACATGCAAGAAATAACACAGTTATTAACTAGTATTTGCTTATTGTTAGAGTTCAGTATGCAAGCCAAGGGTCATATTTTGGTACGCTACAACCCACAGATATCAGTGTCACTGTTGTGTATTAGAATTCACTTCTTTTTCCAGAACTTGGACCTAGAGATTCCCTCAGACAAGGTAGAGTAAGGGAAGGCCACATCAGATGGGGCCAATGGCATGAAAAAGAATTGAGTTTAGAATCTGCCTAACTTGGGTTTTCTAGTCCTGATCATGCTCAAAACTGCTGCCCCTCCTATTGTTTTTCCACCAGCAGAGTTATTGCTAGGGCTTAGCATCTGTATAACTCCACTACTCCTGACAGCCGTTTTGATAGAGGTTGAAAGACAGAAAGAAGTAGAGAAGGAGGGAAGGAGAGAGGGAGGGAGGGAGGGAGAGAGAGAGAGAGAGAGAGAGAGAGAGAGAGAGAGAGATCTGCAGTACTGTTCCACCACTCATTAAACTACCCCCTTGCAAGTGGAGACCAAAGGCTTGAACCTGGGTCCTCACATATGGTTATATGTGTGCTCTACTGACTGAGTGACCATATACCCTGCTTCCTCAACTCTATTCTCAATCTGTGTCTTCTCATCTGCAAAATAGTGCATAATAATTTGAGTGTCGGGGTGGTTGTGAGAAGTGAGGTAATACCTAAAGTGGCCAACTAGCTCTTGTTCTAACTTTTGGGCTCTGTGGGACAATATAGAAATGAATCAAATTAGTCTACTACTCCTCCAGCCATGAGCACAGCTAGCTTTGGCTGATGAAGTGACTATAATGAGACCAAAGTATTTTCCCTTAGGAGAAATGGACCTCAACCTGGCTTAGTTGATTAAAGTTTCTACCGTCTACCATCTCTTGGTGTGTTCAAGACACCACGTCAGAAACAGACCTGGGGACAGCTGAGCAGTAACCGCCCCTCTTCTGTAGACAAAAATGCTCATGTCTATTTGTGCATGCCCTGGAAGGAAGCCCTTTCCTCCAAGTTGTTGAACAAAAGGGACTCTGTTACCCTGTTTGGAGAATGTAAAATGGTGCATCCCCTTTGGAAGAATTTATGCAGTCCTCAAACAAATAAAAATGGAATTTCCTTATGATAAAGCAATGCCACTCTTAGGCAATTATCCAAAGGACACTCAAACACTAATTCGAAGGGATATATACACTTCTATGTTCATAGCTGCATTATTCACAACAGTCAAAGAGTGGAAGCAGCCAAAATGCCCATCAACAGATGTCTGCATAAAAAAAGGCTATGGGCTATATATTCCATGGAATACAACTCTGCAATCAAAAATACAATGTTATGTGCTTTGGGACAAAATGGATGGAACTGGAGGTGATTATGCTTACTGAAATAAGTAAAGAGATGAAAGAAAACTACAGAATAAGTTCACTCATGTATGGAATCTAGAGAACTGAACCATGTGAACTTAAAAAAAACAGAAGCAAACAAACAATTGCTAAGACTTTGTTAGAACTATAGTGGTTATCGTTAGGAGGGTAGGAGCAGAGAACTTTGGTGATAGGGTGTGATGTGGAACTGTACCCTGTAATCTTACAATCTTGAAAACCATTATTAATTATAAAAATAGCTTAAAGAATTCTCAGAAGGTTAGAAATGGACCTATGCTATCACTCTACAATTAGTCTCCTGGGGATATATCCTAAGGAATCAAACCCACCCACCTAAAAGATCTGTGTATACCTATGATCCTAGCAGCACAATGTGTAATAGCCAAAACCTGGAAGCAACCCACATGTCCAACAACAGATGTGTGGCTGAGAAAGTTGTGATATATATTACTCAGCTATGGGAAATGATGAATTCACATTCTTCACCTCATCTTAGATGGAGCTTGAGGGAATTATGTCAATTGAAATAAGCCAGAAAGAAGAGTATGAGTATGGGATGATCCCACTCATAGACAGAAGTTGGGAAATATGAACAGAAGGGGGAACACAAATAAGAACTTAGACTGGGTTGGTGTATTGACTCTGAGGGGCAAGGGCTTTCAGGTCCTGGTGCAAGATAATGGAGGAGGACTTAGGTGGGGAGCTAGAGTGCTTCTCAGAAAAGAGAAAATTTTTGCATTTACCAACAACTGTATTTACTGTCAACTATAAACCATTAATCCCCCAATAAAAAAATTAAGTGCCTGAAGCCTAACTTACTGCGCAGCTGTTAAAAAATGGCTTGGAAAAAAAGGAAAAGAGGGTGCAAGATGGTGTTGCTCCTTGTTGAACTCACATGTTACAGTATGTAAGGACCCGGGTTCAAGCCTGCAGGGGAAAGCCTCACAAGTGGTGAAGCAGAGCTGCAGGTGTATCTCTGTCTCTCTCCCTCTCTATCTCCCCTTCCTCTCAGTTTCTGGCTGTCTCTATCCAAGCTTCACAAGTGGTGAAGCAGAGCTGCAGGTGTATCTCTGTCTCTCTCCCCCTCTATCTCCCCTTCCTCTCAGTTTCTGGCTGTCTCTCTTCAATAAATAAATATAATAAAAATATTTTTTAAAAAAAGAAAAAAGGAGAGGGACCAGGCAGTGGAACATTTGGTTAAGCACACACATTACAGAGTACAGGTATCCTGGTTCAAGCCTCTGATCCCCACCTGCAGAGAGAAAGCTTCAGGAGTAGTGAAGCAGGGCTGCAGGTATCTCTCTCTGTCTTTCCCTTTCTATCTCCCCCTCCCCTCTCATTTTCTCTGTCTCTATCCAATAATAAATAAAGTTTAAAATAGAAAGAAAGAAAGAGAAAAGGGAGGGGGAGGGTGGTAGCACACCTCATTAAACACACATATTGCAATGCACAAGGACCTGGGTTCAAGCCCCTGGTCCCCACCTGCAGTGGGGATAGCTTTGAGAGTGCTGAAGCAGAGCTGCAGGTGTCTCTCTTTCTCCCTCTCTACTTCCCACTTCTCTCCATTTCTGGCTGTCTCTATCCAATATAAAGATAATAAGAAAAGAGAGAGAGTGAGCCTTTTCTCCCCAAACTTCACATGGAGACAACACAAAAGGTCCAGCTCACTCCCAAATCCACTATGCTTCCCCCATGGCTTGTACTCTCCTAGCTCACTTTTCCACCATCAGTAGACTGGGCAGAACCGCTGCAATAACAATTTGAAACTGCTTTGAAGAGAATTTCTGTAATCCTCGTCAGGCAAAACTCCTTGACCTGGGTAGAGGGCACTTGGCAGTGTTTACTTCATGATTGTCCATTCATTCCTCAACCCCAACTCTTTGACTTCACTCTCAAAAGACTTTTAGTACATTCCTGTCCCTAATCAAGCTTCCTCACTTGGCCCCTGGGAATACATCCTGGGGTCCCAAGTGTACAACCCAGTTGAGTTCAATCTGTCTTGACTCCGGGGTGTCCCAAGCAGTCTAATCTAGTCTAGTCTATTTTTTTGCCACCAGGATTATTGCTGGTGCTCAGTGCCTATGAAACTTCACCTTTATGGCAGCCATTTTTTATCAGAAATAATAGAGCAAGAGAAAGAGAAACACTTGCAGCACTGTTCCACCACTCATGAAGTTTCCTTCCTATAGGTGGAGATATGGATTTGAATCTAGGTACTTGTGCATGGTAATGTGTGAATTCTATGGGGAGAACCACCAATTGGCTTCATCCTAGGCATTTAGAACCAACTCAAGATGTCATGGTTTTGTATGTCCCAGCCTTTTTTTTTTCCAATCTACATTCACAACCTTGAGTCTACTAAGACTTCTATATAGGTTCCATCACAAATGGATGAGAAAACAAGAGCCAAATGTTCCCAGACATCATGTTCAAGATTTTGGCCATGTTCCTAAATCTAAAGTTTGGTGGGTTGTTTTTTTTTTAACCAAATTTATATATCTCCTTTTCCAATATGTGACATTCACACTTTCTCTGGGACCTCTTTATCTTTTTTTCTTTTTTAATTTGCTATTTATAGTATAAGACTGTAAGATTACAGTGTATAGTTCCACACCACACCCACTACCACAGTTCTGTAGCCCCACCCTCCCACCTCCCAAAGTTAACCACCATACTTTTCATAAGTCTTAGAAACAAATTGCATGAATCTGTTCTTTTTTCCAAGTTCATGTGTATATGATCTCTAAATTCCACTTATGAGTGTAACCATCTGGTAGTTGTCACTTTACTTGTTTGTCTAAGTATAATCACCTCCAGTTCCATCCATTTTGTTCCAAAGGACACAATATAATTTTTTTATTGCAGAGTAGTGTTCCATGAAATATATACCCCATAACTTCTTTTTTATGGGGAATATCAAGAGGGAGAGAGACACCTGCATCCCTACTTCACCATTTGTTAACTTTTCCCCTGCAGGTGGGGACCAGGGGCTTGAACGTGGGTCCTTGCGCACTCTAATGTGAGCACTTAACCAGGTGTGCCACCACCCAGACCCTCCCCCATAGTTTTTTTAGTCAGTCATCTATTGATGGGCATTTAAACTGAACAAGGGGTACATATGCCCCTTTTAATTAGTGTTTGAGTTGTCTACTGGACAACTGGGAGTAGTATTGCTGGACCATAGCGTAATTGCATTCTTATTTCTTATGCTGGTCCTTGCTCTTTGCTCCAATATTTTTATTTCTTTAAAGGCTGTCCATACAATCTTCCAAAGGGGCTGCACCAGTTTGCATTCCCACCAGTAATGTAGCAGAGTTCCTTTTACTCCACAACCTTGCCAACACCTGTCATTTCTTGGTTTGTTGGTGGAAACCATTCTCTCAGGTGTGAGATGGAATCTCGGTGCAGTTTTAACTTGCATTTCTCTAATGATAAGTGGAGCATTTCTTCATGTGTCTATGGGCCATGTGTATCTCTTTAGAAAACTGTGGAGTTTTTCTTTCTTAAGCTTTCTTTTCCTGACTCAGGGAGGTCCCCTTGGAGACCTCTTGTCACATTCTACAAGGAACTGTAGCAAGGATCACACCATCCTGTGACTTCTCTGTGTAGTTATCTGTGTCCCTTATAGACTAAGGGAATCCCAGCCAGAGTCTGTCCCTCTCTGTAGCCTCAGTGTGGCACAGAGGCAGAATTTAAGAGCTGTGTGTGAAATTGTTGCAGAAAATTGAAGAGATCCTTAAATCTTTCTTATTGAATATTGACTTAGAGGTTTCAGGTATACAATATTGTGATCTAATAGCTGTATATGTTATAATGTAATCATCACCCAGTGTGTCCATCCACCACCATACAACTGATCCATTTACCCAACTTCTCCTTTCCCCCTCTGGTAACCATCACTTTGGTTTTAACATCTAAGGTGTCTTTTTTTTTCCCCCTATAGTTACTTTATCTTCTATAAGTGAGCTTTTGTCATTTTCTGATCGACTATACTTAGCCTAATCCTTTCAGGTACCTTCATACTGTCAGAAATGGCAAGAGCCTTTGTTGTTCTTTTTGTTGTTGTTTGTTTTGTATTTTTTTACAGCTGCATCCTATTCCTTGGCAGCATTACTCCCAATAGCCAAACTGTGTAACCATTCCCAGATAAGAAATGACCCTTGCCAGCTGGGGGTTTGGTAGGAGAGTTTCCTAGTAGGAGTCCTATTCCAAATATTTCATTGAATGCACTTCTCATTTATTGGCCAACTCCTTTTCATTTGTCATTACCTAGTCCAAGTATCATCTCCTCGGGGAATGTATATTCACTCCTTCCAGACAGAAGAAGGTTGTTCATTGGTGTTTCTATTGCCCTATCATGGTCCATGGGTATGTGTCATTCACCCCTCCTTTATGGTGACTCACACCTCTGTGTCCCCAACACCTAATAGAAAGAAGGCCTGCCTGAGCAAAGCAGACCACAGGGGACTGTGAAAAGGATGACTACATGACTGGTTGGGTAGCTGCATGACTGGCTGATGGGGTCCGATTTAGACACCCTGCTGAAAATTATACTTGTTTCACTAAGTATAATCATCTTCGTTCCATCCATTTTGTTTCAAAGAACACACTATCATTTTTTACTGCAGAGTAGTATTCCCCATAGCTTCTTTAACCAGTCATATATTGATGGGCATTTAGGCTGCTTCTATTCTTTGACTACTGTGAATATTGCAGCTGTGAACATAGGGGAGCATGTGTCCTTTCTAATTAGTGTTTGAGTTGTCCACTGGATAAATGCCTAAGAGTGATATTACTGGATCCGTGCTCTGCTTTCTGGGTGACATAGTGTACCAAGTGGACCACACTAATACTGTATCCAGATCTGCATGCACAGTGTTTTGTGCCTGTGACCATGACAATCAGGCCTTCTGTATCTGTGAGCACAAGTGTGATGGCATTGGCATTGGGCAGTGCAGTCATTGGGCTAAGTAAGTGAAGCCACTCGAAGTGGAGTGGGGAAGCAGGGGGCTGCTCTGGCAGAACTGACTCCTGGAGGCTTGCTGTGTCCTTGCTGCCAAACTGGTTCAGGATGGAATGAGCTGCTGAACCAGCACAAGCTGCCCCTGTCACTTATCCCACAGGGCTGCAGCACTCTCAGTAAGCAGCTGCATGAGTGGGGGTGGAGGGGGTGGGAGGGAGAGAGAGGGGGGAAGGATGTTCAGTGGGACGGGTATGAGGGGGATGCCCTTCCATTTCCAGCAGAGGGTCCCAGTTACAGCCAGTGAATCCCTAGATTGCCAAGTCTGCCCTCCCCTGAGAAAACAAACGAAATGGGGGAGGGGGCTGGAGTGGACAGTGGAGTGAGATTTCAGGTGCATCTGACAAGGAGGCAGGTACACCCAGTGGCCACGTTGGGCATGCAAGAGGCATCTGGCTATGTTCGCTACAAGCCTGCAGCTCCCTCTGCCCAGATTTCCCTGGTCCCTGTCAGAACTGGAGCCCAGCGCCCACTGGCAGCTGTCACTCACAGACCTGACACATCCCCCCACCTCCCCCGTGGCGCTCCCCCCCCCCATGGAGCAGGGAGCTGTGCCACTTAGAATTCCTGGGGAGCACATTTCTTCCCGTGTCCCCTGTCACACTACCGGATTAGGCTATGTTATTGCCCACCCACCCCCCTCACTCCTGCTAGCAAGCGAGGGATCGGCCACAGAAATGACAGCACTGAAAGCAGAGGCAGCCAGGGACAGCGAGGGCGGGCGAGGCAGCTCCTGGAAGGTGCCTGTGCTGGCCCTGTCTGCAGAGGCAGATGACAACGGGGCCATGCACAGGACTCGGTAGGGTTCTACCTAGTCTCCTCAACCTGAGTGGAGCACCTAGCCAAAGGAAGGAAGGAGAGAGAGAGAGAGAGAGAAAGAAAGAGAGAGAGAGAGAGAGAGAGAGAAGGAGAGAAGAAGAAGAAAAAAAAAGAAGGGAGGAAGGGAGAGGGGGAGATAGAGAGAAGCTCCAAGTGAGAGGGTCAGGTTCTGAACAATTGAGTGCCAGGGGCGCAAGTGGGATGAGCCATGTGTGTGAGGAGCCCAGCTAAGGTGATGTAAGCACCTGGGGAGGAGCACGGGCAGAGGAGGAGGAGGAGGAGGAGGAGGAGGAGGAGGAGGAGGCAGCAGCAGCAGCCACAGCAACTGCCAGTCCAGAGCAGAATGATGGGCAACTCTCACCACAAGCCACGGCGGAGTCAGAGTCAAAGCAGGATGTATTCAGCAACAGGTACCCTCTTCTCTTCCCTCCTTTTCCTGGGACCTCTCCAGCCAGGGGCCTCCCAGGACAGCCCAGTGAAGCCCTGACCCTGAGCATGACTTGCAGGGGCCGCCGGAGGGGTGGGGGGAGAGCCTGAGGGAGGTGCTGCTGAACTTCCACCCCTCCCTTCCCTACTCTGCATAAGCCTGGATGGAAGAAGTCTGAGCTCATGAGCTGGTGGGGGCCAGCATCTTCTACAGCCGCCCACCACACCCCAGGGCAGCCTCAGGAGGATGGCTGGAGCGGCAGGGAAGTGAGCACCCTGCCGTGGACCAAAGTTTATTGCAAGGGCTGTGCTTTCTGGCTGCATCCAGTAGGCAGAGACCTGGAACCGTGCTGGGGCTCACCCTTGGAGCCTCCTTTGTTATTCAGATCTTCTTAGCCCCCTCCTGCTCCCCCTACGCACACAACTCTAAACCTACACCTCAACTGCCTCTCCCGCACCGGCTGCATGCACAGAATGATCCAGACAAATCTGTTTCTTGCTTTGCCCTCCATCCCCCTGCCCCCACCCTCATAGAGAGCTCTCCTCACTGCATGGAAAAGGGGAGACTGTATCAGCCTTGAGCTCTTTGCCTGTCTACTCTGGACATCCCCGAGCCAGGCCCCCTCCAGTCATGGGCTCAAAAGTGTTGGGATACTTTTCCCTGACCAACCCCTTCCTGCTTGTTAAACTACCTGGTAATGAGGGAGATAGAATCTGAAGGCAACTTTTGCTCAATTGCCCCTCCTTATAGAGAAGCCCATAGAGTTTTCTCTGTACCTGTTAGGGAGGCCCTGAGGTCAGTAGGGAGAAAGAGAGTTTTGTTTGTTTGTTTGTTTTTGCTAAATTTAACTCCAGTTTACTACAAGAAAGCAACAAATGGATTAATGTCTTGCAAAAAGCAAGTCATACTCAGGCCCAATATTTGCCAAGTGATGGAAGTGTGTTGCCTAGGACCAGCGAAGAGCAGCCCCAGAACTGGATGGCGGGGGGGGGGGTGTCTCACAAAGTGTGTAGGGTTCATAAATGTGGGTTAGTTAGGATATGTTGGCAGGGGGAATCACTGCTAATGGGGTCCCCTCTCAGAGCAGGACTGAGACTAGTCAACTGAGTAGGTGGCATTTGGACCCCTGTAGCAGACTGAGTAAACAGCCAAGGTTCAAGATGTTGACATGTCCTCAGAATTTTCTAGAGACAATTTCTTCTGGAGTCAGCATTAAGTGAATAGTTCAACCACCACCTCATAGATCCTAGTTCTCAGGTATAGAACTGTTAAGTGGAGTTCTGTTTAGTTCAGTGCTGGAGCTAAGAGTAACTTACTGTGTAACTGCTTCACCACAGCAGGGGATGATTACAAGTTGCCATGTCATTTCTTAGAAATTGTTCTGCATCTTCAATCCCAGTTTCAGTCCAGGGCCATCCTCGGGACAGCAGCTACTAAAGCAACTTTCAGCAGTACAAGGGTGTAACTTCATAATTGTTTCATACCTCTCTCTCTCTCTGTCTCTCTGTCTCTCTCTCTCCTGTTCCACCTTCTGCCTTATTCCACCTCCTTGCCCTTACCTACTCCCAGTACCACACTTCTTCATCCCCACCCATAAATATTCCCAGAAACCTTGTAAGAATGATCTAATGCTCCCCCTGTGCTAACAAGAAAAAAACAATTTTGCCTCCTTGCCCTAAGCTGCTCAAAGACTGGTCAAAGAGAGACAACAAGGACAGGAATTAGTTCAGGAAAGAAGTAAACCACTAGCAATGGGAGGGTCAT
Source organism: Erinaceus europaeus (assembly GCF_950295315.1). Lineage (NCBI taxonomy): Eukaryota > Metazoa > Chordata > Mammalia > Eulipotyphla > Erinaceidae > Erinaceus > Erinaceus europaeus. The sequence goes on along the minus strand of NC_080185.1, from coordinate 75,093,433 downwards.
CTATGCTGAGGTCACCAGGAAAGGTTTCATGGAGGAAGAAAACATCTTTTCTGTTTTCTTCCTTCACATGCAAATGTCCCTGCATCTCTTCCCATTTTATACTCTACCCCCTCCCTCCCACCCTGTGGTCAAGGTCATACCTCAAGATCATCCCCACAGGCTTGACCTTCTCTGGTACAATGTGTTTCCATCTCAGACCAACAAAATCAGCTGATCAAGTCCTTCTGTATGTTCCACAAGGGCTTTGCACTCACCTGTAATCATATCTTCTACACTACCCTCTACCCTCGCAAAGAAGCTCCCCTTTTTGTCTTTATTGATGGTCTCATCATCTTTCCAGTAATACAAACTACTCCCAAGATCCATCCTTCAGACTTCTCTCTCACCTCACATTTCAAATTTTTGCCCTATTCATCCATCCATCCATCCATCCGAGAAGTAATCACTGAGTCTCCTGCTTGGGTATGACAGCCTCTCTGGTTATCCCATTGCCAATGTCTGAGTTCAGACACCTATCCCAGAACTAGGCTTCCTTTCTCCAATGTTGCCTTCTCCTGGACATACCTAACAGCCACCAGAGTGGCCTTCCTCTGCATTCCTCTGCTGTGATCCCAACCTTACTCATTTGCGGGAAGGTGATTAGGGCAGCTCCCAAGCTATGTCCCAGGGATCCAGGAGGACATTTGTAGATGGAATAGAGAAAAAAGAAACACTTTTAACTTTTCAGAGTTCTGTCTGTATTCTAATGTATATTTGAAAAAGTGTATAACTAGTAAATTCAAATGGTTTCTCATATATTTTATTAGGCCATGATTAAGTGTTCTAAAGTGAGTCTTTTTAATAAAAAGATAAAATGAATAGTAGTATAGGTGGCACAGGGAAATGAAAAAAGTTGAGAGTGTGGGGGGGCTGGGCAGTGGTGCACCTAACTGAGAGCACATGTTACAGTGTGCAAGCACCTGGGTTCAAGCCCTTGGTCCCCCACACACACCTTCAGGGGGGAAGCTTTGCAAGTGGTGAAGCAGAGCTGCGGGTATCTCTCTTCCTCTCTCTCTTTCCCTCCCCTCTCGATTTCTGGCTGCCTTTATCCAATAAATAAAGACAATTATTTAAAAAAAATTTAAAAAGAGAGAATGTGAGGGAGACAGCAGTACCCAAGATTTGAGAAACAACAGTTTCTAGAGCGAGGTGACTGTTCCTTAGCACAACTTAGAGATCTTCCATAGTTGAGCCCCACCTACTTTTCTAGTCTTACCTCCTACTCTCACCTTGAAACTGATGATCCAGCCATCTTGAATCCTTTGTGTGCTTTTTTAAAAAAACACCAGTATTTAGTATTAGCATGCATTTTCACAGATGCGTTTTCCTCTGCATGTAGATGTCCCCAGCCTACTCCAAACCCCCATCTTTTCCTGACAATTTCCTATTCACTCCCCAAAACCCTGATTAGGTGTCCCCTCTTTTCCAAAGACTTTCTTCACTAACCTTCTTCCTCTGTGTAAAATTAATTAGCAGACTTTGTTCCTCCCTTCTTTGCGCTAATTTGGTACGTTGTTCATAATGAGAGAGAGAGAGAGAGAGGATCCAGAGCCCCAGTCTGGTACATGTGGACCTCTAACAGTTGAGCTATTTCTCTATGCCACTCAACTTTAAGTTACTTTTATTTATTAAGGCTTTACATTTTACAACAGTTTTCAGTTCACAGCAAAATTAAGGAGAACTATAGAGATTCCCACTATGCCCCGCCCATGCATAACCTTCCTCACTCTCAACATTACCCACTTGAGTGATACCACTGACATAAAAGTATATTTTACTCTTGATGTTGTGAAGTCTATGGGCTTGAACAAGCCCATAATGACATGTACTCATACTTATGCTGGTATGATGAATATTTTCACTGATTTAAACATCCTCTGTGTTCTGCTCTTTTACACCACCCACTACCAACCCTTGGTAACCATCTATCTTTTGACTGTGCCCATAGTCCTGCCTTTTCCAGAATGTAACATAGTTGGAATCATGCAGTAGGTAGACTTTTCAAGATGGTTGCTTTTACGCATTGCCATTTCATGGTTGTTGCATGCTTGTTTTCCCTAGTAAAATCTGAACTTCTTACGTTAGGGCTAACTTGTTTACTAAAGAGTGGGAAAGAGGCATTGACCCAGCCATTATTGGGTGGTTTCTGATCTCTCTTGCCTGTGAACCAGCACAGTGCTCTTAGGTAAGTCATTCTCTATTAGCTCAATCCTTTCACTTAAAAAAAAAAAAAAAAAGCTGGGAATCCTTAGGAGGGGATCCATAGCACACATCTCAGGGTGGCTGAAAAGATGCAGTTAGAGATAGCTAGGGAAGCTTTTAGAATGTTGAAATTACTCTCTAATGAATCCAGAATGACTGCAGATGTAGAAGCACCATGGGCCTTGCCCTGAGCCTGAAGCCAGAAGTGAGCCTGGAACAGCCAGCTGAGAAGGCCAGCTAAGTGGCGAGGGTAGCTCCAAATAAAGTTAAGAGTAGGCCTATGGAATAGTAAGTGTGTGGAAGCTCAACACAACCTTTGAGCACTGGTTGTTTTGCTATTTGGAAAGTCTTGTCTAGCAGGCTTAGGAGTTGGAATTGATTTCTCATCAATTTTCATGCCCCCTTTCATCTTCTGTGCAAGTTTAACCCTGTTGCCCTGTGAATCTCTATGGAGTGGGAAGAAGCATATATATGGAAGTACTACCCTAAATACACAGGGTGTGCATACCGTGTGTATAAAAACAACCTATTTGAACCAGTGTCCCACAGAGAAAGGACAGGGAAACGGCAACACATGCATTTTATACACCAACCATTTTCATCTACAACTTAACCTATAGAACAATCACCAGAAAGAGATTACTGGTGCCATTTTACAGATGAGAAAGCTGAGGTTCTGTGTCCCCCCACGAGGTCCCATGATTTGATAACAAGAAAACTGCAGAAACAATATTTGAACCCAAACAATATTTGAACCATACATCTATGGCAAGAATTAGTAATCCTTGGGAGTCGAGCAGTAGCGCAGCAGGTTAAGTGCGGGTGGTGCAAAGTGCAAGGACCTTTGTAAGGATCCCGGTTCTAGCCCTCGGCTCCCCACCTGCAGGGGAGTCGCTTCACAAGTGGTGAAGCAGGTCTGCAGGTATTTTTCTTTCTCTCCCCCTCTCTGTCTTCCCCTCCTCTCTCCATTTCTCTGTCTTATCCAACAACGATGACATCAATAATAACGACAATAGTAACTACAACAATAAAACAACAAGGGCAACAAAAGGGAATTAATAAATATAAAAAATAACTTTAAAAAAAGAGTTAGCAATCCTGGAGACCAAATATAGTGAGAGAAGGATGTGTCTCTGTTCTGGTGGGGTTAGAAGATATTGAGCAATGTGGTTCCAAGCATGAAAATTCTCTCTGTATGTCTGTTCAATGCCACATTTGTGTTGTTGGAGTAGTTGTACTTGCTGGAGATTTCATGTTGAGTCCAAATTGAGTTGAGGAATCCTTATCTAGTTTTGGTAAAAAATAAAAACTACTGAGGACATTTGTTGAGGTTGATATAAGTGACAGATTTATTAGGTATATAAAAACACTGATGGGTGGGGCTCTTCTTCTAAAAACATATATCCTAACCAGACTTAATGAGATCATCAGGAAGTGTGAAGAATTTGACATCTTCTATCATCAGACAAAAGATTTCCTGGTGCACTTTGCTCCCATAACTGAAGGGCATGTTGGAGATGAAGGCCTAAAGGGTTGGGGCCATTTATGACTTTCCCACATTTTTCTAGCCATAAATAGAGGAAAGGGAAAAAAAAAGCAGGTGTAAAAAATATATAGTTGTGTCTCTAATGTCACAATAATAATAATAATAATATGGGAATAATAGTAATAATAATATGGGAATTTCATCCAAGAAAGTCTCAGGCATCCAATTTCTCTGGAGTTTGGTGGAACTACTAAAGAGTCATTGATGAGGACTGCTAAACAATGCAGACAATCTTTGGGAAAATATGTAACTTACAGAAGACAAACCAAAGTTATTCCTATGGTGGGCTGGTGAAATAGTTCACTTGAATCATATACTGCTTTGGAATGTGAGTGACCCAGGTTCAAGCCTGACCTCCACAGTATTGGTGCTATGACCCCCCCATGTCTCTATCTATCTATCGATCTATCTATCTATCTATCTATCTCCCTTTCTCCCTCTGTGCCTCTTTACCTCTCTGCTTCTCTGCCTCTCTGCCTTTCTGTCTCTATCAAAAAAATTACACCTATAATAAGTGTTACTTTTTATGGAAAGAGGCATTCACAGAGAAAAGTGAATTTAGTGTAGAAAAGCCTGGGTTTGTGGGCAGACAACCTCACCAATGTGTCTTGGAACCTCACCTATTCAGAGTCTTGCCCACTAGGAAAGATAGAAACAGGCTGGGGGTATGGATCAACCTGCCAATGCCCATATCCAGAAGAGAATTACAGAATCCATAAATCACACCTTCTGCACCCCAAAAATAATTTTGATCCATACTTCCAGTGGGGGAGAAATGATAGGTGGAAGATGACCAGATGAGTCTGAAATCTACCTCCATCAGGAACAGGAGAGAGAGGAGGAAAAAAGGAGGGACATCTGGATATAGTAATAGGTGTATGTGTGACTTTGAAAGGAAGGGAAGATGGGGCCTATATATTACAAATATAGGCATATAGTTGTATAAATAATAGTTAACCCATATCTGCAACCTTGGGAGAACTGCTATAGCTTACAATGGAGGGACTGGAGATCCCGAACTCTGGTGGTCGGAATGGTGTGGAATTGTACCCCAGTTACCTTTTTTTTTTTACCAGAGCTCTGATCAGCTCTAGTTTATGGGGGGTGGGAGTTGAACCTAGGACTTAGAAACCTTAGGCATGAGAGTCTTTTTGCATAACCATTATGCTGCCTCCCCCACCCTTGTCTTGTAATTTTGTAAATCAGTATTAAATCACCAATATAATTTTTTAAGCCCAGGTTTGTATTCAAGCTCTGGGTTTGAACTTTTGCAGGAAATTGTCACCCTTTGTTTCACCATTGTCTTCATTTGCAATGTAGATGATAAAATATATATATATATACATATATATATATATATATATATATATATATATATAATTAGAAGCAGGGGTAAATAGCATAATGGTTATGTAAAGAGAATGTCAAGCCTGAGGCTCCAAAGTTCCAAGTTCAGTCCTCCACACCACTATAAACCAGAGCTGAGCTGTGTTCTGGTAAAAAAAAAAAATCACAGTGATTACTTTACAAGGCTGTGCTGAAATGCCATTGATGGCTTAAAGAGCCTTATGAGGTAGAAAAGGCTGCCCCATGTAACACCTTATCATGGCATAATTATTTTAAAACAGAAATGTTAGGTATTGTCTTACCTCCATAGATAGCAAAGCCAGGTGGGGGCCTATGCTTCTGGATGACTTCCAGTGGACATAACCTCGTATTTTCTGGCTGTTGGGTCCTACTGGCATTTGATTAAGGAAATGAAACTTTCTGTAACCATGATGAGGGAATAATTTGGAATATTATGGGTTTTCATCCTTGGAAGTGCGTAAACACTGTGTAAGAAGACTAGTATAATGAATATTCATCATATGAATAACATGGTGAAGACTTTCATAGTTTCACAGGGTCTTGTACAAATTTATCCATTGACTAGTAAGTCACTCAGGGTTTCAGAGCCTCTATTGCCTTTTTTTTTACTGGAATTAATTAAGCCTACCTCAGAGGGTAGCCATGAGGGTGAAATGAGTGCTTACATATAAAGCTTGAGGCATGTGGTGAGCAGGGAATGTGGATGTGCTGAAAAGATCATTTGACTGTCAGAGTAAGAGAGATGGTCTTGTCCAGTTTTTTTCTAAGGTAACAGGAGTATAATTCCATACATTTCCCACCACTAGACTTCCATGTCCCATCCCCTCCACTGAAAACTTTTATATTCTATATCCCTTTGGGAGTATGGACCAAATTCTTTACGAGGTGCAGAAGGTGGGAGTTCTGACTTCTGTTGGTTCCCTACTGGACATAGGTGTTGGTAGGTTGATCCACACCCCCAGACTGTTTCTATCTTTCCTTAGTGGGGTAGTGATTTGGAGAGGTGAGACTTTGGAACACATTAGTGAGGTCATCTGCCTAGGAAGTCAGGATGGAATCATAGTAGCATTTGGAACTTGGTGGCTGAAAGGTGATAAGATAAAAAGCAGGACAAATTGTTAAATAAACAGGAACTCAAACGTAGGGATAGAGAAGGTGAAATTAGGGGTCTTTGGGTGGGAAAAAGCTAGGAAGTCTATTTTAGGTATGTTCCAAGGGGCCCATGACTTTAGTAATTTTGCCTGAGTCTGATGGCACATAAAGGTGGACTAAAAATATTGTCTGGAAATATGGTGTCAGAGTTGATAATGGGGCTAGAAAGCTGGATTAGGGCAGAGAATAGCTCCCGAATATGAGGCTATCCAGGGTTTCTTAACAGAGACTGAGAGGAGTGTTCAGGAGTCGCTGAGGAGCAGAGTGTATTTTTGCCTGTCAATATGGAAACATCTTGTAAGGGAAAAGCAGACTTTGCCTGTCATGGTAGGATCCAAGTGTTTTGATAAAGGTTAGTAGCCCATTTTCATTTTATAAACCCGCACTAGTGAGCTCACATGCCTAAGATCACTGAGAGACAGAGATAACTGGGGGGACCACAATCCAGATGCTCCCCTCCCTCATTTTAGTCACCATGACCCAAGAGTTGTCCTCAACCTCTCTGGGGTTTCCTCACCACCATGGTCTGCCTCATGGTCAGGTCCATATGGTCTGTATCCAGCTTAGCGAATACAGACAAAGCTCTGATGTTTAGAAATGGGTGGAGGTGCCCCTTAAGATGACTAGGAAAGATGTCCCTGCTAAGGACTCCTACACAGTAGTGGGCCAGCTCTGCATCATCCCAGAGGAAAGACTTCCAAACAGTCTGGGCTAATAAACTCCTGAATGCCATCTGCTTCCCTTTGGAGTAAATGGTGTTTAATGAAACCTGCAACTCTCTCAGTAGCAGATTTACTATTCAAAAAGTCAGTCAGTCAATCTCCTGAAGTCCACTTAGCAGGACAAGGCTCCTGATTGCTCTCTGCTATTCATGTCCTCAATCTGGTTTCTGGAGCTCACGAGGGTGACACAAAGATGCATCAGTGCATTCCTTTTATGAAATTGGTAGATCTGGCAAGGAAGCTATTTATGCCATTGGGGTTGCCTCAGAGAAGGTTTCCCACCTTCTTATCCCACACAGAAGGAAAAATATCTATACTGACTGTAATACATTGCTCCTTTGAAATAGTCTGACCAATCCATAGCTTGAGACCTTGTTCCTGCTTCAAGGACCTGGTTTGGAGGGATTTTTGGCTTCCATGACTGAGCTTCCCACACTTTTGTCCTCCCTCCTCCAGACTGAATACTGCTGCTTCCACCCTTCCCCTTTCCAGACTTGTGATTACCCCAACCCCTGCACCATCACTCTCTTCCTAGACATTAATCCTAAACTTTGGCTTTGTCACCAGTCTCCTATATTCTGGGTACTTCAGAGTTTAACTCACATGGTGGGAGCGCTTTGCACAGTCAAGAGCAAAACCAGGGCTGACAAAATAGCTCACTTCAGTAGTGTGCTGTTATGCCATGTGCACATTCTAAGTTCAACCCCAGCCTCTGTTGCATTGCAGGAAGCTTTGGAGTTCTGCTCTCTCTCTCTCTCTCTCTCTCTCTCTCTCTCTCTCTCTCTCTCTCTCTCTGCCTCTCTTCTGTTCTGTCTCTATCTAAATAAAAAGAGTAAAACTAAAAATGTTGAGGTCTTGTCCTGTGGGCAACCAAGCCAGAGTCCTGATCTACTGAACCCAAGGTCACACTGCTGGTTCTGAGCATAAATGTTCCCATCATCAGTCCTCCAACCCCCATGGCATGGAATTTGAGTTATGGAAATTGACACATTCACTAATGATTTCCCTGCCTTAGGACAACAGTTTGCCCTGACTGCAGCCAAAAGAACTTAAAAGCCTGGGTCAGGGAAACAAAAGGTAAATATTAGCCAGGACTTTAATTTGTGGAGCTTTCCCATTCCAAACAACATGGCTTCAGCCATGTGAGCTCACAGCTTCTATCAGCAATAGCAGCCGCCTCCAGCCAAGAGGGACCCAGGTGAGAAGTGACTTCCAAGGAGGGGATTATGGACTCAGGCACAATTGCCAGTGGTAGACCCAACTGAAGAAAGACCCATGAGATCTTAGAATAGAGATTCTTCTGAGCCTTAGGTGGAGGTCTAGGAGGGACACCAGAAAACAGAACCCAGCCCCAGCATGGCTGGTGTTTGGAGACATCTTCCAGTGTTGACTCACAGAATCCACATACCCGTCTTACAGTTTAGTACTCTTACTATGTCCCACAGGTGGTGTGTGTGCATGTGTGTGTGTGTGTGTGTGTGTGTGTGTGTATTCAAAAAGAGTTAATTACATAATTAATCTATAGATTAAAAACTGAGGTTCAGAGACATTAGTAACTTGACCCAGAGCACACAGTGAGTCTGGGGTTTGAGCTCAAGCCTGGCCATTATGCTAATCTGGCAAACTGGGACAGCTAAAACAGACAGCCTGATTTTGCCTATCACCCACCCACTTGCTGGGATTTAAGACTTGATATCATAGTCAAACTGTTTTTAAGACTTTGTGAGAACTACAGTGGTTATCACTGGGAGTACGGGAGCATATAACATTGGTATTAGGTGTTGGTGTGCAACTATACCGCTGTTATCTTGTGACCATATAAACCACTATTAAATCACTAGAAGGGAAGAAAAAGACTGGACTTTAGTCTCTACCTAAAATTAGTGCAGTGGTTCTCAAGCTGAGGTAATTTGCAATACTATCAAAACCCTGAGAGCATCTGGTTAAATTGGTCTGAGGTGAAGTTCAGCCTACAGGGAGGATGTGTGTGTGTGGCAGTTTCATGAGTGTTTTACTTAAAAACACCCAATACTTTTCCAATACTGGCAAACATCAGCCTAGCCTTGTCTTTGCTTCTCCCACCAGCTATGGCTTTATCTCTTTCCTCTCTGCAGCCAGACTTCCTGAGAAATGTCTCCACTCTCCTCCCATTTCCCTTCTTAACCTGCTGTGGTGTGGCCTCTGGGAAGTGTCCATGCCAAGGTCACTCTCTCTGTGTAGCCACAGTGAACATTCTGTGCTGAAATTCTTGAATGTTGTTGGACAGGGCTTGTCTAGGTCTTTGCTTCTAGAAAGTAACCATCTCTCAACTTCAGAGACAAATCACATTCTCCTTGTCCAGAAATTTCACTTTATTTTTTATATGATCTTCTTGTAACAAGCCATACAGAAATATCCTAGAGGTAGATCCTATAGAGACACCCAACCCTTGAGAAGTAGAATCTGACCAGTCTAGGAGGTGAACACCACCCTCAAATAAGTGAAGTGTTTCCTCCCAGGAGGGGAGGGGGACAACTCCTTCCTTCAAGTTGCTTTATCTTTTCTTATTTATTTTCTTTCTTTTCTTGTTTATTTATTTTTTTACTGCCACCAGTGTTATCACTGGGGCTTGGTGACTGCATGGCTCAATCATTCCTGATGGCTATTTTTCTTTTCTATTTTTTTATAGAAGTGAAACAGAGAGAAATGGTGGGGGGAGGGGAGAAGAGACAAGTCACCTGCAACACTGTTCCACCATCTATGAACCTCCCCCCCAACACATCCACACACAGGTGGGAACTGGGAGCTTGAACCCAGGTCCTCACACATGGTAACATATGTTCTTTACCATATGAGCCACCACCCAACCCCTGCATTTCTTTGTATCCTTGGCATGACCAGAAAAAAGAACAAAGTGCCCGGAAGGTCTCTTTCCAGTCCACACACAAGAACTACCATGCCAGTCATCGGACAAGGCACAGTTGATCCACCTAGACTCAGTTTGTCAGTGTGAACATGGAGTCCCTTTCTAATAAACCTCTGTGATATACAGCTAGTTTCCTGGGCCCTTGTCCTTCTAAACATTGAGAAGCATATTTGAAGGAGAAATGTTTTAAATATTCTAGAACTTGTGGTTTTTCACACTGCCATATACCCTGGGCAACAGACTTGGTTTGGATGTGCTTCTAGGGTAGGGGTGAGAGAAGCAGTGAAGAATCAGGGGTTCTGGGAGTGAAGCCACTGGGAGTGAAACTGGAATCCAAACTTCACTCTCTTCTGGCTCCTGCACCTTGGGAAAAGGCTCTTTCAAGGTCTGCACCCCAGTTTCCTCCTGTGACTAGGATTCATCACCATGCCTTTTGCTTGGGGTTAAAGTGGTGGGAGAGGAACTCTGAGCAGAGAGGTGTGACCTGTGGCAGGATAGGTGCTAGCCAGCAGCTGGGAAAACCACACTGAAGTGCATCCAGACATAGTGTGTGGCTTCGTTCCAGGCCAAGAGATAAAGAATGTGTGTGTGTTTGTGTGTGTGTGTGTGTATGTGTGTGTGTGTGTGTGTGTGTGAGAGAGAGAGAGAGAGAGAGAGAGAGAGAGAGAGAGAGATGGGGGGAGGGAGAGGAGGAGAAAGAAAATAGAGGGAGAGAAGGAAAAAAGGAGAAAGAGAGGGAGAGAAAGTGAGAGGGAGAGAGAAAGAGAGACATCCAACAAAAAAAAAAAAGCGTCCTATCTCTGCACACATCTCTCCTCTGGGAAGGAAGGGCCCTGCACGGTGACAATAGAGCAGGGGCGCTGACTCAGACAGCCGGTTCCTGTGCATTTCCCCTTGCCCAGGACAGCCGCCTAGCCAGCGGGGAGCCGGAGGTCAGCCCTCTGTTGGGGTTCAGACTCCTGGCCTTGAGCTGAGGACCTCACCCTAGAGAAAAGGCACAGCCCATTCTCCCACACAAAAGCAACTCTCTCCTCTGTTGGGACAGACCGTTGAGGCTGCAGGGTGGTCCGAGGGTGGGTGGGAAAGGAGAAAGGAAAATTACTTTTCCTCTAAGTTTGTGGCTCTCTCCCTGGGCTGGGCAACCCAGGAAGGGCTTCATGGGGTCATGGAGTGTGGAATCCGTGGGGCCCAACTGACCCAGCCAGGGTGCTGGGAAATGTGTGAACAAGAGTCCCAAGGCAGCCAGTGAAGAGGAGCGTGGTGTCCCCTGTCTCTCTGTCCCCAGTGCCTCCCCCAACTCCCTTGCACTCCACTCTGCTACGATGGAGCGAGCTGAACCTTTCACCCTCTTCTGGAGCAGGGGAGGTGAGTCACAGTGGGGGGTGGGGAGGGTGGCTTGCTCAGCCTGGGTGTGTGTGGGGGGAAGGATTGGGGCTCATTAAGAGGGAGGGTCCTACTAATCTGGGGAATCTCCTAAAGCAGCCTGAGCGATATTGGGGGAGGGTAAAGGGGGCTTGAAATGATAGTCATTTCCTACTGAGGCATGAAAAGAGGGGCCGTCTAGCTGCTTAACAGAAGGAATTCAAACTTGGGTACCTCTGGGGGAGGAAAGGGTGGATGTGATCACATGCCCATTCTGACAATCTGCACCTCAGAAGGGAGAAAAATAAACGTGATTTAGGGATGATGTGTGCAGGAGATAACTACTGCAGCTCTGATTTTCTGGTAATCAGTATGTTTTCTGAGGCCTGGCAGGCCTTGGATGGTGGAAATATTGACTTATTTGATCTTGGGGCTTGACCCACTTCCTGGACTCCTACTAAAGAAACAATTTTTTTACTACCAAAATTTTAGGGAAGCAATGGAGAGAAAAAGGGTACCCTTTGCCAGCCACCTATCCACACGAGTCACTAACCAAGGAACAAGTGCTTTCTGATCATCATTCAAGCCAGACCTCCTGGCAGTAGGATGGAATCAAGTTCATGGTCCTAAGTCACACCAGGACTCTTGTGTAGCTTTTGTAAAGAGCATAAGCCAAAGGGCTTGAGAGTTAGCTCAGCTGGGAAGGTGTCTGTCTGCTTTATGTACAACCCAGGTTCAAGTCCAGCACCTGCTGAACTGGGGGAAGCTTTGGTACTGTGATGTATTTCCTGCTGTCTGTCTGCCTCTGTATCTCTCTATCTGAGGTCATCCAGGAGTGAGAAGGGAAGAAAAACATGAGCCAAGATGGACTAGGTGATGCTGCAGTCACATACCCTTGAAAATATACTGGGAGCTGGTATGGTGGCTGCAGAGGTGTCAGTCCATGCCCTGTCCCTCAGGCTCTAGCCAACTGTGTGCAGTAGTTTACTCAAAAGGGGTTTATGAGCCAAAGGAATTACAAGAGCAGAGTGAAGTGCCTGAGGACAGAGCTCAGTAAGGACCTTGTGCTACCAGGCATGGAGGAGAAACAGGAAACAAGTATTTGGAATTGTGTTTTATGAGGGGCTGTCACAGAAGGAAGGGAATAGATGGCATTCAAGAGGGAGACTCAAGTGCAAAGTTGATGCCTGTGGACAACAAATACGGATCTTATTTATTGATCTATTTATTTTGCCACCAGGGTTATTGCTAGGACTAGGTACCTACATGGCTCCACTATTTTCTTTTTCTTTCTCTTTGTTTACAGTAGTAAGAGACAGAGAAATAGCGAGTGAGACAGAGATAAACAAAGAGGAGAGACCCCAGCAGCACTGCTCCTCCACTTATGAAGTTCCCCTCGACCCCACCTCTGCAAGTGGGAACTAGGGACTTGAACCCGGGTCCTTGCACTTGCTGATGTGCAAGCTCTCCTGGGTGAGTCACCACCGACTAAGGAACATCTTTTCTTTTCTTTTCTTTTTCTTTTTTTTTGGGGGTATATTAACATCATTTCCACCACCAAAGGTCTGTGTCCCTCCCCCCACACATGGTGAAGCTGAACATCTACCCTCACCATTCCCCCCTCAGAGATATTTTACTTTGGTTCCATACTCCAAACTCAGCCAGGAAGACATTTTCTATACATGCAGTGCTGGGTATCAAACCCCGAGCCTCAGACCTGGGAGACCTGAGCTCTACCAGTTGAACTAATGCCCCAGTCTCCAGGAAGACATTTTCTAACTCTCTCTGTGGACTACCTTGCAGAGAAGCAAGGAGTATGGGTGTCTTGGGGGAGGGCAGGTTCCCTTTCTCCCAGTCACTGGCAAGTCCTTGAGAAGACAGAGCCAGTGGGCACTGGCTTTCCTCAAAGGAGGGAGAGAGAGGGATAGAAGGAGAGGCTGCATTAACCAACACACCCAGCCCCACCCTGCTGCAAGTTCCCTGCTCCCACTTCCACTCCTCCACCTCTCTCCCTCCTGCTGACTTCCTGCTGCCAACCTGGCTGCTCTGAAGCCCTGTTTGTGATCACAGAGAGGCCCCAGGAGAGATTCAGCAGGTGGAAATCTTCCAGGTGCTGCCCATCACCCACCAGAGAAGGCCAGATTTATTTCTCTTCTCTGTAGCCTCCTTTCTACTCTCTGAAAACGGAGCAAAGAGAAGATCATTCCTCACTCTAATACATCTCTGACATTTCATAAATCTGTGTTCTAGACAACTGGATAAAGGGCTATATTTAACCTCTGCCTTGTAGCTTTTAATGGAAGGACTGGCTTCAGGCACCGTCTTCCAACTCCATGGGAGCCCAGAAGACCATAGGCTTTTCTTTGTTCTGCTCCTAGTCAGCCTCTCCCTGCAGGAGGGTGTGGGCTGCTTGAGCAGCCACTTCTTCCCCCTATCTCTAAGTGAAGGAGGTCCCTGTCCCACCTCCTGGGGTATGTTCCTTCAGATTTCTTATCTAAAAATACTTGGAATTTTATGAACCTCACAGGCAGAGAAGTAGGACAGTAAGGAAACATGAGAATAGGATAGTGAATGCTATCTGGTGCTCTGGGATGCAAGTCTAAGCTAAGGAAGAGAGCTCAGTGACAAGAAAAAAAGTATTGTCAGGAGTCCAGTTGTAGCTGTCTGAGCAGGGAAAAAAGGTACTGCTGAGCCATGTGCCATATTCTGCTCACAGAGCTTTGCATGCATTGCCTCTGGCCATCCTCCCAATTAAGCTGGTAGGTGGGTCCTGCTACTACCCCCATCATACCCCAGAGAGGAGACTGGGGCTCAGAGAAGTTCAGTGACTTACCCAAAACCACATGTAGCAAATAAATGGCAGGGCCAGCAAAATAGTTCACTTGGATAATGTGCTGTTTTACCATATATGTGGCCCAGGTTTAAGCACAGCCCACACTACACTGAAGGAAGTTTCAGTGTCTCTTGCTCTCCCCCATCCCTTCCACCCTCCTTCTCTCCCTCTCCCCTCCAAAAAATTAATTAAATAAAAATTCATGTAACCCACCACATTGAAGGAAACTTTGATGCCTCTCTCTCCTTCTCTCTCTTTCTCTTTCTCTCTCTCTTTTTTCTCTCTCTCTTACTCTCTCTCTCCCTCTTTCTCTCTCTCTCTCTCTCTCTCTCTCTATATATATATATATATATATATCCCTCCCATTCTCCTTTTCTCCCTCTTATTCATCCTCTGCCACCCTCCAAAATTAATTAAATAAAAATAAAACTAAGCCAAGCCAGTCAAAACCCAATGCCCAGTTACTTCACCCATTCCTGGCTGAGGTGGCATTGTCCTTTGGAGCAATGAATCTGACTTCATCAATTCCGTAGATGTCATGGCAAACACTTTAGTCCCTCGAAGGTTATTTCCTGCCACCAAATTCCTTGGTTCCAGGCCACCTCAGCCACTATCCCTAACTAAGGAGCCCCATCTGGTAGATTAGGTTTTTTTCATGGTGCCCTTGTGGCACCCTCTTCTCCCACATTCTGTTCTCTTTTCCTTGGCAGACAGCAGCCACTGGGACCAGTAGGTGTAAACTATTTTATTTTCCTTTTTTGTTATTTTTATTATTAGTAGTAATGTAATAATTGCTTCCAAGAATATACCATTATAGAATACAAAAGTATATACTTTCTTTTTGAAAAAAGTAGGATTTATTTATTGATTGATGGAAGAGAGAAGGGAAAGAACTCTTGCAGTGCTAGAGGTGGGACCTCATGCCCAAGACAATTCAGTATCTTATCCACTGCACCACTTCCTAGGCTGCTAAACTTTTCCTTCTCGCCTCCTCCTCCTCCGACCCCCCTCTTCCTCCTCTTCCTTCTCCTACTTCTTTTTCTCTTCTTCCTCCTCCTCCTACTATTCCTTCTCCTCCCTCTACCTATCTCTATCTCTTTTGTAACCACAGCACTGCTTAGCTCTGACTTAGGATGGTACCAGAGATTGAACCTGTGAACCTAGGACCTCAGAGTCTTAGGCATGGAAGACTTTTTGCATAACCATCATGCTACCCCCTTGCCCCTATTGTTATTTCATTTTTTAAATATTGATATTTTTACTTATTTTTTATTTAATTATTTATTTAAGAAAGGAGACATTACAAAACCGTAGGATAGGAAGGGTACAACACCACACAATTCCTACCATCCAATCTCCATATCCCATCCCCTTCCCTAATAACTTTCCCATTCTCTATCCTTCTGGGAGTATGGACCCAGGGTCATTGTGGGTTGCAGAAGGTGGATGATCTGGCTTCTGTAATTGCTTCCCTGCTGAACATGGGCATTGACTGGTTGATCCATACTCCCAGTATGCCTCTCTCTTTTCCTAGTAGGGTGGGTCTCTGGGGAAGTGGAGCTCCAGGACACATTGGTGGGGTCATCAGTCCAGGGAAGTCTGGTCGGCATCCTGCTGGCCTTGGAACCTGGTGACTGAAAAGAGAGTTAACATACAAAGCCAAACAAATTGTTGAACAATTATGTACCTAAAGACTGGAATAGTGCCGATGAAGTGTTAGGGGGATATTCACTGCAGACTCTTGTGTACTTCTGCTTTCAGGTATATATTTTGCCCTAGTTTATGGATACTGTGTGAACATATGCTCTATCTCAGGGGACCTGGTCTATATCTAGGTTTTGGGACTTTGTTAGGAAGTGAACCACCTGGAATGGGACTAGAGAATACTATGAAAGGAAAGGTCTCACCCGAGTAATGAAGCTGAAGGGTTGTCATTCCACACCTGAAGTCTCTGGACACAGTCTGAAGTGAAGCATGCTGGGGTGGCACTCATTGCGTTGATTAGGTTGTGACCGGCAGATGCAATATTATTTGGTATGCATTGAGAGAAGCATGCAGGAAGTTGGGCCCCACGCTAAGGTTCCAGGACTGGGGGAAATATAGGCTATATAGAGGAAATGTGAGGTTCCTGCTGTCTTAGGGTTCAAGAAGACAATGGATAGTTATTGTTATCATCACATTATTTGGTAATTGGGTTAACTAAATATTGATTTTTATGAGAGAGAGAGAGAGAGAGAGAGAGAACATTAGAGCACCACTCTGGCATATGTGTTGCTGGACATCAAATTTAGGACTTTGTGCTTGAGAGTTCAAGGTTTTATCCACTGCACCATTCCCCCAGCCACTTTATTCTGTTTTCTGTGTCTGTCCCCTAGACTGCTAGTACTAGCAGCCATTGTGAACTTGGATGAATAATGTCCCACCTCTGATCTCAGGAAATTGGAAGATAGGATGATCTGTAACGACATTTCTAGTTCTTAAAGTCTGAAATAGCAAAGCCCTGCCCACCTTCCTTCTTCCCTCCCCACAACGTGGGAATTAAGGGGCACCACAGGCATCAGTTAGGAAACTTTCACTGAGGTATCAGGGAATTGACTACATTGAAGTGATTGCCCTGAACCAGTGGGCAAAGCAATAGAATAGTAATAGCAATCGTGTTTGTAAAGCACTGTGTTATTTATTTAATGGCTTTCAGTCAGGTGAGTGGTAGGGAGAGCAGTCAAGATGGTCTTGATGCTACTTTAAAACAGCTTGAATTAGTTGGTGAGAAAACCATTATTGCCTACTTCTTTCCAGCTTTCTGATTACACTAAGGAGAAAATCTCTAGGTGGTGGCACATCCACTTGAGCACACGTTACCATGCACAAAGATCGGTGTTCAAACCTGTAGGGGGAAAAGCTTTGTAAGCAGTGTTGCAAGTGACTCTATATCTCCCTCTCTATCTCCTCTACCCCTCTCAATTTCTCTCTGTTCTGTCAAAAATAAACAGAGGTACAGGAGGTGGCGCAGTGGATAAAGTGGATCATTACTCTCAAGCACGAGGTCCTGAGTTCAGTCTGTGGAAGCACATATACCTGAGTGATATCTGGTTATGTATCCATCTTCCTATTTTTATCATAAATAAATTAAGAAAAAAAACAGGCCATCAGAGTAGTGGGTTTCTAGTGTAGGCACCAAGTCTTGGTGAAAACCCTAGTGGCAATACAAAAAAAAATGAAGTTTTTACCTTTTTAAGTATATAATTACTTAATACTAGAGCATCATTCTGGCAGATACATTGTGCCAGAATACATTGCCAGGAATCAAACTTGGTGCCTCATACTTGAAGGTTCAGTACTTCATCTACTCCTGGACCACTACCTTTGTTTTCTCAGCTTGTCTGGCATGCTTTCAGAAATAGATATTCTGATCATATTTATAATAGTGACTTTTTAACCCTTGCTTTCACTATCCTGTGTCTTTTTTTTAACCTCCTGTGAATTTGATCATTACCCTCATATGGTCTTCCGTATCGTCTCTCAAATGTCATTAAATCATGGTCAAAATCTAGTGTGTTCCTTTTGAGCTCTGAGGCAGGGTATTTTTTTTTTTTTGCCCCAGACTTTTATAAGGCAAAGTTTTCTTGGTCCGAAACACTTAATATTAAAATGCATGAAACTGAGAAAACCTCTGATTTTGTGTGTGATTGATATTATAGGAGAGAGATTTTTCTGGGTAGGAGATTGTAGAGTTTGAACAGAAGTTCACTTAGATGTAACTAAAAATCTCTACTGAGGAGTTGGATATTGGGTATTCCTTCCTGACCATTCCTTGGCTGTGCACTCTACCTACCTTTCAATTTTTCCTCCTCATCATCATCCCCTGACTGTAAGATTTCACAGGGCCTCCTCTCCTGTCAAATGCTGAAGAAGGCAAAATGTGAGGCTGTAAAGAGAATTCTAACATCTCTCCCAATAGATTCCATCATGGTCTGTCTGGTCCTAGAGTTCACCTAAAGCAAAGATTTTTCACTAGAGTTCTCCCTGCAGAAGTTAGTGTACTGTAGAGAACCAAGAGAAAAGTCTCCAGAGGCTCCCAGTGAAGATAAAGACATACTCTGCCTCAGTGCCTAAATCTACATGACTTTGCCACCATGATTGCAGGACCATGATTAAATTCAAACCACTAAAGTACTATCTAACCTCATAGGATCAGCAGAGAACCCTCATTTTTACTCATTTTCTTGACTTCTTTATAAGAAACTCATACTAGGCAATGAGAGCAAAACTTGGGGGTACAGGAGTCAAATTTTTAGTAAAGTAAATAAGTCACCCCCTCAAAATGTGATTTTCAAAGGGTTAAAACATGAATATATATATATACATTAAATAGAGATAGAGATAAAGTTGTAAAAAAGTCATGACACATTTTTGCATAGAAAAGGAGGTCATGACTTTACAGCAACCCAATATATCAAAGATTTGTTTTCTCATTGATCATAGAGTCAGAATTGTTATAAAGCTGGTTTTTGAAATGTTATGAGCATTTGGCTGTCCCTCAAAAGTCAGATATAGAGTTAGCATGACCTGGTAATTCCCATCTAAGTATATACCTCAAAGAACTGAAAACAGAGACTTGAGCAGATACATGTTCATGAATGTTTATTGCAGCATTATTCACAGTTGTCATAAGGTGGAAACAACTCAAATATATATTGTCAGATGAATGGATAAAAAATATGGTATGTCCACACAATAGAATAGTATTCAGTCATAAAAGAAACTAGCATTTCATGTCGCAATGCGGTTGAGTCTCAGAGACATTATGCTAAGAGACCAGACAGAAAAGAACTAACGGTTGTATGAATCGACTTATATCAAATGTCTAGACTAAGCCAAGTAAGTGGAACAGAAAGTAGATTAGAAATTGCCAGGGGATAGGAGGATGAAAATGGAGAGTGACTGTTCAATGTTTCTGCTTGGGGTGATGAAAATTCTTGGAAATGAGTAATGGTGATAGTTGTACAGTAATGTGAGTGTAGTTAGTGTCAATTAATTGTACTTTTATTATATAAATTATAAAAGTGGGAGCCAGATGGTGGCAAATCTGGCTGAGTACACATGTTAGGATGTGCAAAGACCCAGGTTTAAGCCCCCAGACCCCACCTGCAGGGGAAAAGCTTTGTGAGTGGTGAAGCAGTGTTGCAAGTGTCTCTCTGTCTCTCTCCCTCGCTATCACCTCTTTCCCTCCAGATTTCTGACTGTCTCTATCCAATAAATAAATGAATAAACATTATACTTTGTTTGCCTTCAAGGTTATCACTGGGGCTCAGTGCCTGCACCATGAATCCACTGCTCCTGGCAGCCATCTTTTTCCATTTGTTCTTATTGTTGGGTAGGATAGAGAGAAACTGAGAAAGGAGAGGAAGATAGAGAGGGGGTGAGAAAGACAGACACCTGCAGACCTGTTTCACTGCTTTAGAAGTGACCTCCCTGCAGATGGGGAGCTGGGGGCTTAAATGGGAATCCTTGTGATGCTCCTTGTGCTTTGTACTAAGTGCACTTAACCTGATGCACTACCGCCCCCCCCATTTTTTTTTTAAATTATCAAAATAGAAGAGGCAGCTGGTGACGCCTCCAGTAGAGTACACGCATTGCTACGTGCAAGGATCCTAGTTCAATACCCTGGTCCCCGCATGTGGGGAAGTTTGGGGTGAAGAGAGCATTAGAGCAGTAGAGTAACACGTTACTCTTTCAATAAATTTTCTGACAGAAAACCAAATACCTTTCTCTTTGTCCATTTTGTGTGCACTGAAATATTGAAAATGCACTTCCTATCCTCCAATGATTTATATCTTGATCAGGGAGACAAAAGCAGGTATTGTAAGGATAGTTAAGCAAATATTTCCATTCTTGAAGCTCCAAAATCCCAAGTTAAATCTCCAGCACCACCATAAGCCAAAGCAGAGCTGTACTCTAGAAAAATAAATCAATTCATTAAATAAAATCAGGTGTTTTAGATGCATCAGACATCCATAGGTCCCCCTGGTAGCTGCTTTCTCCTGCATTACCTTAGACCTACCCCTTTCATTTCCTCATAAAGGGGATGAGAATAATGATAATTGTAACACCTGCTTTGCCTACTTCACAGAATGGATGGAAGGCTCCAATGAAAAGATAATTGTAGAAGTGCCTTGTGAGAAAACCATATTCAAATTTCAGTTATACATCAAATCAGCCACAGGAGTTAAATGACAGTATAGGATTATCAGGAAAAGAATATCACAGGATTCAAGCCTGAGGCACCAAAGGTCCCAAATTCAGTCCCCAGCACCACCATAAGCCAGAGTGCTCTACTGAAATGGTGTAGGTGTGTGTGTGTGTGTGTGTGTGTGTGTGTGTGTGTGTGTGTGTGTGTGTGTGAGAGAGAGAGAGAGATCATATGCAGACCAGCAAGATAGCTCACTTGGATAGTGCATTTGCTTTGTTGTAGGCACAATCCAAATTCAAGCCTGTTCCAACTTCACTGAATGAAACTTCAGTGCTGTGGTGTTTTTCTCTTCATCTATCCCTACTTCTTTCTGTCTAAAAAAGTTGGTGAAGCCCCAGTGATGATCAGAATAAATAAATAGTAAACACACACACACACAATATAGTTCTAAAGGAGGCACTGTTTTACTTACTATGGTTTCCAGAAGACTGGTTTGAAATGGACCTTGAGGTATGAGTGACTGTTTAACAAGGTATGGAGGGAGGGGTTGCATATCTGGAGTTTGAGGGGAGAAAACTGGACAAGGGAAAAAAGATGGGCAGTTGCTCACAGTTGTTGAAGAGGTCACTGGGCTACGCAGAACTGCAGAAAGGGGTGGTAATGGAGATGATGAGCTGAGCCTGACTGGCAGAGCCCCCCAGCACCAAACTGTGACCAGAACTTACTTCTGTGAAAGCCAGCCAGCCCCTGAGGAAGCAAGGAAGAGCAAAGGAAGAGAGCAAATGTCAGAAGGCAGAGTACTCTACACTCAGGCCTCCTGCTCTCCCCACACATCATTTACCACATACATAATTTGATCACCACATTAAGGATCATTATATGAAGCATCAGAAGTAAATCAGCAAGTATTTACAGCTGAAAATGAAAATCCATCTCTTAAGCCACCCCCACCCTCAAACAGGCAACTCCAGCTTCTTTCAAGGACTACATTTTGTTTTTGTTTTTGTTTTTAACAAAAGCACTAATAAGCTCTGTCTTATGGTGGTCCTGGGGATTGAACTTCGGATTTCAGAACCTCAGACATAAAAGTCTTTTTGTATAACAATTATGTTGTCTCCCCAGCCAAACTATATCCTTATCAGTGTGCTGTGAGTGATTCCAGATGTTTTTCTATGAATATACCTATTCATATACCTATACACATCTTCTTACATAAAAGGGATTCTATATACATTTTTGTGCAGAGCCTTGATTTCTCTTTTTCTTTTCTTTTTTGTCTTTTGGGGTTTTGTTGTTTGGTTGGTTGGTTGGTTTTCTTTTGTTTTAGTCTGCACAGGGGCTTTACCACTCCAGGCCAACTTTTTCACATAGAAAGATGGAGACAAAAACACCCAGTTCCTAAGCTTCCCTCACTGCAGTTGGGATCTGGCTTGAAGTTGGGTCCTACACATGACAAAGCAAGAGGACTTTCTAAGTGAGCTATCTTGCTGACCCAAGCCTAGATTCCTTTCTTTCTTTCTTTCTTTCTTTCTTTCTTTCTTTCTTTCTTTCTTTCTTTCTTTCTTTCCACCTGGGATTTTGGAGCCTCAGGCATGAGAGTCTCTTTGTATAAACATTATGCTATCTACCCATGCCTTCTATTCCCAATTTCTTTTTTTAGAGGTTTTTGTTATTTTTATTAATTTTTATTATTTATTTTCCCTTTTGTTGCCCTTGTTGTTTTATTGTTGTTGTTGTTGTTATTGTTGTTGTTGTTGCTGGATAGGATAGAGAGAAATGGAAAGAGGAGGTAAAGACAGAGGGTGGGAGAGAAATACCAACACTTGCAGACCTGCTTCACTGCCTATGAAGCGACTCCCCTGCAGGTGGGGAGCCAGGGCTCAAACCAGATTCCTTACGCCAGTCCTTGTGCTTCGTACCATGTTCGCTTAACCCGCTGCGCTACCATCCGACCCCCTATTCTCAATTTCTTAAGGGTCTTTATCATGAATAGGTGTTGGATCTTGTCAAATGCTTTTTCAGCATTACTTGCTATAACTGTGATTTTTTACTTTCCATCTTGTTGATATAGTATATTCCATTAATTGCAAATATTTCATCATCCTTGCTTCCCAGAGATGAATTCCACTTGGTCTTGGTGAATTGTTCTAGTAATATGTTGTTGGACTCAAATGTGTCAAGGATCTTTGCATCAATGTTCATCAAGACTACAGATATACAGTTCTCTTTTTTTTGGTAGAGACCCTTTCTGCTTTGAGTTATATTAGCTTCATAGAATGTGTCTGGGAGCATTTTTATCAATTCAACTTTTTGGGAAGAGTTTGAGGAAGACAGGTGTTAGTTCTTCTTTGAAAGTATTACAGAATTCATTAGTATAATATTTTTGTATGGTGGAACCTTTTGATTACTGTCTCAATTTCTTCAGTAGTGGTTGACTTCTCAGGTTGTCTACTCCCCCTTGAATCAGATTGGGTCAGTGATATGACTCTAGAGAGACATTCATTTCGTGTAGTTTTTTGTTTGTTTGTTTATTGCTACTAGGTTTATCATTGGGGCATGGTGCTGGCACTATGAATCCAGTGTTCCAGGTGACCTTTTTTTTTCTTTCTATGTTACTTGAAATAACAGAGATAAATTGAGGGGGAGAAGAGATAGAGAGGGAGGAAGAGAGAATGTTAGATAACTACAGACCTGCTTCACCTCTCATGAAGCATCCCCCCTGCTGGTGGGAAGCATTTTTGTGCAAGGTGATATGTGTGCTTAACTGGGTGTACTGCTGCCCTGCCCCCCATTTTATATAGATTAATCAAAATTTATTTAACCAATTCCTTACTGATGAAAACTTTTGGAATTCACCTCGCTTTGTCTTGTTTTGCTTTTGTGTCTTCAAGTGATATGTGAATGTGACAAAAATCAATCCAACATTTATAAAAGAATATTTAGTGAAAATGTAATCCTGACTATTCTGAATCCCAGCCCCACATAAACAATTCCTCATTCTTTTTTGATAATTTTCCTTTTTTATTGGCTAGAGACAGGGAGAAATCAAGAGAGAAGGGGAGATAGGGAGAGAAAAAGATAGGCACCTGCAACACTGCTTCACTGCTCATTAAGCTCCCCCCCCAAGTGAGGCTTGGGGCATGAACCTGGGCATATGTGCGTTTTAACATGTATGTTCTACAGAGTGTACCACCATCCAGCTCTACAGAGTGTACCACCATCCAGCTCCAACAACTGTTCTCTTAAGTGGCAACCACAGACACCTATCTTTTCAGAAATGATGTATGCATATGAAAGTACATGTGAGTGCATATTTGAGTGTGGAGAGGGAGGAGTCAGAGAGAGCATTTCAGTTCAGCATTAATTTCAGTTACATTATCATTAATGATTATGGAATATTCCATCATATGGCTGAACCACAGCTTATCTATCTTGTTCCTTACTGAAGGTTTTGCTGGTATTTTGTCATTCTATATAGTGTGGCAATGCATATCTTTGTTCATGGATCTTCATATCTACTTTGTCTATAGGCAAATTCCTAAAAGGGACACTGTTAAGTAGAAAGGAATACGGAGGGCCAGGTGGTGGCACTCCTGGTTAAACATACACAATATAATGTGTAAGGACCTAGGTTTAAGTTCCTGGCCCTCACCTGCAGGGGGAAAACTTCATGAGTGGTGAAGCAGGGCTGCAGATGTCTCTCTGTCTTTCTCCCTATCTCCCCCTCTCCTCCCAGCATGTAATGAAACTTCTACATCTGTGCCTGAGGAAGGGGAGAAAAGCCTGAAGTGGTGGAGTGGGCTTGTTGTTGGAGAAGGTAGGTGTTCCCCATGGGTATGGCTGAGGCTCTTATAATTTCCTGCTGATACATGTTACCTACACACAATGTCTCCAGTCTCTTCATATCTGGTGTCACCCAGAAATTAACCAATTCACAAATCTATGTGATACAGGTCCTTGATTGACCAAAGAAATTTTTTTTTACCAAATCATTTTATTGAGGAAATATTAGTTGGTACCTGAATATAGTTTTGCTGTTGTTGTTTTTTTTTTTTTTTGTCTCTCACAATAGATGTCTGTATACCACTCACTCCCACCACTTTATTTATTTATTTATTTATTTTTGTCACCACCCAGACTTCACCACACAGGGATGACTTTTTCTGATAGAAAGGGAGAGACTAAGATGAGGAGGGGATGATACCAGAGCCTCCTCCTGAAATGTATGCATGGCAAAGAAGACATGCTATCCAAGTGAGCTATCTCATCAAACCTTTCCCAATAAGGTTTTTTGATTCTTACTACTAGCCTCTCCCAGGCTCACACAGATCCTCTTCTGGCTCTCCTCCAGCACATAACCAGCAAGGACTGGAAATTTTAAATGGCATTCTTGTTAAAGAGAGGGGCCTCCAGCAAAATTCATTTTCCCTCCTCTCTCTGTCTCTCTCTCTCCCAACTTCTCTCTCTCTCTCTCCCTTCCTCCCTCCCTCCCCCCTCCCTTCCTCTTAATCAAAGGGCAGAAGTGTTAACTTAAGGGGGCTTGGTCTTTGTGAAGCACAGTGCTTGCATGACATGAGTTCCCAAAGACACAGGCTAGCTGGGCTCTTTTATGGTTACAAGAACTAGAGTGTGTTTTAGTTTCCTCGATATGTGGAATGTGAGAACATGAAAATGTATAAATGAAGGTGAGGAAGCCATTTACAGAAGCCTCACTGCTAATGCAGCACAAGCAAAGTGTCTGCCATTGCCACTACCCAGCTTCTTCTCTCTGTCATTGTCTCTCCTACTGTTCCCCATGACCTTGCTTTGCCTGCCCTCCATAATCTTTGCTTCCTCCTGTATCTTTGTGCATTACCTGGCTTCTGGGATACCCTACTGCATGTCAGTATGCATCATACTCAGTCCCTGAGAGAAGGTGCTCAATGGGTCAGTTGGCCACGTCAGTGTCTGTCTGACCCTGAGAATCTGGGTCTTCAGTGCACAACACAGGGCACCCTCACACTCAGCTGGAAGATGACTAGTACTTCCTTGTACAAGATCCCCAGTCCATGCAGCTGTGACCAAAAGAACAGTGTCTGACACAGAGTCACTACTCATGAAAATAGTTATTGACTGAATAGAAAGTAATCCAGACACAAGGACTCACTTTTGTCCGTTTTCTTCAGAAGGAGACTCTGGAGGAGGCAGATGTGCAGAACATTGTAAGAGGCTTTTCTAATACACCAGGCTTAAGATCAAACTGAGGAAATTACCTGCGTTTCTGATAAACTTCTGTCTCCTAATGCCAAGGTGCCCCATGATATATGGAGAAGGGTACAGGCTGTGTCACCAGATAGACTTAAAATCAAATCCTGAGAGTCACTAGCTATGCAACTCTGGGTAAATGCCTTCATCTCACCATATCCTTACCAACAAAACAGATATTATAATATCTTCCTTAGAGTATCAAGGCAAAAAAAAGTAGTCTAGACAGAGAACACAAAGTGCTTACTGCATTGCCTAGTACATAAAAGTGCTTAAATAGGCACCTCTATTATGAGTGTTAAAGTCGTTTTTAAAGGTTAAACTTTCTAGCTTTATCCATTAAGTTCCCAGCAAATGAGAATTTGCTTGCATCTCTAGAGATATGTTTAAATTTCTCTAGACAAACACAGGCACCATAAGCACTTCCTCTTATTGATATGCATGGTCAAAAGAAAAAGCTTTTTCTTTCTGCTGGCCATGTAGCTTTGAGTTGAGACAAACCATCTTATGAATTTGCTAATAGCTCTTTCAAATACTTGTGAATTTGTCCTCCCTCTGACAATTCCATGGCCTGAGTTCAGAACTATTCCCTGAAATATTTCCCCATCTCTCTTGGACTTGATTCCCTGGAAAGGTGTCTTCCCTGAAAATGTGGGACTCTGATTAGTTCCTTGAGTAATAGTAGTGACACTTTCTCCATCTAATACACATGCAGGTTCTTTGACCTGTGCTGTTATCTTTATTTCTTTATTGCAAGTCAAGGTGGTGGATGAGAAAGGGATTGCCTTAAACTGCTTTCTTCCAAACCCAGCATATTCTCACCAGGGTTTATGGTCTTCAGATTATTTATTTGTCCTACTCTTCATTGTTGGACATTAAGAATGTTTCCAGTTTCAACATGATGGCAGACGACCTAATAGGGATTGTATTGTTGTGTGGAAAAATGAGAAATGTTATGCATGTACAAACTATTGTATTTGCTGTTGGCTGTAAAACATTAATCCCCCAATAAAGGAAATTTTTTAAAAGTTTAAAAAAGAGAATGTTTCCAGTTTCACCCAATTACTGACCATGGCATTCCTGTGTCTAGATCTGTGTGTATATGCATGACTATTCATGCAGGATGGCTTTACCCTATTACTGATACAAGTGCAGTTACTGGATCAAATAGTACTTGAATAGTCACTTTAGCTAAATATCTGGATATATTACAAAAAGGCTTAAATACACTCTTGACTTTTACATTAGTTTCTCATAAAATGGAACAATAACACTTAAATCACAAGCATTCATGATAGCATTGTTTCTAAGTGGAAAGGGAAGAAAACTGAGAAACAATATATTAGATAAAATCATTGTAGGTCTGAACAATGGGACACTGTCCAACATGAAAATATAGGAACCATAGCTTTCTGTATCAACATGAATACTTCTTGCAAACCTACTGTCAAATAAATGAAGCAGATTTCTTTTTTCTACTTTATTGGAGAGTTAATGGTTTACAGTACAGTTGTTGACACATAGGTCCAACCTCTTGTCTCCCCATGATAGGTATCTGCAAAATACTCTCTCCTCCAACCTTTTCCATCAGGATGTGTAGAATTTGATGTAATTTACACAAGGTGTAAGCATACAAATCAACACTCTATCTTGTCTATTGCTTATGATCATATGCAATCATTTTTTAAATATTCGTGGGAATCATGGACACCAAATTCAGAAACATGGTTAACTTCCTGGGGATAGAAAGTGACCAAGAAGGCCCTCAACTGAACCTACAATATTTTATTTTCTTAGAAAATGATCCTGGTTGAAGACCCCACCAATGTGTCCTGGAGCTCAGCTTCCCCAGAGTCACACCCTACTAGGGAAAGAGAGAGGCAGACTGGGGGTATGGACCGACCAGTCAACACCCATGTTCAGCGGGGAAGCAATTACAGAAGCCAGACCTTCTACCTTCTGCATCCCTCAACGACCCTGGGTCCATGCTCCCAGAGGGATAGAGAATGGGAAAGCTATCAGGGGAGGGGGTGGGTTATGGGGATTGGGTGTTGGGAATTGTGTGGAGTTGTACCCCTCCTACCTTATGCTTTTGTTCACTAATCCTTTCTTAAATAAAAAATTAAAAAAAAAAAAAGAAAATGATCCTGGAGCTAATATAGGGAATTGCATTTGTTCCATATATTTTTCCACATGCTTAAAATAGGTCATTATCTAAAAACCAGAAGAAAAGTCAGGTAAATAGCTCACTGGGTAAAGTG
Organism: Erinaceus europaeus; assembly: GCF_950295315.1. Classification (NCBI taxonomy): domain Eukaryota; kingdom Metazoa; phylum Chordata; class Mammalia; order Eulipotyphla; family Erinaceidae; genus Erinaceus; species Erinaceus europaeus. The sequence goes on along the minus strand of NC_080185.1, from coordinate 75,065,609 downwards.
CATGCCTTGGCATGTGTATATCTCAAGGGTTTTGGTTTTTTGTTTGTTTGGTTGGTTTTGGGTTTTTTTTGTTGTTGTTGTTGTCTTATTTGCCACCAGGATTATCACTGAGGCTCAATGCCTCTAATATGACTCCAACACTCTCAGCAGCCATTTTTGTTTTTCTTTTTTTTTTCTTTAGAGGATGAAAGGCAGAAGAAGAGAAAGAGAGAATTAGAGACACCTAGAGCACTGCTCCACAACTCATGAAGCCTCTCCCTACAGTTGGGGACCATGAACCCAGGCCCTCATGCATGGTGACATGTACTCTATCAAGTAGGCCAGATCCTACTTGATCCCACAGCCCAGGTTTAAACTCCAGCACCATATGGGAAGTACTACGGCATCTGAGAAAACTGCAGTGCTTTGGTGTCCATATGTGTGTGTGTGTATATATATTTCTCTGCTTCTTCATCTGAATTTTTTAAATGATAAGAAAATCAGGACATAGATTCTTTTCATCCTTTTTCACAGATGAGGAAAGTGATATCCAGAGAGGTTTACAACCTGCTCAAACCCTACCCTTTTGTCCAGGGATAGCCAGTATTTCAGATAAACTGTAAACCTCTAGAGGGCAAGACCTTGCAACCCAGTTCACTAAGAAGTTCCCTCCCCCCAAAATGAATTATAAATCTTTTAAGTGGGGACTGGGTGAGGGTAGCATAGTGTCAGCAGAGTAACACTTTGCTACCATGTGCAAAGACCAAGCCCCTGGTCTCCACATGCAGTAGAAAAGCCTTACCAGTAATGAAACAGTGCTGCAGGTATCTCTCTTTTTCTCTGTCTCTTCCTGCATCTCTGTCTGTCTCTAGCCCTCTGTTAAAAAAGAATAACAAATGAGAGGGAAAAAAAATGACTACCAGGAATGATGGAGACATACACGTACCAAGCCTCAGTGATTTAAAAAAAAAAAAAAAAACCTTGGGGGAGTCGGGCTGTAGCGCAGCAGGTTAAGCGCACAAGGACCAGCATAAGGATCCCGGTTCGAACCCCGGCTCCCCACCTGCAGGGGAGTCGCTTCACAGGCGGTGAAGCAGGTCTGCAGGTGTCTATCTTTCTCTCCTCCTCTCTGTCTTCCCCTCCTCTCTCCATTTCTCTCTGTCCTATCCAACAACGACGACAACAACAATAATAACTACAACAATAAAACAACAAGGGCAACAAAAGGGAATAAATAAATAAAAATAAAATATTAAAAAAATTGGATTTCTTGAGTAACATGTTTCCTGGCTTCCAGACTCAAAAGAATGATCATCAAATGTTTGCTATTGTCACCCTACCACTGGAACCCACCTGTCCATGAAGACTTTGTGGTATATTCTGACAGTATGATAAGTGCTTGAGACAAATGTTATTAACTTCAATCTTGGACTTAGCAACAGCTTTTACCTTGAGCCCACAATTGCAACATAGGAGCTGCAAAGTAGCAGTGTTGCAAAACTCTTCCTGGAATTGAAAGTTTGCCACAATGTCTCCTGCCAGCAGTATTGCCCTGAATAAGTGACACAATAAGACCATAAAGCCTTATCAGCAGCTTTTGGTCTAAAACAGAAACTAGGAGGGGTAGGAAGGGCTGTCCTCAAGTCCTTGATCCCCGTTGTCATGGGCCCTGTTACCATGGTCCCCAAGCACTTCTACTTATTGTTTCTTTTAACTATTAATGAAACCTATCAACAAGAAGGACCTAGAAGCATTTTGAGGTGAACCAGGAAAAAAGTAACATAAAAGGATGAGAGAGTAGAAAATAACTTAAAGCCATGCCTGGAAAGAATTTGGTGTATTAAAGCATGAGATGTAGAAAATAGGTTTTTTCTTTTTTAAGAAATCTTTTTGAAATGTGATGGGGCAAGGTAGTTGAGTCAGTATTAGCTAAATGTCCATTATGTCCTGCATTTTCCAGAAAATCCCAGTATCAGTTATTTTGTTCTGTTCATCAGACCCAAATCCTTGAGATTCAAAAAATAAAGCCACTCTTATAGTAGCTCTCTGAGTCAAAAAGGAAAGACTAATTCACTGATGGCCATAAAAAAGTATTTATTTGAAATAAAAATAAAATAAAGAAGAAAAAGCAAGAACTAAAATACATGATACATGAAAAGAAGATAACGCAAAAGTCTTATGACACAACATCAAAAAGAACACCATCTGCATAATAGTTGCACCAGGAAGAAGAGAAAGGGGGGGCGGGGAAGGGACTGGGTGCTGGTGCACCTGGTTGAGTGCACACATTAAAATGTACAAGGACCTGGGTTCAAGCCCCCAGTCCCCACCTGCAGGGGGAAAACTTTGTGACTGGTGAAGCAGTATTGCAGGTGTCTCTCTGTCTCTCTAACTATCTATCATCCCCGTCCCTTTTGATTTCTGGCTGTCTCTATCCAATAAATAAATAAAGAAAATACAAAAAAGAGACATCTTTTTTAAAAAGTTGATATTGGATTTTGTGTAGTCAAGCAGCAATAGAGAGTCTGAAAATCGCTTCAGAGGCCTCAGTCAGCTGTAGTAGCTTGAACTTCTATGGTAGAAGAGCCAATGACAAATAAATGCTCAGATTCTGGATATATTTTTGAGATAGAAGTAATGAAATTTGGTGATGGATTGACATCAGGGAGTGAGGAAGAGGTAAGGAGGTATCTCACTTGGACATGGACCACAGGAGCTACCAAGAGAGTCTCAAGATTGTTGAGATTATATTTCTCCTCTTCTCCCTTCTACAGAGCAGAGAAGCATACATCCAGTCTTTCAGGCTGGAAACAAGTTTGTTAGACTAAATTTATTTTATCTATTATTTATTATTATTTTATATTACAGAATTACAGCAGGGGTTTAAATCCAGACCATTCCCACCACCAAAGCTCTAAACCTTCAGTCTCACCACTGCAATCCACCACAGTGGATTAAGTGGGTCAGTCTCTTGCCTTTATAGTCCAACTTTTATAGTCCTCTCTTTGTCTAATGATTTTAGACTTTCTCTCAGTTGTTTAGACATTGAGTATCTTTGTTGAGCCCAACCAGGGTTACGTTTTGGGGATCTGTCTTCTTTGGACCTTTCTTCTAGGCTGCTTAGCTAATGTGATCTAAGTCCAATCAATCAGAGAATTTATGATACATTCTTTAGGTTCTTCAACTATTATTGAGCATTTAGAATTTTAATTATATAATTGCCCCTTGCTTATGGATACATGTATAACTATACCCAATACCCTAAACCCTAGCCTTATCTGGTATCTGTTACTTAGTTAAATGCCATCTAACGTAGGTATAGGTATTTCCATGTGTTAATAAAGATCTCACCAGATTTGAAGAGTTGCGAGGTTGACCTCTCAGGCTTAGTATCTCTGGTTACAGTCCACAGTAGAAATTCGGTAGCAGCATAATGTGGGGTGGCAGCAGCAGTTTAGTTGAAAGCAACAGAGGTGGTATAGCAGTAATGGACCATAGAGAAGAAATATCAAGAAGTATGCGCATAGTCCTAGAGATGCCAGGACTAAGAGAAATGAGGATCTTAAAGAGAATGCAAGGTGTTTCTTATAGTCTTAGAGCTTAGAATATCAGTAATTTATTATTAGTATTAGTATAATAACCAGGTTAGTTGGGAGTTTGTTTTCTATGATAATCCAGTGGTTAGTATCTATATTAATATACTTGACTTCACTATGCTTTGAACCTTTTTGGTGGTATCTGAACCTCTTTATATTTTAGATACTTACAAGGCCAAAATGTGTTAGACTAAATTTAAATAGGTTTCCTCCACCATCATGTACCAGAACATGAAAGTCCCCCACCCCCTAGCCAGAGTCCTTTACTTTGGTGCAGTATAACAAACCCAGTCCAAATTCTACTTTGTGTTTCTCCTTTCTTGTTCTTCTCCTTCCCTCCCCCTTTATTGGGGGATTAATGTTTTACGTTTGACAGTAAATACAATAGTTTGTACATACATAACATTTCCTAGTTTTCCACATAACAATACAACCCCCACTAGGTTTTCTGCCATCATGTTCCAGGACCTGAACCCTCCCCTCCACCCACCCAAGAGTCTTTTACTTTGGTGCAATACACCAACTCTAGTCCAAGTTCTGATTAGTGTTTTCTCTTCTGATCTTGTTTTTCAACTTCTGCCTATGAGTGAGATCATCCCATATTCATCATTTACTTTCTACTTAACTCACTTAATATGATTCCTTTAAGTTCCATTCAAAATGAGGTGTAGGGGGGCTGGGCAGTAGGTAGCACAGTGGGTTAAGCGCTCACGGTGCCAAGTGCAAGGACCATTGTAAGGATCCCGGTTTGAACCCCTGGCTCCCCACCTGTAGAGGGGTCACTTCACAAGTAGTGAAGCAGGTCTGCAGGTGCCTATCATTCTCTCCCACTCTCTGTCTCCCCCCACCCTGATTTCTCTCTTTCCTATCCAACAACAACAATAGCAATAACAAAAACAACAAGGGCAACAAAATGGGGAAAATGGCCTCCAGGAGTAGTAGATTCGTAGTGCAGGCACCGAGCCCCAGTGATAACCCTGGAGGCAAAAAAAAAAAAAAAAATAGGTGTGAAAGATGAATTCATCATTCTTAATGGCTGAGTACTATATATATATATATACACCAAAACTTAATTTTTTTAGTATTTTAGTTATATTTATTTATTTACTAAATAGAGACAGCCAGAAATCAAAAGGAAGGAGGTGATAGGAAGAGAGACACCTACGAAACTGCTTCAACATTCACAAAGCTTTCCCCCTGAATGTGGGGACTGGGAGCTCGAACCCAATCCTTACAGATTAGCATGTGCACTCAACCAGGTGCACCACCACCTGGACCCACACAAATTTCTTAGTCACTCATTGGTTGCTGGACACCAAGGTTAATTCCAAGTTTGGGTTACTACAAATTATACTGCTATGACCATAGGTATACACATATCTTTTTGGATGGTTATATTTGGTTCCTTAAGGACATATCTTCTGGAGAGGAATTACTGGGTCATACGGTAAGGCCATTTCTAGCCTTCCAAGAGTTCTCCAGGCAGCTCTGCATAAGGATTGGACCAATTTACATTCCCACCAGCAGTGCAGGAGGGTTCCTTTTTACCCCACAACCTCTCCAGAATTTATTGTTGCTGTGTTTATTTTTTATTAGTGATTTAATAATGATTGACAAGATTGTGGAATAAGAGGGGTACAATTCCCACCACCAGAATTCTGAACCCCATTCCCCTCCATTGGAATTTTCCCTATTCTTTATACCTCTGGGACTATGGACCAAAGATGTTTATGGCAAGCAGAAGGTAGAAGGTCTGGCTACTATACTTGCTTCTCCACTGGATCTGGGAGTTGACAGATTGATCCATACTCCCAGCCTATTTCTATTTTTCCCTAGTGAGGTAGGGCTCTGGGTAGGTTGGGTTCCAGGACATATTAATGAGGTCATCTTCCCAGGGAAGTCAGATTGGCATCATGGTAGCATCTACAAGTTGGTGGCTGAAAAACATTAAGACATAAAGCAGAACAAATTGTTTAATAATCAGGAACCTAAAGGCAAGAGTATAGCAGATGAAATTTAGGGTCTTCATGTTGAAAGGAACTAGGAAGTCTATTTTTTTAAACATTGCATCATAGCATTTATTCAAGTTTCAGGTGTGCATTATTAAAATCATAACTGTATATATTACTGTGTTTATCACTAAAAGTCCAGTTCTATCCTTTTTTATTTTCTTTTTTTAACTTTTATTTATAAAAAGGAAACACTGACAAAAACTCTAGGATAAGAGGGGTACAACTCCACACAATTCCCACCACCAGAACTCCATATCCCATCCCCTCCCCTGGTAGAAGTCTATTTTTTTTAACTTTTAAAAAATATTTATTTATTTATTTCCCCTTTTGTTGCTCTTGTTGTTTTTTAATTGTTGTTGTAGTTATTGTTATTGATGTCATTGTTGTTAGGTAGGACAGAGAGAAATGGAGAGAGGAGGGGAACACAGAGAGGGGGAGAGAAAGATAGACACCTGCAGACCTGCTTCACTGCCTGTGAAGCAACTCCCCTGCAGGTGAGGAGCCAGGGGCTCGAACCAGGATCCTTAGGCCAGTCCTTGTGCTTTGTGCCACACGTGCTTAACCCACTGCACTACTGCCCGACTCCCGATAGAAGTGTATTTTAAGTATTTTAAGTATTTTGCCTGAACCCAACAGCTTACATGCAGGTTGGCTGGGAGTATTGTCTGGGAAGATGGTTTCAGAGTTGAGGACAGGACTAGAAGCTGCATCAGGGAAGAGAATAGCTCCCAAATATAGGAAAAGTATATAAATACTGTTAACTACAAACCCCATCAGTCTGACCTAGGGCCTAGGTCTATTCATATTTAGCACAGGATCCTGTGTAACCTCTGCATCCCTGTAAGTCTGAGCTCACATTCCATGCTCACAACTAGGAACATTCTAGACTGCATTCATTTTAGGACCAGTCTTCCTCTAGTGACAGAGTATGTTGACCCAGCCTCCCTCTGGAGAGTGGGGCAATTTCTACTACTGTTGTTCTACATTGAGGGCAATTTCCTGTAGAGGCCCACAAGAAGTTTTATGATGTTGTTCCCAATGGAGCAATGGAGATGACCAGTGATGGTGGAAAGAGGGATCTGTTAGAAGTCTAGGCCCATGACAGCTGTATGGGAATCCCAGGATTTCCTAACTAGGGCCCTGGATGATGGGGTGACCTGATAGTGACCAAAAAAAGCCATCATTAAAGTGTACCAGTCTCTTGCCCTTATCTTGCTTTTGTAGTCCTTACTTTTTCTGACATAGTTGGACTTAGAGTGATTGAGGGAAGTGAAATAAGGGTAAGTGATGAGGGTATCTAGATCTAAGTAGAAACTATTTGATTAAGTACCTTATGGTGTCTTTTTTTTTAGGTCTTTCTACTTGCTTGCTGCACTTATTGAGTCACTGTAGACGATTGCACACTTTCACTTCAAGGTGTATATATTTCCTCCAACTTACAGATACATGTGCACATGTGCCCTATCTCATGGGCTCTTGTCATACCTAGATTCTGTAACTTTGTTAGGAAGTGTGCCACCCAAAAGGAATTGAATCCTAAGAGCTAGGAAATGTCTCACCAGAGTATTGGAGCTGGAGGATTGACATCCCAGGCTTGGCATCACTGATTGGTAATCAGTGACTTGGAGCAATTTTTCATATGCTTGTTGGCCTTTTGTATCTCTTCTGTAGTGAATATTCTATTCATATCCTCTCTCCACTTTTGAATTGGGTCATTTGCTTTTTTGTTGCTAACTTTGGTGAGCTATTTATATATTTTGGTTATTAGCCTCTTATCTGATGTATGGCATATAAAGATCTTCCATTCTGGGAAGAGTCTCTTTGTTTGGGTAGTGGTTTCTTTAGCTGTGCAGAAGCTTTTCAATTTGATTAATCCCATTGGTTTATTTTTGTTTTAGCCCTCCTTGTAATTGGACTTGTATCATTGAAGATGCCTATAAAACTAAGATGAAAAAAAGTTCTGCTGTTATTTTGCTCTAAGTATGTGTTAGTTTCTGATTCAAGTCCTTGATCTATTTGGAGTTGAGTTTACTTTTGTATGTGATAAATGTAGTGGTTCAGTTTCATTCTTCCGCACATTTCAGCTCAATTTTTCCAACAGCATTTGTTGAAGAGACTCTCCTTTCTCCACTTAATAGGTTGGACCCCATTGTCAAAAATTAGATATTCAGGGGATAATTTCTGGGCTCTCAATTCTATCCCACTGGTCAGTGGATCTATATTTGTTCCAGTACCAAGACATTTTTATTACAATAGTCCTGTAATATATTTTGAGATCTGGGATTGTGATGCCTCCAGTTCTATTATTTTTTTCTCAAGATTTCTTTGGCAAGTCTATTTTCTAGTCTAAAATAAATGTTTGTAGTTGATATTTTATACCCTTAAAAATTAGTGCATAGGTATTATGTGGCTTAAGTTGTCATCAGATATAACCCAAAATATCTTAGAACAAAACATAAAATCTAAAAAATAAAGGGGGGAGTAAGCATATACTCAGTCCAAGGAGAAATGACAACAAGAGTGTCTCCAGATTTTCTTCCAGAATTTTTATAATTTGGGTTGTATGTCTAGATGTATAATACATTCTAAGTTGCTTTTTATATGTGGTAGGAAGTACTTATTGGTTGTTTTTTTTTCTGTTGTTTGTTTGTTTTGGCATTTCCACATTCAACTGTTTGATAACATTTGTTGAAATAAAACTTTCTCTATGAAAAAATAAAATTGGTGGAGGGCAGGCTGTGGTGCTTTTGGTTGAGCACATATATTACAGTGTGAAAGGACTCTGGATCAAGCCCCCGATCTCCACCTGCAGGGGAAAAGCTTTGTGAGTGATGAAGCAGGGCTGCAGGTGTCTTGCTGTCTCCCTACCTTCACTTTCCCTCTTTATTTCTGGCTCTATCCAATAAGCTTTGAGCAGCCAGAAATTGAGAAGGAAAGGAGTGATGGAGAAGGAAAGAGACAGGGAGAGACACCTGCAACACTGCTTCACCGCTTGTGAAGCCTTCCCCTTGCAGGTGGGGACTAAGGGCTCCACCCTGGGTCCTTGTGCATTGTAACATGGGAGCTCAACCAGGTGTGTCACCACCCAGCCCCTAAAAAAAATTCAAATATTAAAAATAAAAAATGGTGAGACCTTGATAGGGATTGCATTAAATCGGTATATGACTCTGAGTACAATATTCATTTTGATGATGTTAATTATTCCAATCCATGAACATGGAATATCTTTCCACTTCTTTTTTACTTCCTTGAATAGTGACTATAATGAGATATATAAAGAAGTCTGCTAGAGTAGCTTTTGCTACTTCAGTGCCAGGTGGTTAACTTTGGAGTTGGAGAGGAAGGTCTTTGAAAAAGAAAATATTCCAGTAGATATTCAAAGTTCTTCTTTAGTGAAGCACTTAATCCATTTGCATTCTTCTTCTAGCGTTTGCCCTTCTTCCGTAGCCAGTCAACAGCGTCAGGTTGAAAGCTGTCAGGAGCTGCTTGTTGCTGGCTTTGAAAGTGACTGGGTTCCATGTGGATTCAGTCGGCTAGGAAGGATCGTCAGTTTCCCCAATGAATGGGTACTCACGGGATGCACCACGAGAAAGTCGATCCAATGCATCCCTTCATTTGCATTGATAATGACTGATAATAGAAAATCTGAGGGGGGATGGGCGGTAGCCCAGCAAGTTAAGCACACATAACGTGGAGAGCAAGGATTGGCACAAAGATCCTGGTTCGAGCCCCCGGCCCCTCACCTGCAGGGGGTTGCTTCATAAGCAGTGAAGCAGGTCTGCAGGCATCTATCTTTCTCTTTCCCTCTCTGTCTTCCCTTCCTCAATCGATTTCTCTCTGTCCTGTCCAATAAAATGGAAAACAATGGCTTCCAGGAGCAGTGGTTTTGTAGTGCAGGCACTGAGTCCCAGCAGTAACCCTGGAGGCAAAAAAAAGAGAAAGAAAGAAGGAAAGAAAGAAAGAAAGAAAGAAAGAAAGAAAGAAAGAAAGAAAGAAAGAAAGAAAATCTGGTATTTTCCCAGACCATGTATGCCCCATACTCTTAGACAGGATTTCTTTTCTTAGTCCATGCAACCCACCCTTCAGAAGCTATTATCTGCTTCACCATTGGCTAAGACCTTTTTATCTTTTTTTTCCCTCTCTCTCTCTCTCAATTAAGCTTAAAAGGACTGAGGTTCCCATCTGCCCTGGAGCAAATAAATCTTTTGTTGTACCTGTTTCCCGGAAGTTGGGCTGATTTTCCTTTCTGCAACCTCTATAGTTCTCCTTTCAAAGCTTTGGGCACTCTTTGTGATTCTTAGCTACAGATAGCATGTTATATTGGATTCCCAAACTTGGACCAACCCTTCTCTCCAAAGATGTACTGCTTTTTACCCTGCACCCACTCACCCTTGAACTACAAAAGAAAAAAAAATCACACAAACACTTTCCTAAAATGTTTATTTTCTCATTCTAATAAGTCTTAACATGAATGTGGTGAAATTGTTAGGGAAAAAAGATAGAGTCCATTCACTGAGTATATTTATCTCTCCACAAAGGATAATGTTGACAGTGACCATTTTAGATAATGGTGTTCAGATGTTGAGCATTATCCATCTGGTGCCTTCTTTTTATGTGTGGAGATATAAGTACCAGAAGACAACAAAGCCTCTAGCTGAATATGGAACCAACAGAAGTATAATGGCTTTCTCATTTACAGTCCTTGTGGGTTTTATTTTATAAGGATATAATTTCTTTTTAAAAGGTTTTATCTATTTATTTTTCATGAGAGAGACCAGAACCCTACTTAGCTCTGGAATATAGTGGTGTCAGGGATTGAACCTGGGATCCTGGGGATTCAAGTATGAAAGTCAGGTGCATTTCCTCTGTATTATCTCATAGGCTCCACATTTCTCTCTTTTGATTTGTTTTATTTATTTTTTATCATATAGAGACTAGACAGCCACACAACTTTGTTTTACAGTGGTGATAGCAGCTGGCCCTAAGTCACAGGCTGGACATTGAAGAATGAGGCAGAAAAAAATTCTACCTAATTCTTTCTAATTGCTGCATGCATTGCATTCCATTCTATGGATGCTCTGTGATGTGTGAACACCATCACATTAGAAAGAGAAGGTGAGCCAATACAAGTCACCTACAGAGTTTTGAATGTTCTAGTAGTTGTTGTCATATTTTCTCTCCATTGATTAGGAATAGCACTTATATAAACTATAAAGGCTCAAAAGTACATGACTTAAATTTGGACTATCATTCATCAAGTTAACAACTACTACATCACTGTTCCTCATTTCTAGTAGCCAAACTTAAAAAGTAAAGGGTTAAAGAATAGGAAAACTATCAGGGGATGGGATGGGATCTGGAGTTCTGGTGGTAGGCATTGTGTGGAATTGTACCACTCTTATCCTACGGACTTGTCAGTGTTTCCATTTTATAAATAAAAATTTTAAAAAATAAAAAGTAAAAGGAAGGTGGAGAAACAGCATAATGGTTATGCAAAAAGACTTTCATGTTGCTGTACTGAGGACCCAGGTTCAATCCCAGCACCACCAAAGCCAGAGCTAAGCAATGCTCTGGATAAAAGAAATACTAAAGGAAATTGGGGCCAGATCACCTGGTAGGGTGCAAATGTTGCCATATGCAAGGACCCAGGTTCAAGCCCTGTGCCTCACCAGTTGGAAGGGGGAAGTTTCACAAACAGTGGAGCTGTTTTTCTGTCCTCTCTCTCTCTTACAAAAAGAAAAAAGAGACCACTGAAAATGGTGGAGCTATGCAGACATCTTGCTCATTCCAAGAAAAAAAAGAAAGAGAGAGAGAGAGAGAGAAAGAGAAAGAAATGAAATTAATCTCAATAATATATTTACTTAATTCAGTCTACTAAAAATATTATGTGGGGCTGGGGAGATAGCATAATGGGTATGCAAAAGACTTTCATGTCTCAGGGATCGGGTGGTAGCGCAGCGGGTTAAGCGCACATGGCGTGAAGCGCAAGGACCAGCGTAAGGATCCCAGTTCAAGCCCCCGGCTCCCCACCTGCAGGGGGGTCACTTCACAGGCAGTGAAGCAGGTCTTCAGGTGTCTATCTTTCTCTACCCCTCTCTGTCTTCCCCTCCTCTCTCCATTTCTCTCTGTCTTATCCAACAAGGACATCAATAACAACAATAATAATAACTACAACAATAGTAAAACAACAAGGGCAACAAAAAGGGAAAAAATAGCCTCCAGAATCAGTGGATTCATGGTGCAGGCACCAAGCCCCAGCAAAAACCCTGGAGGGAAAAAAAAAAAAAGCTTTCATGTCTGAGACTCTGAGGTCCCCAGGACCACCATAAACCAGAACTGAGTAGTGCCCTATTCTTACTCTCTCTATCTCTCTCATTAAAAATGAATAAATAAAATCTTTTTTTAAATGATAGAAAAATAAAAAATGTTATGTGAACATGAAATAAATACTAAAAATTACTGATACTATTCACATTTTTTTTTGACTCGTAGTATGTCTTTAAACATCTAGTATGTATTTTTCCATTGAGAGCACATTCCAGTTCAGTGTAACCGATTTCAGGGGTTCAAAAGCCACATGTGGCCACTGGCTACTATATTGGGTGTGAAGATCTAGCAAGCACAAATCCAAAATGTCAGGTAAACTTTATGAGAATACGTTATCCAGGCTGAACCCACACAAAATCCTCAACTTCACCACTGTCCACATGGCAAACCCATGCAAGGAAACAGCCCACCCAATTATGAGAAGAACCTATTCCCCCTTCATGACTGTAGCTCTTCCGGCCATAGAGATAAGGACAGGGCAGTGAAGAAGAGCGGCAGGATGTCATTATCTATGGGTGGGTCACAGGTTCCTCTTTCTTTGTTTCTAGAGGCATCTCTGCTCCCAACTTCTCATTATGCTCAAGACCCAATACCTTACTTCCTTTTTTTTTTTCAAAAGCCAAGAGGTGTGGTAATGCAGCTCTGAACAAAGTCTTGGCATTGGGGTCAGGGAGGGTGTGGCAGGAGGGAGGAACCCACATTGTGGCTTCTTCAGTTGTGAGATCTAAACTACGAGCTCCTCCAGAGCTGCTGTGGTTCCTGACAGCAGTGGTGACAGCCATGGTGGCACAGTCTAGAGCCTAAAATGGTGAGTGGGGTCCCAACCACATGCCAGAGGGTGCTTCATCTGGGTTCTGGTGGTAGCTGGATGTGTGGGAGGAAGTATTTGGACTCTACAGCAGGCTTGACTGTTCAGTCCTTTGGTTGACAGGAAGCTGAGAGACATGATTATCCCTTGAGGGCCAGCATGCAGTTCCTAGGCAAAGGTGATGCCCTATGTTTGAGACTAACTCCCAAATCTACCCTTGCCAGCCAGCCTAAAGGTATGACAATGGACCAGGCCTGGACTTCAGAGTGGACTCAAGTGCAGGAGAGAGGGAGTTCTTCCTGAGACAGCCTGAAAAGGAGTCCTTCTTCACCAGCTCCACCACTACCCCCACAGTTTCCTATTCCCTTACTACTGTGGAGTGGACACAGAGCATATCTCTCTCTCTCTCTCTCTATCTATCTATCTATCTATCTATCTATCTATCTATCTCTCTCTCCCTCCCTCCCGCCCCCTCCCTCTCTCTCTCCCACTCCCCTCCCCCCTCTCCCCTCTCCCTTCTCCCTCTCCCTCTCTCCCCTCTCCCTTCTTCCTCTCTCCCCTCTCCCCTCTTCCCTCTCCTCTCTCCCTTCTCCCTCTCCCTCTCTCCCCTCTCCCCTCTCCCCTCTTCCCTCTCCTCTCTCCCTTCTCCCTCTCCCTCTCTCCCCTCTCCCCTCTTCCCTCTCCTCTCTCCCTTCTCCCTCTCCCTCTCTCCCCTCTCCCCTCTCCCTCTCTTCCCTCTCCCCTCTTCCCTCTCCTCTCTCCCTTCTCCCTCTCCCTCTCTCCCCTCTTCCCTCTCCTCTCTCCCCTCTCCCTCTCCCCTCTTCCCTCTCCTTTCTCCCCTCTCCCCTCTCCCCTCTCTCCTCTCTTCTCTCTTCTCTCTCCTCTCTCCTCTCTCCTCTCTCTCTTTCTTCTACCCATTGGTGCCTGTCTCCATGGTGCTAGACTCCTGAAGCACTCAGCAATAACCCAGATGCTTTGCACTTCATCACTTAAGGGGAACCTCCCCACAGATCAGGAACTCTGAGCTAGAAAGGCATGGCAAAGCAAAATCCTATATGTGCACGGGGGTCTCATCAAAGTTTCCATCACCCTAGTAGAGGCCCAACTAAGACATCACTGAATGGTGGGCGCTCTCGTGCAGAATCTGGCACATACATGAGAACTGCTCAGTGGTGTGCTCTTGTAGGTCAGGTAGCAGGATGACTAGCTGCATTAACATGCCCTAGAAACTATTTTTGCAAGACCACTTGCTCCCAAAGACCCGAAATTTGTCACAGCACTACTTTAGTGCTTTTGACTCCAGGTATCTGGTTATTTACTGATTTCCACTAACTCAAAAAAGGTGATGAATACAATCAGCCTGGGGGTCCCTAAAGCTAGGCTGGGGAAAATGGTCTCACAGCCTTGCTTCAACTCACATCATTGCTTTCTGGGCCTTCCAAGCTGAATCATCCTGCTTGGAAAACCTAGAGCCAGGGGTAAGAGCTTGGGGGCTTGGGTTGAATTCTTGACCCTGCTATCTCTTATTTATGTAAATTTAGTCAAAATCATTTCACCTCTCCAAGATCTAGTACTCCATCCTATAAAATGGAACTAAAAAGGCTGGGAAAAAACTCACTTGGGTAATGTGCTGATTTGCCATGTGCAGGAGGCATGATTAAACCTGGACCCCACCACAATGAAGGAAGGTTTGAATCTGTGGCCTCTCTATCTCTCTGTCTCGCTTTTTCTTTTTTTATATTTATTTATTTATTTCCTTTTTGTTGCCCTTGTCATTATTGTTGTTGTTATTGATGTTGTTGTTGAATAGGGCAGAGAGAAATGGAGAGAGGAAGGGGAAGACAGAGAGGAGGAAAGATAGACACCTGCAGACCTGCTTCACCGCCTGTGAAGCGACTCCCCTGCAGGTGGGGAGCCAGGGGCTTGAACCAGGATCCAAATGCCAGTCCTTGCGCTTTGTGCCACATGCGCTTAGCCTGCTGCGCTACCGCCCAACTCCCTGTCTCACTCTTTCTTTCTGCCTCTCTGTCTCTATATATTCAAAAATATGGAACAAAATTACTTTTCCAGGATTGTGGTGAGGAATGAATAAAAATGTGAGTCTACTACCATACCACACTAAACACACTCAATCTCATTTGAATAAGAAAGTGAATTATATTGAACCCTATATTATTGTCCCTAACATTTGAATACCAACGATCTTATATGACTTGATCTAGTATAGAAAGTGATCTATAAAGCATAAAGTGCTATTATCAGTAGCCATCTGTGTAAGTATCCATTAGTTTTCAGAGATAGATTTTGAAAAATTAGAGAACTCTTCTTGCAAAATGACTAATCCCCTTCATCAGAATACAGGTCAAACTAAAAAGAGCAATCATTTCTCCACCAATTACAAGCTGCAGATGTTTCCCGGAGCAGCTTGACCTAGAAAATAGAGGCCAGGCTTGATGTTTAAGAATACTAGACTGGTTTATAGAAAACAAAGGGGATAATAGTCAACTTGTCTCTAAGACCTTGGGAGAATTATGGTGGTTATCCTTGGAAGGGTGGGGGCACAAAGCTATGGTGGTACGAGTGGTGTATATACCTTGTAATCTTATAGTTCACTATGAAATCACTAATGATTCTTTTTTATTGCTGTCAGGTTATCCACCACTCCTGGTGGTCATTTTTCTTCTTTTATTAGATAGGACAGATAGAAATTGAGAGGGAAGGGGGATATAGAGAAGGAGAGATAAAGAAAGACACCTGCAGAGATGCTTCACTGCTAGTGAAGTTTCCCCTATGCAGGAGCTTTACACCTGGGTCCCTGATCATGGTAGCATGTGTGCTCAACTGCACCACTTTGCAGCACCCATTAATGAAACATTAAAAAAAAAAGGAAACAAAGGAGATGATCAACAGGATGACCCAAGCAGTTTAGACACAAAACCAATAGGAATTGGCACGTTTTGCTGACCTCAGTGGGAGCATCCACTCCCTGGCTCAAGTTCCAAAGCAGAGAAAACTTAAGATGAATTTGACTTCTCAAAACAGAATCACAGGCTACCAGACCAACAAGCACTGAGGGGAGACTTGGAACAGCTGTCTGCTAACTTTTCTCTCTCTCTTCTGACAACTGCCAAGCTTAGATAGTACCCTCTGGACCTAGAAATGTCCCAGGCCTGACAAAACTCCAGTTTGGAATGATAATTTCAGTGACCCCAGTGGTGGACTACTTTCACCATCCCATATATCAGCTGCTCAAACCCAGCTCTAACTGTAAAGGTCACTAGGTGAAAAGATCTTCTCCTATGTAGTAGGATGCATTCCATTTTCCTGGTGATGGTTCCTTTGGCTATACAGAAGCTATTCAGTTTGATATAGGCCCGTTGGTTTATTTTTGCTTTTGTTTATTTTGCTGTTGGACTTGAGTTTCAAAGACATTTCTGGAGCAAGTATCATGCATTGTTCTGCCCATAGTTTTCTTTTATGTGTTTAATGGTTTCTGGTCTAACCCCCATGTCTTTGATCCATTTGGAACTGACTTGCGCAAGATGATATGTGGAACCTGAAGGGATCATGTTAAATGAGGTAATCCGGAAAGAGAAGGATAAACACCAGATGATCTCATTTATAGGTGTCACTAAAAAACAAAGCAAAAAAAAAAAAGGAAACAGAGTGAAGCTTCGACAAGTTGTGGTGTATTGCAGTAAAGCAAGACTCTGGGGAGAAGGAGAAGAGAGGGCATTGGAGACTCAGTACACAGTTATGAAGAGTGACTTGGTAGTGTGCAGACACCTATCATGGGGAGATGAGAAATTGTACCTATGTGTCAACAACTGTCCTGTAAACTATTATTTCATCCAATAAAATGATTTAGGGAGAATGGTATCACTGGGAACCCAGACCAGAGGAGAACTGGAGGAAACAGGAGAGTTACTCAGCAATTGTGTCAGACACTGATACTCAGGAAAGGATCACTGGGGCCCTAAACAGATATTGATAGAGTGCCTACTCAGTGTTTTCCATCCAAACCAAAAATGAATTTAGGGTAGGACAATTCATTGTACAGGACTACCCTGCCATTGCAACACATCTAGCATCTGACAGTAAGATACACGTAGACTGTGTCCTATAAGTATTAGAGCCAGGTGGGTCCAAGGTTCAGGAGAAGGGTTCAAACACAGTAGTGACCTTCCCAGAGCTTCAAAATGGACTCTTCAAGTAAATGCCCCCAAACTATGTACTGGTATGACAACTATAAGCTACCCCATGAGCCTAGTGCCCAGGTAATCTTGACTCTGGTAGCAGAGACATGTAAAGTCACTCAGGCCTGGGACCTCAAGTGAGAAAAACCAGAAGACATCCTCAGGGAGAGTGATACAATTTGGGAAATGTCCAAATGGAATTTTAAAATGATTAGTGTGTGTGTGTGTGTGTGTGTGTGTGTGTGTGTGTGTGTGTGTGTGTTTGCGTGCGCACACAGGCATGCTCTTGCAGATGCCCAGGATCTCTCACATGCATAATTCCATGGCTCCCAGGCCATGTTTTCACTAGAAAGAGAGAAAAATACAATAGTTTGTACATGCAATAACATTCCCCAGTTTCCCCTATAACAATACAACCCCCACTAGGTCCTCTGTCATCCTTCTTGGACCTGTATTCTCCCCACCCACCCACCCCAGAGTCTTTTACTTTAGTGCAATACACCAATTCCAGTTCTGGTTCTACTTGTGTTTTTGTTTTTTTTCTGATCTTGTTTTTCAACTGCTGTCTGAGAGTGAGATCATCCCATATTCATCCTTCTGTTTCTAACTTATTTCACTTAACATGAATTTTTCAAGGTCCATCCAAGATCGGCTGAAAACGGTGAAGTCACCATTTTTTACAGCTAAGTAGTATTCCATTGTATATATATATACCACAACTTGCTCAGCCACTCATCTGTTGTTGGACGCCTGGGTTGCTTCCAGGTTTTGGCTACTACAAATTGTGATGCCAAGAACATATGTGTACACAGGTCTTTTTGGATGGGTATGTTGGGTTCCTTAGGATATATCCTTAGGAGAAGAATTGCAGGATCATAGGGTAGGTCCATTTCTAGCCTTCTGAGAGTTCTCCAGACTGCTCTCCACAGAGGTTGGACCAATTTACATTCCCACCAGCAGTGTAGGAGGGTTCCTTTGACCCCACACCCTCTCCAGCATATGCTGCTGTTACCTTTTCTGATGTATGGCATTCTCACAGGAGTGAAGTGGTATCTCATTGTTGTCTTTATTTGCCTTTCTCTGACAATCAGAGACTTGGAGCATTTTTTCATGTGTTTCTCGGCCTTTTGGACCTCTTCTGTGGTGGATATTATGTCCATGTCCTCCCCCCACTTTTAGATGGTATGAATTGAGAGAAGTAAAGTACTTTTATTTGTAATTGGATTCGTTTCATTGAAGATGTCTTTAAAATGTATGCGGCAAAGAGTTCTGCCAATATTTTCCTCTAAGTATCTGATAGTTTGTGGTCTAACATCCAAGTCCTTGATCCACTTTTGGTGAAATACAGTGATTCAGTTTCATTCTTCTGCATGTTTCAACCCATTGTTTCCAACACCATTTGTTGAAGAGACTCTGCTTTCCCCATTTAATAGGCTGGGCCCTTTTGTCAAAGATTAGATGTCCAAAGGTGTGGGGGAGGTCTACACCTAATTTTAAGTACAGTGACATAAAATTACTGTAGTGATGCTTTCTTCCTGATTCATCTTTGTATCATTTTATTGGGTTGGGGGTTAATGGTTTATAATCCAGTAGTTGGCACATTGTTACAATTTCTCATCTCCTCATGATAGGTATCTACAAAATACTTTCACCCCCAACTTAGGTCCTTTTCCATCATCATGCACTGGGTCTCCAATCCCCCAAACCCCTCTCTGTCCTTCCCCAGAATTTCTTGTTTTACTCTGTGTTTTCCCTTTCTTTGTTTCTTATGTTTCATCTATAAGTGAAGTAATCCTGTATTCATCCTTCTCTTGTTGGCTTATCTCATTTAGCATGATTACTTCAACTTCAATCCAAGATGAGATGAAGGAGATCACTTAATCATTTTTAACAGCTGAGTAGTATTCCAATGTGTGTATACACTACAATTTTCTCAGCCACTCATCTGTGGTTGGGCATTTGGGTTGCTTCCAAGTTTGGACTATTACAAATTGTGCTGCTATTAACATAGGTATACATAGATCTCTTTAGATGGCTGTATTTGTTTCTTTTGAATAAATCCCCAGGAGAGAAATTGCCAGGTTACAGGCTACTTAAAACTAATTTTAAGCATAGTGACATAAAATTACTGTATTAACCTTTCCCCTGTTTCATTTAGTCTTATATCATTTTGTTAGGGAGGAGAAATAATGGTTTATAGGACAGTTGTCATTACCTTGGGATAATTGTCTGCATACTACTTCTACCACTGACTTAAGTCTTTCTCTACCACTGTGCAGACATGGGGTCCCCAACACTCTCTCTACCCCCTCCCACTTTCTCCCACAATTTTTCTGTATCTTTCTCTCCCCCTCTCTGTCTCCCCTCCTCTCTCCATTTCTCTCTGTCCTATCCAACAACTATGACATCAATAACAACAGCAATAATAACTACAACAATAAAAAAACAACAAACCTCCCACAGTTTTTTGCATTGCTGTGATATACCACAACCAGTCCAAATTTTACCCTACTTCCAACTTTCACTGATTCTTATTCAGTCTGCTAATAATAAAACCTATGTTGCTGTATGACAAATTTTCAAACGTATATAAATAACTATCTTTAAAAACATTTGACTGCCTTGCTATCCCTCTGAGTCTTATTGTATGCTTGTTATAGCCTTTCCAGGCTAGGGAAATAGTGAAGCAGCAGTTGTGCACCAGACTTTCATGCCTGAAGACTGGAGGTCCCAGCTTCAACCCCAGGCACCACCATAAGCCAGAAGTTGGTAGTGCTCTCAGCAATCTCCTTCTCTCTCTTTCTCCATCTCTCTCTCTCTCTCTCCTCTCTCTCTCTCTCTCTCTCTCTCTCTCTCTCTCTCTCCTCTCTCTCTCTCTCTCTCTCTCTCTCCTCTCTCTCTCTCTCCTCTCTCTCTCTCCCTCTCTCTCTCTCTCTCTCTCTCTCTCTCTCTCTGTCTCCTTTCTCTCATTAAAGTACACCAGACTTTCATGCCTTAACTCCCAGAAGTCACAAGTTCATTCTCTGGTCCCACTATATGGCACAGCTGAGAAGTGTACTACTCTTTTTTTAAAATAAAGAGACAGAGATGTAGACAGAGACACAGAGAGAATGAAAGAGACCACAGCACTTCCTTCAAAGCAGTGGGACCAGGCTCAAAACTGGGTTGTGCACATAGCAAAGCAGTGTACTATCCAAATGAACTATTTTGCCTTCCCAGCAGTGTACTCCTCTTAGACCTTTTATACAGTGCCTGGCTCACAGTTAAGTTTCTCAAGAATTAGTTCATTAGTCCAAAAATACTGAATGGACCCCTGGAGGGTGATGAGTGAAAGGGTGGGTGGTAAGAGAACACAGAGGCTCATCCAGGCAATTTGACTTTGCAGCAGTCATATGACTAATGAAGGACAGAGCAAAGTCCCAACCCCACCGCTCTGCCCCAGAGCCTGCACTCTGCAACCCATGCAGGAGAGGACCGAGGCCAGCAGACACAAAGGACCCAGACCTGCATGAGCTGATGGTGCTGTGCAAGCAGCATGTGTACTTCATGATGCTCCCCTTAGTAAGCATGCAACTAGAGACTCCTCCCAAAACCCCTGGGCTTTCAGCTTCTTGGAATCTGGGGGAGACAGAGATCAAACAGGAAAAAGATAATCTTGGAGCCCAGGTGGCCAACACTGTAGGCAATGGCAGGGAGCAGGGCATGTTTATCATACTGATCATTCCTGTCTCACCCCAAAACAAACCATCATCTTCAGTTGCTGATTTGTGCATATATATATATTAGACAGAGACATAGAAAACAGAGGCAGAGAGAAAGAGTGAGAGACCATAGCACCAAAGCTTCCTTCAGTGTAGTGGGGGCCAGGCTCAAACTTGGGTCTCACACATGACAAAGCAGTACACTATGCAAAAGAACTATTTTGCTTGCCTTCTCTCCCTGACTGTTTACTCTGATGCCAATCACTGGTACCAGATTCCTGACCCCTGACTGCAAGATCCCACAGTAATCTGATCCACCTCCTCCTCTCTTCTTACCACCCACCCTCCAGGGGTCCAATTACTATTTGTGAACTAATGAACTAATTCTTGTGACACCTATTGTGAGACAGGGACTTCGTAAACAGTATTTCATTTAATCTTCAAATACGCCATACTAGTCATATGTGGTATACTTTTATATCTTGGTCACCTTATTTTTTAATTTAGATAGTAATAGAGAGGAATTGAGAGGAAAGGAGGAAATAGAGAGAAAGAAAGTGAGATACCTGCAGACCTGCTTCACCACTCATGAAGCTTCCCCTCTACAGGTGAGGAGAGGGGGCTTGAACCTGGATCCCAGGTAATGTTTGTGTTCAACTGGGTGTACCACCACCCATCCCCATATGTGATTATTATCCTCACCTGGTAAATGACAAAGAGGAGGCAGAAAGGGTTGAAGTGACATACCCAAAGTCACAAGGCTCAGATAAAGACAGAACTGACATGTGACTCTTGACTCATGTGGGCTCCTGCATGCACTTTCAAATGGGATATCAGCTGGCAAGGATCAGAACTCTGTCCTTTGAAGTACTGTTCCAGAAAGGAGCTACACATGAATCTTACAATTCAGTGGTCTCTAATTCGGGGTTAACTATGTTTGTCTTACCTTTGCATTGAGAAACAAAGAAAGAAAGAGGGAAAGAGAGAAAGAGAACGAGAGGGAGGGAGAGAGGAGGAGGGAGGGAGGGAGGGAAAGATTCATTGAGAGAAGTAACTCAAAAGGTAAAGGTAAACTTCCCACTCAATGAGAGAGTTGTTCCAGCAGATCCCCAGACCCCTGTGCATTTTCTTCAACTTCTTGCTGCTCGAGATGGTGACTGTGAGACAGTATCAGCAGCTGCTGAACATCCATTAGGAACACAGACACCCAGTACTCAGCCCTCTCCACCTGCCAACTCCAACCTGCAGTCAAACATCTCCCAGGATACTTGGAGATCCATGAGCACAGAAAAATAAGAAGTGCTGGTGGATGGGTCCAGTTGGGTACCCAGTGTAGCACACCCAGTTGAGTACATGCATAACTATGCACAAGGACCCAGGTTCAAGTCCTCTATCTCTACTTGCAAGGATTGGGGAAGCTTCACAAGCAATGAAGCTGTGTTGCAGGTGTCTCTTTCTATCTTCTTCCCTCTCAATTTCTCTCTGTCTTATCAAAGAGAGAGAGGAGGAAGGAGGGGAAAAAAAGATAGATAGAGAAGAAGGAAGAAAGGAAGGAAGGAAGGAAGGAAGGAAAGATAGAAAGAAAGAAAGAAAGAAAGAAAGAAAGAAAGAAAGAAAGAAAGAAAGAAAGGAAGGAAGGAAGGAAGGAAGATTGCCAATAGCAGTGGATTTGTCTTGTAGGCACCAAGCCCCTGGTGGCAGTAAAATAAATTTTTTGAAGAATGAGGAGGAAAAGTGCTGACCTTGAGAGTAAGCTCCATATTGTAGCTCCCCAAGAGCAGACCTGTGTACTGTTCTATCCCTTACAGACCTCAGCCCCTTACCAAGCACCCGGTAGGTCTTTAGTAATGTTTGTCACCTAGATGATGTTGCGATGGGCTCTAGTCACATGCAATGACTTAGGCTTGGGAGACTCATGTACCAGGCACATTGGGCAGTCCTTTCTCCTCCTGTCACTCCAGCTGTACAGTGCAGAGGTCTTCCCCTGAGAAACCCCCTCCCCAACTGTAATCCAACAAGGAAAGCCCAGGTCTATCAAGGCCTTAGACTCTGGAGAAGACACTGAAGAGGCTTGTCCCTCTTCATCCTCCCTGTTCCCTTCATCCTCCCACGCTGAAAACCTCCTGGTGGGATGTGTGAGATGCTCACACTCTGCTTGTCATTGTCTTAACTAAGGGCATGCTCTCCCCATCACACTTGACTGCCACAGTTCCCAAGCCAATTCCTAACTGGCCCCCTGGAACTTCATGTCTGTTCCAAGGTACAGAGGTGTTGCCGGGTGCTGGCTACCAAGCCCTTGCTGGTGCAGTACCAAAATAAACCCCTTGTTGACATGGAAACGGGTGGAATTATTTTAAGAAAAAAATTGCTCCTTCATTAAAGTTACATTGTTATGGCAACTAGGATTGGAAAAGTAACTCAGCCCAGAAGGTTTAGGGACTCAGAGTTTTCAGAGTGGTGGCAAACAGTTTGCAAGCTCATCTCTTTACCCCTGGCTCTGCCTGGCGAAGGGAAGAGTGCCAACTGAGGGGCAGTCTGTCTCACTGGGGTGAATTTGTCAAGGTTGACCAGGGATGGCTTTTATCGAACCATGAAGGCTGGTGGACACATTATTGTCTTGCTTGCACAAATCAGGGGATTGAGTCTTGGTGAGGTTATTGAGCCAAGGTCACCCAGGAAGTGCAGAACTATGATTGGAATTATAAGATGTTTCTGGTCTCTGCTGAAAAATCACACAGAATTGTTATATGGAAAACTGGGAAATGTTATGCATGTACAAACTATTGTACTTAATGCTGAATGTAAAACATTAATTCCCCAATAAAGAAATAAAAAAACAAAAAATAATAACTGAATAAATGCAATAAATCTTAAAGGAAAAAAATCACACAGAACCAAGTGGTTATCTTATATGGTCATGCAGGCTGAGGTTAGAAAGGACATGTGAACAAGAAAGCTAACCTGAAGGTCCAGCACTGCCTTATATGCAAGTGCGTCCCCCAGTCAGCTGCAAGAGGAGGACCTCAACTTCCCAGAATTAGGGCAAAGTGCCAGGGTTGAAGGTAAATAGCACTAGTTATGTTTTTTATAGAGACAGGGACACAGAAGCAAAGAGAAGTTGAAAGAGACCACAGCACTGAAGCTTCCTTCAGTGTGGTGGGATCCAGGCTTGACCTGGGTTGTGCACATAGCAAAGCAGTGTCCTAGCCAAGTGTGCTATTTTGCTGGCCTGCAGTAGTTAATCTTGATTGGGTCTTTACTGTGTGTGAGGCTCAAATATGTTAACACTCAATCCTGAAGAGCTCTTTGTGATCTTGACTTCACAAAGTAGGAGACTCAGTCTTAGGTTAGTGGATTGATTCAGCCAAAGACACCTAAGTAAGTACAGAGCTGGGATTGGAATTGTAGGCTCCACTTCTGCTCTCTGCTGAAAATCACACAGAACCAGGTGGTTATCCTGTATACGCTCACTCATTTATTTAAAAACCCTTTCATTGGACCCCTACATTGATCCAGGCCTGGGAGAGCCCCCAGACATGTTACATTTGATCTTTGCTTCCAAGGAGTCCATGGAAGTGTGGTGAGAAATCGTGCATTAAGGTGGTTGCAGGTACAGACCAAGCTAGGCAAGATACTGGGCCTCCGGGAGCCTGAGTGTCCCAGACAGAGCCAGAAACAGAGCTACTACTCCTCATAGGCGCCCTGCTCTCCTTTTTAGATCTTTTATTCCTCTGGGTATTTCAAAGGACTCCTCACATTCCAAGGAAATGCTGGCCTTGAGTGGGAAGCACAGAGAATAAGGGACTCAAGACAATAGAGGAAGGGGCAAGGGCAGCTGGGACTTAAAGGGTTAGGAAGGCAGTGCAGTTAGAGAAAGCAGCCTAGGGAGACTTCCTTTCTTTGTTTGTTTCTTTCTCTCTCCTCCCCACCCTCCTCCTCCTCCCCCTCCTCCTCCTCCTTCTTTTTCTTCATCTTCTTTTCTTTTATCCTGTTTTGATTTTGTTTGCCCACCATGATCATCACTGAGGCTAAGTGCCTTCATGACTCCACCATTCCCAGTGGCCATTTGCTTCCTTTCTCTTTCCCTTTGACAGAGGGTAAGAGACTAAGAGAGGGAGATAGAAAGAGAAACAAAGACACTTGTAGTCCTGAAGCTCCCTCACGCACCACCACAAGTGTGGACCAGGGGCTTGAACCTAGGTCCTTGCACATGGTAAGCCACCACTTACCCAGTGAGCTTTTTGCCCACTACCCTGGAAGTATGGAAAATTTCCTGAGAATCTTGACAGCTACAGTTTAGGAGGCCATGTGAGGTATCTTGGGCCCACTAGAAAAAGCAGGTTACATGTTGCTTAGCCAAGCCATTTTGTACCAAGTTCTATGTTTTAGTTTGATTGGTTATTTGGGTGATTCTTTAATTCTTTTTTAATTTTTTAAACTTTATTTATTTTTTGTATAGTAGAGACAGAGAGAAATCTAGAGGGAAAAGGAAATAGAGAGGTAGAGACACCTACAGCCCTGCTTCATCACTCTTGAAGCTTTCCCCCTGCGGGCAGGGACCATGTGCTTGAACCCAGATCCTTGCACATGGTAATATGTTCACTTACGGGTCCGGAGAGTAGCATAGCAGGTTAAGAGCACATGATGCGGAGCTCAAGGACAGACATAAGGATCCCAGTTCGAGCTTCCGGCTCCCCACCTGTGGGGGGGGGGTCGCTTCACAACCAGTGAAGCAGGACTGAAGGTGTCTATCTTTCTCTCCCCCTCTGTCTTCTCCTCTATCAAATTCTCTCTGTCCTGTCCAACAATGACAGCAACAACAATAATAATAACAACAAAGATAAACATCAATGGCAACAAAAGAAAAAAGTTGCCTCCAGGAGCAGTGGAATGATAGTGATGGCACTGAGCCCCACCAGTAACCCTGGAAGGAAAGTGTGTGTGTGTGTGTGTGTGTGTGTGTGTGTGTGTGTGTGTGTGTTCCTCACCTCCAATAGATAACTGTGAGATCATTGCCACCCAGCTGTATGCAGGCTGACTGGGTGTTGAGTAGTAGAACAGTGACAAATATATCACTCTTTTTGTCTCTCTCCCTCTCCATCTCTCACCCTTTATTAAAGGAAAAAGAGGGGGCTGGGCAGTAGCATGGTGGATTAAGCATACATGACACAAAGCACAAGGGCCAGAGTAAGGATCCCGGTTCGAGCCCCGGCTCCCCAACTGCAGCGGGGTTGCTTCGCAAGAGGTGAAGCAGGTCTGCAGGTGTCTATCTTTCTCTCCTCCTTTCTGTCTTCCCCTCTTTTCTGGATTTATCTCTGTCCTATCTAATTACAACAATAACAGTAACAACTACAGCAAGGGCAACAACAAGGGGAACAAAATGGGAAAAATGACCTCCAGGAGCAGTGGATTTGTAGTGCAGGCACCAAGCCCCAGCAACAACCCTGGAGGCAAAAAAAGAAAGAAAAAAGAAAGAGGAATAAAATTACCACCTGGAGTGGTGGAGTTGTGTAGGCACAAAATCCCAGCAAGAACACTGGTAGAAAATAAAATAAAATAAAATAAAGACAGAGAAGTCATAAGACAACCACTGGTGGGCAGGGCTAGATAACACAGTGGTTATGCAAACAGACTCTCATGGCTCTCATGGCTAAGGCTCCATAGTCCCAGGTCCAATCCCCCGTACCACCATAAGCCAAAGCTGAGCAATACTCTGATGAAAAATACAAAAAAAAAAGAAAAAGAAGAAGAACCACAGGGCTCTGTCACCATGGTTGCAGCAGAGTTCTAGATATAGAACTAGGCAAAATAATAATAATAATAACAATAATAAAATTAAAAATTTCAAAGAAAATTAAAAAAAAGAACCAGGCAGTAGCTAACAACAGGTGGTAAACTTCATCCAAAGCTAAATGAAAGAATCCCCCAGAAGCTCCAGGGCAACACTCTAGCAATGGGAAGGGGTCCGCACTGATTCTCCAAACACTCACTCTCAGTCCTCCTTAGAATCAGGAGCAGACGCTTGCAAAGACAATTGACTGAGCACAAGACTCAGTGGTTCATTCATTCAAGTTGACTAAGCACCTACTCTGGGCCATACACTTGCTGGTGACCCAAACCTGAACTTTGGGTGTTTACTGTCCAGTGTAGGGCAAACAGAGAGTAAACCATGAAGTCAAGAAGCCAGATAAGTTTCAAATGGTGGTGAGAACCAATGAAGAAAAGCAAGCAGAATGATGTGGCCAGCGTTACTAAGATTTGGGCACCGTAGGATTGAAGAATCAAAGGTTTACCTCGAGTCAATGTGTAAGTAGAGACCCCCCAAAAATAAATAAATAAAAGGAAGCAGACCAAGTAACTATTTGCTGGAAGCATGTTGCACACAGATGGAACACCCACTGTTAATCACAAAGAAAAAATAAAATTAATTTAAAAAGAGTAATGAGAAAACCCCAAGAGTGGAAGGAGACAGAACAAGGGGAGTGGTGGATGGCGTGGACATGCAGGGGGGCATAGGTCAGATGACGGTGAGGATTTTGCATTTCAGTGTAGTGTGATGAGAAGCAAAGAGAAGAAGTGCTGGAGAGTGATTTATGTTCTTTGATAGCAGGGCATGCATTGTTGTTTATTTTGCTTTGGGGAAGCTTTTTGTTTTGTTTTGTTTGTTTTTGCTCCTCAACTCTAACTTATGGTCATTCTGGGGACTGAACCTGAGATCTCAGAGTCTCAGGCATGAAAGTCTTTTTACATAACCATTATCATAGTCTCAGGTCCCACTAAAAGCTTTGTGATTCACATACCACACATCTCACCTGTTGAAAATGTAAAAGTTAATGTTTCTGAGTAATTCATATATATATAGTCATCTAACTCAGAAATGTTTACACCATCCTAAAAAGAAAATACATTAGAAAGCCAGTAGCAGGGAGTCGGGCAGTAGCACAGCAGGTTAAGTGCACATGGCGTGAAGCACAGGGACCGGCATAAGGATCCCTGTTCAAACCCTCAGCTGCCCACCTGCAGAGGAGTCGCTTCACAAGCAGTGAAGCAACCCTGAAGGTGTCTATCTTTCTCTCCCTCTCCCTGTCTCCCCTCCTCTCTCAATTTCTCTCTGTCCTATCCAATGACAGCAACAACAACAATAACAACCACAACAATGATAAAACAGCAAGGGCAATAAAGGGGGGGAAATGGTCTCCAGGAGCAGTGGATTTGTGGTGCAGGCACCAAGCCCCAGCAATAACCTTGGAGGCCAAAAAAAAGCCAGCAGCAGTCACTCCCCAGTTCTGCCAAACAAAACAAAAAGCTTCCCCAAAGCAAAATAAGCAACAGTGCATGCCTTGTTATCAACTCCTACCTACCCATTCCACCACACCCCACCCCTCTCCAACCCACCCCTCACTGATCTTATTTTCAGTCTCCATAAATTTTTCTATTCAGGATAAAAATATGTGATGTGTGAGCATTTATAAGTGGATTCCAGCAGCTCCCAGAATGATATCATTTGGTTTATGTTGTTTCATTATGGAGTGGATGGAGGGGAAAAGCTGATTCCAAGCTATGCCCACTGTCTATGTAGAGCTCATACTTTCTCCTCCAAGTCTGTGAATTTCCCCCAAATTCTCTGCCTTACTTCTACTGATGCATATGTTAGGTCGGTGTGTCTAAGCAATCCCTATTTAAGTGTGTGTGTGTGTGTGTGTGTGTGTGTGTGTGTGTGTGCTGGGCTAGCTTCACTGGAGAGAGAGACTCTGGAACTCGTGGCTAAGCGGGAACGCAAAGCAACGCCTTTATTGATCAGAGAAAACACCTTTATATCTTTTGAAATGGAAGTGGCAGGTTGGAAAAGGAAATGGCTAGGAGAGGGGGGCAAAGGTAGCAAGCTTCCATAGCAGCTGTTGTGAAGGTTCTAACCAGTGGGGATTAAACCCTGCAGGCAGGGCGGGTCTCAGGCAAAACAATGATTATGTAAATAGACCACAACATCAAGCAATGCAGGGGACCTGGCGTAATGACCAACATGTGTGTGTGTGTTTTTGTGTGTGTGTGTCCTGTGATGAAAAGTGGAAGGGCCTCCTGTTCAGAGTTGGTTTCCTGAACTGTCAGGATAGGCTCTGGTCACCACTAACCCTGAGCTGGAATAACTGGCTTGGAAAGGAATGAATGAATGAATGAATGAATGAATGAATGAATGAATGAACAAATAAGTGAATGAGTGAGTGAACAAGATTATTGTCTAATATCAGAAGTGTTTGAGGGGGCAGGCAGTGGTGCAAATAGAGTGCACACATCATTATGTGCAAGGGCCATATTCAAGCCCCCAGTCCCCACCTGCAGGGGAGAAGCTTCACAAGTGATGAAGTGGTATTGCAGTTGTTTCTCTTTCTCTCCATCTCTCCCTACCCTCTCAATTTCTCTCTGTCTCTATTAGAAAGTAAATAAGAAAGACAGAGGTCAGGGGAATGGCTTCCAGGAGCAATGGGTTCATCATGCAGCCGCTGAACCCCAGTTATAACCCTAGTGGCAATAAAGCAACAACAATAAGAAGGAGGAGGAGGAAGTAGTATTTGGGGTATTTATTTAGGAGTGTGGCCACGATTTTGTGATCAGAAATATGTAGTTGGAACTTAAATCTTATTTACATGAATAAGTCTATGGAAAAGTTGGTTTCATTATGCATCTTTTCATGTGAAATTTAAGTTTCTATGAACCTGTCATTTGTGTTGAGGATTGACTATATTTCATATAGAATGTTTTCAAAGTCCTCTTACGTAATAGCATGCTTCAGAATTTCATTCCATGCTACTGCAGGAACTGTTTCCATTGCATTTATGTGCCATATTGTGTTTATCCCATTCATCTGCTGATGGACTTCTGAGTTGTTTCTATCTCTTGGCTATTATGCAAATTGCTGCTATAAGTTATTGTGTGGACATATGTTTTTAGTTTTCTTGGATAAATAACTACAAGAGGAATTGCTGGTTCATATGGTAGCTGTGTGTCATCATTGGAGGAACTGCAGCATGTTTTACATAGTGGCTGCCTCGTCTTACATTTCCCCAGCAATTCCAACTCCTCCACATCATCACCAATACTTGTTATTTCTGATTCTAGCCAACCCAGTTGTGTAAAGTGAGATTTCATTGTGGTCTGTTTGCATTTTTATCATGGATAAATGTGTCAGTCACCTTTTTAAAAAATACTTTATTTATTTATTAATGAGAACGATAGGAGAGAGAGAGAAAGAAAGAACCAGACGTCACTCTGGTACATGTGCTGCTGAAGATTGAATTCAGGACCTCATGCTTGAGAGTCTAGTGCCTTAGCCACTGTGCCACCTCCCAGGACACTCAGTCATCTTCTTATGTGCTATTGACCATTTGCATGAATGTCTTGGAGGAAGATGTATTCAGATACTTTGCTCATTTCTGAATTTAGTTGTCTTTTTGAGGTTGAGTCATAGGAGTTCTTATTTATTCATTCATTTATTTCTTATCTACTTAATTTGCCACCAAAGTTATCTTGAGGGCTCAGTACAATGACTCCACTGTTCCTGTTGACCATTTTTTCTTTCTTTTTTTAATTTATTTATTGGGGAATTAATGTTTTACATTCAACAGTAAATACAATAGTTTGTACATGCATAACATTTCCCAGTTTTCCCTATAACAATACAACCCCCACTAGGTCCTCTGTCATCCTTCTTGGACCTGTATTCTCCCCACCCACCCACCCAGAGTCTTTTACTTTAGTGCAATACACCAATTCCAGTTCTGGTTCTACTTGTGTTTTCTTTTCTGATCTTATTTTTCAACTTCTGTCTGAGAGTGAGATCATCCCATATTCATCCTTCATCCCATATTCATCCTTTATGACTTATTTCACCTAACATGAATTTTTCAAGGTCCATCCAAGATCGGCTGAAAACGGTGAAGTCACCATTTTTTACAGCTGAGTAGTATTCATATATATATATATATATACCACAACTTGCTCAATCACTCATCTGTTGTTGGACACCTGGGTTGCTTCCAGGTTTTGGCTACTACAAATTGTGATGCCAAGAACATATGTGTACACAGATCTTTTTGGATGGGTGTGTTGGGTTCCTGAGGATACATCTCCAGGAGAGGAATTGCAGGATCATAGGGTAGGTCCATTTCTAGCCTTCTGAGAGTTCTCCAGACTGTTCTCCACAGAGGTTGGACCAATTTACATTCCCACCAGCAGTGTAGGAGGGTTCCTTTGACCCCATACCCTCTCCAGCATATGCTGCTGTTACCTTTTCTGATGTATGGCATTCTCACAGGAGTGAAGTGGTATCTCATTGTTGTCTTTATTTGCCTTTCTCTGACAATCAGAGACTTGGAGCATTTTTTCATGTGTTTCTCGGCCTTTTGGACCTCTTCTGTGGTGGATATTCTGTCCATGTCCTCCCCCCACTTTTGGATGGGGTTAGTTGTTGTCTTTTTGTTGAGATTTGCAAGTTCTTTATATATTCTGGTTATTAGCCTCTTGTCTGATGTATGGCATGTAAAGATCTTCTCCCATTCTGTGAGGGGTCTCTTGGTTTAGGTAGTGGTTACTTTTGCTATGCAGAAGCTTTTTAATTTTATGTAGTCCCATAGGTTTATGCTTGTCTTAGTCTTCTTTGTAATTGGATTTGTTTCATAGACATTTTTTTCCTTTGTTACTCTTGCTTTTCTGATAGAGACAGAAATAGAAATGGACAGAGAAAGAGAGAGGGAGAGAGACAGAAATACCTGTGACACTATTTCACTGCTCGTGAAGTTTCCCTGGTGCAGGTGTGGATGAAGGGCTTGAACCTGGTTCTTCACATTTGGTAATGTGTGTCTTCTACTGGGTGCCTCACTACCCAATCCCAGTAGTTCTCCTTTTAAATAATAGTATTGTTTGCTTTTGAAGTAACCTTGGAGTTCCTTATATATTCTAGACCCACTTTCTTTACCATGCAGGCACATGATTGGCAAATGCTTTTTTCCAGTTCTGTAAACTGTCTTTTCAGGTTTTGTATCCTTCAGTTTTTGTATTTTAATTAAACCCAATTTATCAATTTCTTCTCTTGCTCATGTCTTCAGTGTCATAGTCCCTCATCCCTGAGATGACTTGAGAATGATTCCTCTGGCCATTGTTCAGGGACCAGAGGGGAAGCAGGGCTGTAGAATACGGAGCCAAAGGAGAAGAATCCAGCCACAATGAGGGGGTGCCTGTGACAGCTTGTTGTCTTTACTGGACATCAAATGCAAAAATTGGACCTCTTGATAGAAGACTGGGTTCTGAACCAGCCAATGTGCCCTGGATCCAAGCACAAACACTGGCATGCTGTCTTCATTTCCCTGCATTTCTTTTTTTTTTAATATTTATTTTATTTATTCCCTTTTGTTGCCCTTGTTGTAGTTATTAATGTTGTTGTCGTCGTTGTTGGATAGGACAGAGAGAAATGAAGAGAGGAGGGGAAGACAGACAGGAGGAGAGAAAGATAGACACCTGCAGACCTGCTTCACCGCCTGTGAAGCGACTCCCCTGCAGGTGGGGAGCTGGGGTTCGAACCGGGATCCTTATGCCGGTCCTTGTGCTTTGTGCCACCTGCGCTTAACCCGCTGCGCTACAGCCCGACTCCCCATTTCCCTGCATTTCTTATCTACAGACATTATGTCCTGTTTCTCTTCTGGTTTGAACCTGACTGGGTAATTAAGACATGTGGAAAAACTTGGGGCTAGATCAGAAAGTGATCTAGATGTCCTCATGGTGGCTGGAGTGATGCCTGTGTCCCACTTAGTGTGGGACCTGAGAAGGATCCCATTCTCCTACTGGGCCTCAGTCTTCACATTGATGTTATGTGAGAGTGGCAGAATAGCGTTTCTGACTAACCACAGTTAGTCTAAGTCTTTGCTGTCCTATTTTCATAGAATAGTTAAACATGACTGACAAAAAGAACTTACTGTGAGGATAAGAGAACATTTAAGCAAATCACAGAGCAATGCTTATAGTAAGAGTTCATATTTGCTCAGCATTCAGAAATTTCCGGAAAGATACACCCAAGGTAGCAGCCAGGATTGTCTCTGGGTATGTAGAATTGTGTATGCAATTTTCTTCTTTGAGCTTTTTAAATTTTTTTTTCCTTCTTTCATTTTGTTCTGTTTTCTGAAGAAGAATAAAAGGTGGAACATTCCCTGAACAGATACTCTTGATGCTGGAGCATGTTACTTTTTCCATTGTTTCTTTAGAACTTTGTTTTTGTTTTTTTGTTTTGTTTTGTTTTTTTTGTATGCTCTGAGTTTTCACCCTGATAAGCAGGTTTTAGTTTTATACTAAGAAAGAGAGAGACAAAGAGAGAGAGATAACAGAAAATAAAGTTGACAGTTAATTGGCTAGTTAATTAGTTCATTCTTAGTGAGTCAGTCTATCTGGTGCATGTACCAGATACAGTTGATGGTTTCATTCTAATAGACCAGGAGGGAAGAAAGGAGGGAGTGAAGGAGGGAAGGAAGTGAGAGAGGGAGGGAGCAAGATTACACCACCAGAGCATCTACAGGTGGCAAAGATAGATACTTCCCATGTGGCTCAAGCCCTGACAGCACGTATGGTAAGACATACACTCTAATAAGGGGTCTCTTCTCATTCTATCTATCTATCTATCTATCTATCTATCTATCTATCTATCTATCTATCTATCTTTGGCTTTAATGTAGGAAAGAGCTTGCTTCAAAACCATCAACTATTGATAGAAAAAGAAGCAGGAGACAAGAGTAGCACACTGATGCAACCTTGCCTGAGACTACGAGCTATGTGAGAGCCAGTAGGAGAACATGTGCTCCTTTCAGACTGTTGAGCCCCCTCCTGCCAAGGGAGCTTGAACACCCCCAGAAAGAGTGTTGTGAGACAAAGGTCAGTGCATTAGAAATTTATAAGGGCAGCTAGATAGGTGGCTCAGAGGGACTTGTAAGCAGGATGTCCTGAGTTTGATCCCTGACATTGCATGTACCAGAGGGATATTCTGGTTCTTTCAATCCTTAGTAAATAAACTATTGAGTTTATTAGGGCGACTGTTGGAGTCACCGACTGTGGACAGTGAGTAAAGAAACAGACTTGTGCAGGAGGGATAAATTAAACCACACTCCACATGGGGCTCCATCAACTCAAGCAGGAAGTTCTGAGATAGTAACCCCTTTGAGTGTGGATGAAGGAGCCACCTCAGGAAGGAGGAATGACCAAAGACAAAGGAATTGCTAGAAAGGACTGACAGCTAAATGCAACTCTGCCAGCTTGAAAGAGTAAGCAGTTTGCCCCTAAGGTGGGCTGAGAACAGTATGGAATAGCATCCATTGTGAGGGAACTGCCTAGCCAAAGTAAACCCCCACGAAAGACAAGACCAAAGGCAAGTATTAGGATGGTTTTGAAGAGGAAAAATACATTTCTTGTTCTTCTTCTTTCTAATTTTTTTTTCAATTGTGTATTAGTGATTTGAAGATAATAAGGTAACAGGGGTATAATTCCACATCACACCCACTACCAAAGTTCTGTGTCCACCCCTAATGATAAGTACCATAGTTACCTCCCAACAGCTTTAAAAACAGGTTGACTATTTTTTTCTTTTTTGGCAAATTCATGTATTTCTTTTTTATTTTATTTATTTATTTATTCGCTTTTGTTGCCCTTGTTGTTTTATTATTGTAGTGATTATTGTTGTTATTGATGTTGTTGGATAGGACAGAAAGAAATGTAGAGAGAAGGGGAAGACAAAGGGGGATAGAAAACCTGCTTCACCGCTTGTGAAGCAACTCCCCTGGAGGTGGGGAGCCAGGGGCTTGAACCAGGATCCTTATGCCGGTCCTTGTGCTTTGCCCCCTGTGCGCTTAACCCGCTGCACTACTGCCCGACTCCCAAATTCATGTATTTCAATTCTCTAGATTCCACATATCACTGAAACCATCCAATTGTTGTCTTTCACTTCCTTACTTATTCCACATAATCACATCCCATCCAGCTCCATCCATTTTGTCCCAAGGGGTACAATATTATCTTTTTAAATTGTAGAATAGTGTTTTACTGAACAGACCTAAGCATTTAGGTTGTTTCCACTCCTTGGCTATTGTGAATATGCAACTATGAACATAGGGATACATATATCCCTATGTTATGTAGGGATGCATATACTTTTGAGTTGGTGTTTTCATGCCCTTTGAATAAATGCCTAAGAGTTGTACTGCTGGATCATAAGATATTTCCATCTTTATTTGTTTAGGGATTTTTTCATACTGGGAAAAATGCACTCTTAAACTCAGAGCAGAGGCCTGGTCTCCAACAATTCTGTACACTGATTTTTTCCCTCTTTTTATATTTTTTTATCAGAACATTACTCAACTCTGGCTTACAATGGTGCAGGGGATTGAACCTAGGACTTTGGAGCCTTAGGCATGAGAGTTTTTGTTTTGGGGTTTTGGGGTTTTTTTGCATAACAATTAAGCTGTTTCCTCTGCCCTATGAATGCTGATTTTCATTCCTGATTTGTAACACTTCCCTCAAAGACTATTGATTGGCCAGGCCTCTAGTTGAGGTGCCTTCCAGGATATCTCTTGTATCCTTTCTTTGCTCTGGAATGAAGCCAGAGTGGAGGGATAATCAACCATATTGTATCAGTGAGGAAACTTAGGTTCAGAGAATGATTAAGTCACTTGCCTGGTCAGAAGGTGGCAGAGTCTCAGAGACAGGTCTAAGTTCAGATTCCCTTTCTTTCCCTACTGACACAGCTGCAGAAAATTTCAAGTTAATTGTTTTATGGTTAGGTGGATAAATCTTCCTTCTTGCTTTTAAGAAAGTTATTATCTTTCTGAAAGGATTCATTTATTTATTTTATTTTTTTATTAATATTTTATTTTATTTATTCCCTTTTATTGCCTTTGTTGTTTTATTATTGTAGTTATTATTGTTGTTGTCGTTGTTGGATAGGACAGAGAGAAACGGAGAGAGGAGGGGAAGACAGAGAGGGGGAGAGAAAGATAGACACCTGCAGACCTGCTTGTGAAGCGACTCCCCTGCAGGTGGGGAGCCGGGGTTCGAACCGGGATCCTTATGCTGGTCCTTGTGCTTTGCGCCACCTGCGCTTAACCCGCTGCGCTACAGCCCGACTCCCTCATTTATTTATTTTAAAGGATATATTTATTACAGAGAGAGAATCAGATCATGACTGGCACATTTGACTCCAGGGATTAAACCCAGGATCTTACATTTTAGGGTCCGATGCTTTATCCACTTTGCCACTTCCTGGGTCACATTTCCTTTCCCATTAATGTGGAATCCATTTGTTCTCCACATGCACCACTCAGTTTTCAGATGATCCATTCTCAGTCTCTCCAGTTACAAAGTCAAATCTGACTTAGCAGATACAACACCAAATGGCCCTGATTCTCCTATAACACTGTGTGCTTTGGAGACAAAGAGAGCTTTCTTGCACCAAGAACAAGCCTGAGGCTGGGACACTGCAGGCAGTCTGTTTAAGTTCATCTTGAGTTAATTCGATTAATTTATGAGATCAATTAGCTTCAGGCACCAGACGAATGACGACACCGGCATTAATTCATCACTAGCCATAGCAACCTGACAGCCAGGGACTGGCTTATCAATCCTTTTGAAGGATGGGCTGGAACACACCTGATTGTGCCTATGACTGGCATGAAATAGCTCTCATTTCTGCAACCCCCTTGTGAGGAGAAATTCCTCATTGGATGTCTTCCCAACACAGAAGGAAGGGTGAAGGAAGGAGAAGAGGAAGCAGATGACAGCGATGCTTCTTCCTGACCACTTTAAGGACTGGTTGGGCATCTGGGACCTGTGTACTCCTGTCAGGAGGTCATGCTGAGTTGGCCTTGGCTTTCAAAGGTCATCCTCACACCAGCATCATCAGTATCCTTTGGGGACTTGCTAGGAATATAGAATCCTGGGCTCTATTCCATACTTACTCAATGAGAAACTCTGGAAGCAAGGCCCAGAAATTTGTTTTTAACAGATCCTCCAGAGAATTCTTTTTTCAATTAATTTATTTTTGTAAATAATTTTTAATTTGTTATTAATAGTGTGTTGCAAGATTATAAGATTACAATGTGTTCTTCCACACCACACCCACCACCAAAGTTCCATATCCTCATCCTCCAACCCCCTCCAGGAAATTCTGTTGCTAAAATAAAGTCTGAGACCCCCATGGAGGAAGAGTTAAGAGCACAAGCTCTGGTACCAGGCAGCCTGGGAGACTAGCTGTGTAACCTTGGACAAGTCATAGAAGCTCAGTTCACTCATCTGCAAAATGAAGAAAATGATATTGCCTACCTGATAGTGTTAGTGTGAAGCTTAGATTTGCAAAGTGACTAGAGCAATGTATGGGACTTGGTAATGGCTGTAGATAGAAATGTTAACAGCTGCTATTATTGGCAGTAATGGAGCCTGGGACTCCTGCCTACTCAGTGATTCTAAACAAAACATGACAGTAATTCTAAGCAAAAGACTCATCATCAAGTTCCAATTATTTGATAAATACAAGTATATGGTACAAAATTGCATCTTTTTAAAAATTTCTCTATGGGGGATTAATGGTTTACAGTCAACAGTAAAATACAATAGTTTGTACATGTGTAACATTTGTCAGTTTTCCACATTCAACCCCCCACTAGGTCCTCCTCTGACATCATGTTCCAGGACCTGAACCCTCCCCCTGACCCAGAGTTTTTTACTTTGGTGCAATACGTCAACTCCAGTCTAAGTTCTGCTTAGTGTCTTCTCTTCTGATCTTGTTTTGCAACTTCTGCCTATGAGTGAGATCATCCCATATTCATCCTGTTGCTTCTGACTTATCTCACTTAACATAATTCCTTCATAGCTCCATCCAAGATGAGGTAAAGATGGTGAATTCACTATTTTTAATAGCTGAGTAGTATATCACAGTTGCTCAGCCACTCATCTGTTGTTGGACACCTGGATTGCTTCCAGGTTTTGGCTATTATAAATTGTGCTGCGATGAACATAGGTATACACAGATCTTTCTAGATGGGTATGTTTGGTTCCCTAGGATATATCCCTAGGAGAGGAATTGCCAAGTCATAGGGTAGGTCCACTTCTACCCTTCTGAGAGTTCTTTAGCCTGCTCTCCACAGGGGTTGGACTAATTTACATTCCCACCCACAGTGCAGAAGTGTTCCTTTGTCCCCACAACCTCTCCATCATTTGTTTGCTGCTACCTTTTCTGGTGTATAACATTCGCACAGGAGTGAAGTGGTATCTCATTGTTGTCTTTATTTGTATTTCTCTGACAGTCAGTGACTTGGAGCATTTTCATTTTGTTCTAGAATTTTCAGTCGTTCATATGGGTACCCTGATCTCATTTTGTAGCCTTTGTTTTAGCTTTTTAATATGGCATGGTACATTTCTACCTTAGAAACTAACTTCCTTTCTTTTTTTTAAATAGTTTCCTTTTTATTATCTTTATTTATTTATTGAATAGAGACAGCCAGAAATTGAGAGGGAAGGGGGTGGTAGAGAAGAGAGAGAGAGAGACAGAGAGACACCTGCAGCACTGCTTCACCACTGGCAAAGTTTTCTCCCTGCAGGCGGGGACTGGGGGCTTGAACCCAAGTCCTTGCATATTGGACATGTGCGCTCAACCAGGTGTGCCACCACATTGCCTCCTTTCTCTCTCTCTCTCTCTCTCTCTCTCTCTCATCTATCTAGCTACCTATCTCTCTATCTCTCTCTCTTTCTTTCCTTCTTTCCTAACTTTTTTCTTGCTTTTTTTTTTTTTTCATTTCCACCAGGGTTATTGCTAGGACTTGGTACCAGCACTTAAGAATCCACCACTGACTTTCTGAGTGTAGCCATCCTAATGAATATGAAGTTGGATTTCATTGTGTCCTATATTTCTGTTTCCATAATGACTAATGATGTTGACCATTATGTGTTCATGGGTCACTTATAGGTCTTCTTTGGGGAAATGTCTATTCAAATTCTTTGTCCATTTTTAATTAAGTTTCTTTTCAAGTATGAGACTTCCTATATTCTGGACATATCTCTTATCTGACATATGATCTACAAATACTTTTGGCATTCTGTAGATCAGCGTTTCACTTTTTTATTGCATTATTTGTGAAATGAACATCTTTTTAAGTTTGATAAATTTCAATTTATCTATTTTCCCCTTTTATTATTTATTTCCTTTTATAGTCATAGCCTTTGATCTATTTTCAGTTTAATTTTGTTTGAGTTTAAGAATGACTTCCAACTTCATGCTTTTGCATGTGGAAATAACAGTTGTCCCAACAGTTGTTGGACTACTTGTTCCTTCCCTATTGAAGGGACTTGACATTCTTGTCAAAATCAACTGATCATGGACAAATAAGTTTATTTCTAGATTCTCAGTTCTGTTCATTGATCTATATGTCTTAGCCTTATGCTAGCAACATGTTTCTTTTCCTCTTCTTCTTCTTCTTCTTCTTCTTCTTCTTCTTCTTCTTCTTCTTCTTGTTCTTCTTCTTCTTCTTGTTCTTCTTCTTTTTTTTTTTTTACCAGAATACTGCTCAGTTCTGGCTTATGGAGGGGCCAGAAACTAAACCTGGGATATCAGAGGCTCAGTCGTGAAAGTATTTTGCATAACCATTGTGTTGTTTCCCTAGCACTCCACTCATTTTAGTGGATTTAATAATTGTGGGCTTAGGGAGTCGGGCAGTAGTGCAGCAGGTTAAGCACGCGTGGCACAAAGCGCAAGGACCAGCATAAGGATCCCAGTTCAAGCCCTCAGCTCCCCACCTGCAGGGGAGTCGCTTCACAGACAATTAAGCAGGTCTACAGGTGTCTGTCTGTCTTTCTCTCCCCCTCTCTGTCTTCCTCTCCTGTCTCCATTTCTCTCTGTCCTATCCAACAACAACAACAACATCAAAAACAACAACAACAATAACTACAACAATAAAAAAGGGCAACAAAAGGGAAAATAAATAAAAATAAATATTTTTAAAATAATAATAATTATTATTATGGGGTTAATGTGATGGGTTTACATTATAAATTTTAAGGGTAGTCTTTCACACTTATATGTGATTCACCACACCCATCAAAGTTTCAATGCCAATGCACCTGTCCCCCCACTGCCTCTGCCTGCCCCTTCCAGTAACCACCATAGTTTTCATAGTCTAAAAATTAGTATTCTGTTTTTTTTAAAAAAAATTATTAATGAGAAAGAGAAAAACAGTGTATCACTCCAGCACATGTGATGCCAGGGATCAAACTCAGGACCTCATGCTTGACAGTCCAACTCTTTTTTCTTCTAATTCACAACCTCCTGTAGCACAAAATTAATGTTTTTTCCTCCTGTGTTACTATTATTTATTTATTTTCATAGTTGGGATTCATTATTTGTGATGTCACTGCTCTAATCTGCTTTTTTTTTTCAAAAAAAAAAACAGAGAGGCAGACAGAAGAGAGATACCATAGCACTGGAGCTTCTTCCAGCGCCATAGCACCATCCGTGTGGTGCTGGTATTCAAACTCAGAGTGCAATTTGGCAAGGCAAGCACCCTACCAAATGAACTATCTTTCCAGTCTAAAAGTTAGTTTTGTTACTATTTTGTGTACATTTCTTTGTTTGCTTTAGTTATTTGCAATCCATATATGAGTGAAACTATCTGGAGATTGTCTTTCCTTTATTTCACTTAATCATAATCATCTTCAGTTCTATCCATTCTACCCCAAAAGGTATGATATCATCTTTTTTATTATTATTATTGCAGCCAGAGTGTGTTGACCAAGCCTTCCTTCAGAGAGTGGGGCAGTCCCTACCATTGTTGTTCCACATTGAGAACAAGGTCCTGTAGAGGCCCATAAGAGGGTCCACAATGCTGTTCCTGATGGAGATGACCAGTGATGACAGAGAGGTATCTGATAGAGGTCTAGGCTCATCATATCTATATGGGAATCTCAGGATTCCCTGTTTAGGGACACAGATAATGAGGTGGCCTGGCAGTTACCAAAAGGACCATCATTAAAGTGTGCTAATCTCTTGCCCTTGTCCAGTTTTTGTAGTCCTTATTTTATCTGACAAGGTTAGCTTGTAGATATAGAGGGAAGTGAAATAAGAAGTAGATGAGGAGGGTATCTAGGTCTAAGTAGAAACTACTTGATTAAGTGCTTTATGGTGTCTTTTTAGGACTTTCTACTTGTTTGCTGCACTTGGTGAGTCACTGCAAACTATTTTGCACTTTTACTTTAAGGTACATATTTTCCTCCCAACTTATAGATACATGTGCACATGTGCTCTATCTCATAGGCCCTGATGTGTATCTAAATTTTGTGGCATTGTTAGGAACTGAGCCACCCAAAATCAAATTAAGGAGTCCTATGTGCTAGGAAAGGTCTCACCAGAGTAATGAAGCTGAAGTGTTGACATGCCAGGCCTGGCATCTCTGGACACAGTCCAAAGTGAAACAAGTCAAGGTAGCATTGTTTGCATTGGTTTGATTGAGATCAGTATCAAATGGTATGGATCAAGAGAAGCATGAAGGAAAATGAGTAAAGCCCCAGAGGTTCCAGGAAAATAAGAGTTGGGAGAAATAAGGGTTTATAGAGAACGTTCTCCCACTTTTCAAATGGATTGCATGATTTTGTTGTCAAATCATGTGTTCTCTATGTATTTTGGATATTAACCTCATGTATGATATGTGAAATGTAAATATATTCTCCCAATTGCCTTTTTTGTGATAGTTTATTTCAGTATATAAAGGCTTGTCTATGGGACTGAATCTCCTAATGTGTCTCTGTTATTAAGGTCCTGAAAGGCATCACCTATGCTTTCTTCTAAGTATTTTGTAGTTTGGGGTCTACTATCAAGTCTTTAAATCCATTTGAGTTAATCTTTCTATAATATTAAATTTAGATCTAGATCTACATTTTTTTACATGTGGCTGTCCTGTTTTTCCAACACAATTTTCTTCAGTGTATGATCTTTCTCTTTTATCATAGATTAGATGTCTGTATATGTGTGCTTTTATTTCTGGGGCCTCTATTCTTTCGCACTGCTTTGAGCAACACACTATTTTTAAGAAAAAAGTTTACTTATTATTTTTATCGTTTTATTGGATAGCTGATGGTTTATAGTATGACTATTGGCAAACGAGTACAATTTCTCACCTCTCCATGATAGGTATCTGCAAAACACTCACACCCCCAATTTGTATCCTTTTCCACCATCATGCGCCAGGACCCCAAAGCTCCCCTCTCACCAAACCACCAAACCTCTCCCTGCCCTCCCTCCCCAGAGTCCTTTGCTTTGGTGCAATACACCAAACCAGTCCAAGTGTTACTTTGTGTTTCCCATTTCTGTCTTTTCTTCAGTTCTTCCTATGAGTGAGAATATACAGTATTCATCCTTCTCTTTTTGGCTTATCTCACTTAATATGATTCCTTCCAGTGCCTGCTAGCATCCACCTGTCTCTCAATGAGTTTTTTTTCAAGCATTGTAGGTTGTAATGTGAGGTTCCGAGTTTCTTTTCTTTTCTTTTCTTTTTTAATCTGGTTTGTCCTCCCAGGCATGATCTTTCTATCCATGCTACTACATAGTAATTTGTCCAAAAGAATCATATTTTTATAATTAAAAGGTGTTGGATTTTGTCAATTCCTTTTTCTGTGTCTGTTGAGACCATGGTGCCTTATTATTCTATTGATATTTTTTGATTAATTAATTAAATTCATTTATAAGGTTATATTCATTCATTATATTTGCACACTTCATTTTATTTCATTAGTAACATTTTAGATGGTACAAATTTGTATTCCTAGAGAAAATCTTGCTTGGTCACAGTGTTTGATGCTTTTTGTATCCTATTGGATTGAATTTGTTTATATTTTGATAAGAAATTTTGAGTCCACACTCATAAAAGATATTGAAATACAGTTTTCTTTTTTTTTTTAAAGATTTTTTAATTTTATTTATTTATTTTCCCTTTTGTTGCCCTTGTTGTCTTTTTTTATTGTTGTTGTAGTTATTATTGTTGTTGTTATTGATGTGGTTGTTATTGGATAGGACAGAGAGAAATGGAGAGAGGAGGGGAAGACAGAGGGGGGAGAGAAAGATAGACACCTGCAGACCTGCTTCACCGCCTGTGAAGTGACTCACCTGCAGGTGGGGAGCCGGGGGCGGGAACCCGGATCCTTACGCCCGTCACCTGCACTTAACCCACTGCGCTACCGCCCGACTCCCCAGTTTTCTTTTCTTATAATGCTGTTTCTAGTTTTGGGGTCAGGGTAATACTATCCTCACAGAATTGTCACCTCCTCTTCTATATTTTGAAAGAATTTGTGAAGAATCAATATTAACTCTTCTTTTAAAAATTTGTGAAACTCACAAAAGAAGCCATCTGGTCTTTTTTTTTTTTCTTTTTCTTCTTTGTGGCTAATTTTTATGACTAATTTAATTTCATTATAAGTTTATTTGGATTTTCTTTAGTCATTTTCAACAGATTGTGTCTTTCTGGAAATGAATGAATCTGATTTGTAAATTTTTTAATTTGTTGCCATACAGTTGAACATAGACCTCCCTCATACTCCTTTTTTTCTTTCTGTAAGATAGATTGCAGTGTCTTCACTTTCATTTCTGATTTCAGTAATTGGGATCATTCTATCAAACTAGAGTTCTTCCAAATTCTCATATAGTCTTTTTTTATTAGTGATTTACAAAATAACAGGGGTACAATTCCACACCATTCTCACCAACAGAGTTCTGTGTCCCTATTCCCTCCATTGGAAACTGAAGTGATTTTCCCATTGTCACAGATATGGGTTGACTATTATTTCCCCCTCTCTCTCTCTCTCTCTCTCCCTCCCTCCCCTCTTTCTCTCCCTCTCCATAT
Source organism: Erinaceus europaeus (assembly GCF_950295315.1). Lineage (NCBI taxonomy): Eukaryota > Metazoa > Chordata > Mammalia > Eulipotyphla > Erinaceidae > Erinaceus > Erinaceus europaeus. The sequence goes on along the minus strand of NC_080185.1, from coordinate 75,022,089 downwards.
ATGTTTTTTTCCCATTTTTCCTATAGTCGTGCCTTCTCTTCCATTTTAAGTCACAGCTACACCTAGTCAGACTTCTGAATGTCTTTCCATCTTTACTCTTCTTTCTCTGGGTCCTGATGGAATTGGGTTACAGAGCCCATTAATCATCTTCCCTTAATATTTTTTATATTTTTATTTGTTATTAACAGTTTGTTACAAGATTATAAAATGGTAGTGTATAGTTCCACATCACACCCACCACCAAAGTTCTTTAGCCCCACCCTCCCACCTGCCAAAGATAACCACCATAGTTCTTGTAATTCTTACGGTTTCCTTACTTCTGTTTTGATTTAATTTTTTTGCAAGTTCATGTAAATTAGATCCCTAGATTCCACATATGAGTAAAACCATGTGGTAGTTCTCTTTCATCTCTTTAATTATTTCACTAAGCATAATCACCTCCACTTTCATCCATTTTGTTCCAAAGGCCACAATAGCATCTTTTTGATAGCGAAGTAATATTCCATAGAATATATATCCCACAACTTCTTCAGCCAGTCATCTGTTGATGGGCATTTAGGCTTCTTCCACTTTTTGTCTATTGAATGGTTTGGGCCCCTTTGTCATATATTAGGTGGTTGTGTATATGTGGGCTTATTTCTGGGGTTTTGATTCTGCACCATTGATCTGTGTGTACATTTTAATTCCAGTACCATGCTATTTTTATTACTATTGCTTTTTAGCATAAACTGAAGTCTTGGAGCCTGATATCTCCATATTTTTTTCTCAGAAGTGCTTTGGTAATTTTGTGGTTCTACACAAATTTTTGGACAAATTGTTCAATTTGCTTAAAAATGCCATTAGAATTTTGATAGGGATTGCACTGCAATTGTAGATTGCTTTTGGTAGAATGGTCATTTTAATAAGGTTTGTTTTTCCAATCAAGGAACCTGGAATGTTCTTCCACTTCTGTGTGCTCTTCTCTATTTCTTTTAGCAATGTCCTGTAGTTTTCTTTGTAAAGGTCCTTCACCTCCTTTGTGAGATTCAACACAAGGTAATTTATCTTTTTGGGTTCAGCTGTAAATGGGATTCAGTCTTTTATTTCCCTTTCCTCTGACTCCTTGTTTGCATATAGAAATGCCACAGATTTATGTGTACTGATTTTGTATCCTGTTACTTTTCTGAATTTATTAATTATTTTCTATAGTGTTTCAGTGAAGTATTTCGGGTTCTCTAGATATAATATCATATCATCAACAAGAAGTGATAGTTTTATTTCTTCTTTCTAGATCTGTATGCTTTTGATATATCTTTCTTGTCTGATAGCAATGGCAAGGACCTCCAGAAATAAGTTGAATAATAGTGGAGATATTGAATATCCCTGTCTGGTTCCCAATTTTAGGGAGAAAGCTTTTAGCTTTCCCCCATTGAGAATAATGCTGGCAGTTTTGTCATAAATGGTCTTTATTATGTTAAAGAATGGTCATTCTAATCCCAGCTTTTGGAGGGCTGTTGATATAACCATGTTTTTTTTGTTGTTGTTGTTTGTTTTTTTTTTACCAGAGCACTGCTCAGCTCTGGCTTATGGTGGTGCAGGGGACTGAACCTGGGACTTCACAGAGCCTCAGTCATGAGAGTCTGTTTGCATAACCATTGTGCTATCTACCCCCGCCCCTAACCATGTGATTTTGATCTTTCCTTGTGTTGATACAATGAATTACATTGATTGATTTGCAGGTGGTGAACCATCCCTGTTTCACAGAAATGAATCCAGCTTGGTCTTGGTAAATTATTCTCTTGATATATTGTTGGATTCTTTTTGCCAAGATTTTGCTCAGGATTTTTGTATCAATTTTCATCAGAGGTATAGGTCTATAGTTTTCTTTTTTGGTACAGTCCCTTCCTGCTTTGGGGATCAAAGTGATATTTGCCTCATAGAACATGTTTTATAGTCTTTGCCCTTCAATTTTCTGGAATAGGTTGAGGAGAATAGGCGTTAATTCTTCTTCGAAGTCATAGAATTTGTTAGTTAAGCTATCTAGGCCTGGGCTATTATTCTTGGGTAGACTTTTGATTACAAATTCAATTTCTTTTTTTTTAGTTTGTTTATTTATTTACTTATTTATTTTGTCTCCAGGGTTATTGCTGGAGCTCGGTGCCTGAACTATGAATCCACTGCTCCTGGAGGCTATTTTTTCCTTTTAGTTGCCCTTGTTGTTTATCGTTGTTATTATTATTGTTATTGCTGTCATTGTTCTTGGGTAGGACAGAGAAATTGCTAGAGGAGGGAAAGAGAGAGGAGGAGAGAAAGATAGACAATTGCAGACCTGATTTACCACTTGAGAAGCAGCCCCCTGCAGGTGAGAAGCCAAGGACTCAAACTGGGATCCTTGTGCTGGTCCTTGTACTTTGTGCCATGTGTGCTTAACCCACTACGCTACCTGCCAGCCCCCACAAATTCAATTTTTAAACTAGTAATTGGCTTGTTTAAGTTATCTACTTCCTCTTGGGTTTGGCTTGGCAGGTGGTTTGATTCTCGAAATGCATCCATCTCTTCTAGGTTTCCAATTAGTTGCATAAAGATGTTCATAATTCACATATGATTCTTTGTATTTCCCAACCTTCAGTTGTAATTTCATCTCTCTTGTTCCTGATTGTTTTGTTTGTTCATTTGTTTATTTGTTGTGTTTTGTACTGTTTTTGCCTCCAGGGTTATTGCTGGTGGGGCTTGGTACCTGCACTATGAATCCACTGCTCCTGGTGGCCATATTTCCCTTTTTTTTTAATTGGATAGGACAGAGAGAAATTGAAAGGGAAGATTGAAAGAGAAGAGAAATTGAGAGAGAGAGAGAGAGAGAGAGAAAGATAGTCACCTGCAGACCTGCTTCACCGCTTGTGAAGTGACTCCCCCTGCAGGTGGGGAGCTGGGGGACTCCAACCAGGATCCTTGCATAGGTTCTTGTGCTTCTTACTATATGTCCACTTAACCTAGTGCTCCACCACCCGACTCCCTTGTTCCTGATTTTTTTATCATAACTTTCTTTTTCTTTTTGTCAGTGTAGCCAGTGATTTATCTATTTTATTTATCCTTTCAAGGAACCAGTTCGTGGTTTCATTAATCTTTTTTCCCCTATTTGTTTTTATTGGGGAATTAATGTTTTACATTCAACAGTAAGTACAATGGTTTGTACATGCATAACATTCCCCAGTTTCCCATATAACAGTACAACCCCCACTAGGTCCTCTGAATCCTTCTTGGACCTGTATTTTCGTTAATCTTTTGGATCAACTTTCTGGATTCTATTTCAGTAATTTCTGCTCTGATTTTGACAATTTTCTACCTCCTGCTGACTTTTGGGACTCTTTATTGCTCCTTTTCTAGTTGGCTCAGTTGTGATGTTAGGTAGTTTACTTTAGATCTTTGCTGTTTGTTAACATGGGCCTGTGTTGCTATAAACTTCCCTCTTAGGACAGCTTTTGCTGTATCCCACAGGATCTAGTAGTTGGTCTCTCCATTTTCGTTGTTCTCCAAGTAATTTTTAAGTTCTGTTTTAATTTCTTCAGTGGTCAAGGTGTTATTCAGCAATGTATTGTTCAGTCCCCATAGTTTGGGTTTATTTCTTTGTTTCTTTCTCTCTTTTTTGTGTGTGGTTGATTTCTAACCTTACTGCCTCCTACCTCATGGTCAGAAAAGTTACTTTTTATTATTTCAATATTCACATATTTATTAAGGCTGTCTTTGTGTCCCAATATGGTCAATCCAGAGTAATACTCCATGTGCGCTTGAAAAGAATGTTTATTCTTTTGGGGAGAGAATGAAAGGTTCTGAATATATCTGTTAAGTTCATCGCATCTATGACTTCATTTAAGTCCTCTATTTCCTTGTTGATTTTTTTGTCCTAATGATCTATCTCTTGCTGTGAGTGGTGTGTTGAGGTCTCCAACTAATACTGTGCTACTGTCAGTGTCTACCTTAAGGGCACTAAGTAATATATATATATATATATATATATATATATATATATATATATATATATATATATATATTTGGGTATACATATATTGGGAGCATATATATTGATGATGGTTATATCTTCCTGTTGGATTGATCCTCTAACCAATATGTAGTGTCCATGTCTGTCTCTTATCACCTTCTTTGCCTAAAAGTCTACTTTATCTAATAGCAGTATCTCTGTTTCTGCCCTATTGTTTGCATTATTGGCTTGGAATACCTTATTCCAGTCTGTCACCTAGAGCTTCTGTTTGTCTTTATTTTGCATGTATGTTTCCTAGAGACACAGAATAGATGGATCTTGCTTTTTAATCCACGATTAAATCCATAATTGAATGGCGAATTTAAGCCATTCCCATTTAGGGTGATTAATGATAAAAGTGACTTGCTTATAGCCATTCTGATTTTTGTTTCGAGGTTGCTCTTATATTCTTGCTGACTCTTTTTCCTGTTTGTTTTTGTTTGTGATTTTATGTGGATGGTTTTCTATAATGGTCTTGCCTACTGTCTATATGTTTCCTATTTGTCTTTGTGCTATATTTTGTTTTGTGGTTTTCATGAATATTTTATCTAACTTACAACATCTACATAAGTCTTTTTCAAGTTGGCCTTTGTTCACCAACATTGGACTATGTCACTCTATTTTGCTCTCCCATTTCCTGTGTCTGTTTTTCCCTGTTGTGTTCCTGGTTCTATTCCACTACTGATCATCTCATTAAAAGCTGGGATTCCTTTGCTTCTTCTTTTCATATGAGACTCCTCTCAATAATTATTGCAAGACAGATTTGGTAGTGGCAAATTCCTTCAGTTAATAAATGCATTTTTTATTATCTTTATTTGATAAAGACAGTCAGAAACGGAGAGGGAAGGGGGAGATAGGGAGAGAGAGAGGGAGAAAGAGAGAGAGAGAGAAAGAGAGAGAGAGAGAGACCTGCAACCTTGCTTCACCACTCCCAAAGCTTTCCCCCTGCAGGTGGGGACTGGGAGTTTGAACCTGGGTCCTTGTGCACTGTAATGTGTGTGTTCAACCAGGTTCATCACCACCTGGCCCTCAGTTAATGAATTCTTGCAACGATATTTATTTTTCTTTCTCATTTGAAGGATAATTTAGCAAGAAACAGAATTTTTGGCTGGAAATTCTTATCTTTTAATATTTTGAATATGCCATTCCACTCCCTCCTTGCCTCTGGAGTTTGTGATGAGAAATCTGATCAAAGCTTCCCTTCAAATGTGACTTTCTCCCTTTCTCTGGAAGTCTGCAATATTTTTTCCTTGTCTCTGGTTTTGGAAAGTTTTACAGTAATGTGTCTTGGTGTGTGTCATTTTGGGTTCAAAAATTTAGGTGGATTTTAAATTATTTTATGATTATTTCAATGTGCTTGTTTTCTACTTATGCAATATGATTATAATTCTACCTGTTTTATGCATCTGAAAATATTGTTCTTTCAAGAGAATCCACCGAACAACTGGAAGGCTAAAAGAGATAGAAAAAAAAAAAAAAAGAAAGAAAGAAAACACCCTGATCTGTATTGTAGTGCTCTCTGGCTCCACTGGCCAAATTTTTAATTCATGTAATTATCTCTATATTTTTTCTCTCTCTTATTTGACAGGACAGAAAGAAATTGAGAGGGAAAGGGGAAAATAGAGAGGGAGATAGAGACATACTTGCAGCATTGCCACACTACTCATGAAGCTTCTCCCCTGCAGGTGGGGACAGAGGGCTTGAACCTGGATCCTCATACATGGTAACGTGTATGCTCAACTGGTTGTGTCACTACCACCCAGTCCCAACTATCTCTGTCTTACTAGAAAGTTCAAAGAGCACTAACAGAGAGAGGAGGCCATCATCAAGGTGCTCATCTCTGAAAGTTTCCACTCTCCCTTCCCTTCCCTGCGTATACTGTGCACACCCCAATGCAACTGGAGAGACACTCCCACTTCTGCCAGCACTGTGTCAATCCTTAGCTAGATGGACTCACAGGAGACCAGCCCCCTTTCCAAGGACTTCTGTCAGTGCACCTGTCCCCCCCACACACACACACACACACTGGAAAGCGGAGTGTGAATGCTCTCACAGAGAGTGGCAGCCTTGTAACAGCAAACTCAATTGAAGTCATGAATCAGCCTGCCCTGAGGTGGAATTTTGAGTATCCTGAAGCCATGGAGTCTTGGAGTCCAGAAGTCCAGAGAGGAAGTTTCTCTTTCTTTTCTTTCTTTCTTTCTTTCTTTCTTTCTTTCTTTCTTTCTTTCTTTCTTTCTTTCTCTTTCCTTTTTTCCAGAGCACTGCTTACCTGACTTATGGTGGTGCTGGAAATTGAGTGTGGAACCTTTGGTACCTCAGGCATGAAATTCTTTTTGTATAACCATTATGCTACCTCTCCCACCTCAGAAAACAGTTTCATACAAATGTGGTCTCTTGAGCTGAGGGGAAGATCGCCAGCTGTAGCGGGACCAGGGGTACTTGGAGTGTGTGTGTGTGTGTGTGTGTGTGTGTGTGTGTGTGTGTGTGTTCCTTTCAGAGGCCTGAAAGGAAATGATGGGAGTGATTCAAAATGTCTGGAATTTAGACTGAATGGAAGATGAAAGTAGGATGGCATGGGCAGAAGTGGCTTGTGGCTCCTCAGATTCCAGAATCAAATTCAAAATCTTCCAACAGAGGAAGGAGAACTGCTGAAGGGCTTCTGATGCAGAGCAACCAGACCCATGTGTGTGTTTTGAAAAGCACACACTCCCTCTTCTAGGCTTACAGGAGCTGGAGTGACTGGGAGTAGAAACTAGAGACACTACTTCTGAAGTCAGGTGAGAGATGTGCTATAACCAGTTATAACTGGGGAGAGAAATTCTGACCTCTCCTAGCTCCAGTCTCCCCAGTAGGCAGTGAGGAAGCAACAGAGCAGTAGGCCCTCAATTGCTGGAAACACTTGCCCTCCTCCAGGGTGGTTGTGTATATGGATCCCCTGGGGGAAGGCTTCCTGGGGCCAGAACACCATTATCACGATGTCACAGGTAGATATCTTCCATTTGAACCTTCTCTCTGTGTCTTTTTAAATATCTATTTATTTTAGTGAAATTGATATACAGAGAGAAAGAGAGAAAGAGACAGAAAAAGAGAGAGAGAGAGAGGAGGAGGAGACCAGAACACTACTCAGTTCTGGTTTATGGTGGTACTGAGGATTGAACCTGGGACCTCAGAGCCTCAGGTATCAAAGTACTTTGCAGAACCATTATGCTGTCTCCTCAGCCTTTTCCTTTTTTCTTTTTTCCTATCAGGGTTACTGCTAGGACTTAGTGACAGCACACCACCACCATTCTGATTGGTGATTTTTCCCCCTTGTCCTTTTTTTCCCCTGATATAGGTAGAGAAATAGAGAAGAGAGTGGGTGAGGAAGAGAAAAAGCACTGCACTGCAGCACTGCTCCATTTATCATGAAACTTCTCCCCTGGAGGTGGACACTGGGGGCTTAAAGCCTGGGTCTTCAGGAGTCGGGCAGTGGCACAGCGGGTTAAGCGCACATGGCACAAAGCGCAAGCACCGGCGTAAGGATCCGGGTTCGAGCACCTGGCTCCCCACCTGCAGGGGAGTCGCTTCACAGGCGGTGAAGCAGGTCTGCAGGTGTCTTTCTCTCCCCCTCTCTGCCTTCCCCTCCTCTCTCCATTTCTCTCTGTCCTATCCAACAATGATGACATCAGTAACAACAATAATAACTACAACAATAAAACAACAAGGGCAACAGAACAGAGTAAGTAAATAAATAAATATTTTTTAAAAATTAAAAACCTGGGTCTTCATACATAGTAATACATGCATTCTATTGGGTGCGCTACCACCCAGTTCCTGAACCTCTTTAATTAACTGCCCACCCAAGAGCAGAATAAGAAGTTTGGGCCCAGTGTTCCTACACCCTGTCCCAGCAGAGTCACTGAGATGAGGAACCCAACATGCCTGTGTGACAAGTAAGGAGAGAGAAACCTCAGAGAAGTGACCAGAGCCTGTTCCCTCTCAAAGGAAATATCCACCCTCTTAGACCTTCCAGAGACTTTCAAGTAGGTCCTACTGCTACCAGAGCAACCAAGGACACTGGGCTTTGTGTTTCTGTGACTGCTGAGTCCCTGGGGAGAAGTGGCCAGCAGAGCTTTCCCTAGTCTAGGCAGGAAGCAGGAAGTGCTAGAGAAGCTAATCCAACACTTTGGGAATGCCTGTCCCCAGGTCTGGGAGTCCCCATGAGGCCAGTTCTGATTGCTAAGAATCAAGTTGAACCTGGTTTCTCAGGGCCAGACCTCTGCACCCACCCTCTGGCACATTCCTCTCCCAAAGGTATGCTCTGAGTAGGTATTAGAGAGAGGCAGTCCATGTCAGACCAAGGTACAAGCTGAAGGGCCAGTGTGCTGTGAGACCTCAAGGCTAGTGCCTGCTCCAAGAGCTTTCTTCTTTCTTCTTCTCCTTCTCCTTTTCTCTCCTCCTCCTCCTCCTCCTCCTCTTTTCTACCAGGTAATTACTGGTACCTGCATGACTACTGGGAAATAAGCAAACTCCAGAAAGGGATTCAGTTTGTTCTTAACACACAATCTGAAGGGAAGTGTTGTTCTGGGGATTTAGTCTTTACCAACTTGCTCACTGGTATCCCATAGCACCACCTAGTGTCACAAAGTGTAAGGATCATTCCAGTGCCTGCATCCTGGCCCTCTTTTCATAACCCCTGGTGGGTGTCTGTGTGTGTGTGTGTGTGTGTGTGTGTGTGTGTGTGTGTGTGTGTGTGTGTGTGTGTGTGTGTGTAGGAGCTGGGAGTGTGATGGATATTGATATATGATTATAATGCTGGGATACTCACACCTTTTTTCTTATAATTCATTTAAAAATGATTTGCAAGACTGTAAGATAGGGGGACGGTGGTGGCGCACCTGGCTGAGTGAACATGTTATAGTATGCAAGGGCCCGGGTTCAAGCCCCCAGTGCCCACCTGCAGAGGGGAGGCTTTGTGAGTGGTGAAGCAGGGCTGCAGGTTGTCTGTCTGTCTCCCTATCACCCCCTACCTGCTCAATTTCTGGCTGTCTCTATCCAGTAAAGATAATAAAAAATTTTTTTAAAGATTGTAAGATAATAGGGGTATAGTCCCACACCACTCCCCCTCCCATTCAGTGATAACCACTAGTTCTCCCAAGAGATGGGTTGTTAGAGATGGGTTGACTACTTTTCTTCCCCAAGTTCATGTTTCCATTCTCTAGATCCCACATATGCTTATTCACACCTATAAATCTAAGTGGAGAACTAATGCTATTTTGCATCATGCTACTTCCCCCATCACCACCACCACGTCCCTCCCAACATCTGCTATCCACAGATATCAAGAACTCTCCGTAGGTCCCTTGCCTTATTTTCCTCATCCCAGAACCGAAAGACTTCAGGCTGTGGTTGATTCAAGCAAGGTATGTGAGAGGGCCCTAATATCTATTAGGTATCCATCACTGTTTGCTCAGTAAACCAGAGAGACAATCTTTACACACCCTTTAGATATTTATTAAGGAGAAAGCTTTACTATACAGAACAAGTTCTCAATTTTCACAACACAGTAATACACAAGAACATTTATTTATTTATTACAAACCAATCTCTTCCTATGTCTCTGAGACTCCTTGGGCTGACTTCATACCCCTACATGCATTTATCGCCCTCCCACCCCTATTTCAACCCAAGAAATCACCCAAATCTAAAAGTTCCTCTCAGAAATATCATGGTGTTATATCACAACAAATATTGAGGATCTAGGAAAGGGAACAAGAAAGTCAAAGAGAAATCCAAGGCCCCTTGCCACCAGAGGGCCAGAAAACAGCTCACTAGTCAATCTGCTCTTTGTCTAGCTGAGACTACAAGTTCTCAGAGTGAGAAGCACCATGGGAACTGGCAGGCTTGTGTTGAGGAGTTCCTGGGCATAGGGGTGCGAGACTTCTTTACATATCTGCAGGAGCTTGAGCATCGGGGTCTGTGTGTCATCCCCATCAGCAATCAGAGTCCACATGCTCAAAGCATGGCAGTTACCCCTTCTGGAACTGTCTCATGAGGAAATAACTATAAAACACAGATTTTTCCTCACAGGGTTGTTTTCTCCTGCAGTGGGAGGTGGGGCTGGAAGAAAGCAAACAATTTAAATGTGCAGCAAGTGAGACGTATACTTAAGTCAGTCAGTATGCACAGCTGCATAGGCATAGCCATTTTAAGTCCTGCTGATCAAGAGCTTGGGAGACGACCTCAGCTTTGAAAAGACGTAGTGAGGACACTCTAGAAAGAAAGGCAAAGGGTTAGTAGTGTTTGGTTGGGGGCCGGGCGGTAGCACAGCGGGTTAAGTGCACGTGGTGCAAAGCACAAGGACCTGCGTAAGGATCCCGGTTCGAGTCCCTGGCTCCCCATCTGCAAGGGAGTCGCTTCACAGGCAGTGAAGCAGGTCTGCAGATGTCTGTCTTTCTCTCCCCCTCTGTCTTCCCCTCCTCTCTCCTTTTCTCTCTGTCCTGTCCAACAATGGCACCAATAACAACAACAATAATAACAAGAACAATGATAAACAACAAGGGCAACAAAATGGGAAAAATGGCCTCTAGGAGAAGTGGATTGAGCCCCATCAATAACCCTGGAGGCAAAAAAAAATAGTGTTTGATCTGCATGGAAAAATTATAAATTTGGGGTGTCTTTCTGTCTTTATAGTTTTCTCTATTTTCCAAATATTTCTGTAATAATTGCATATTGCCACTTTCTTTTGGAGTAGGGGAAATGCATTTTTGATTCATTTTTATTAAAATGCTGTTTTACAAGACAACTGTCACAGGGGTGACAACCCTGTCACATCTTGCCATGACAGGTGTCAGCATACCTCACCACCACCAAAGTGCCATCTCTCCAACAAAGGCACTGAGTCGCAGACTACTCCATCCCCCCCACCCTTTTTTTTTAATCCTTGGCTCTCCTGAAATCAACCAATTTATTAATGTTTCACCCTGTTCCCCCCTGCTGTTTCTTGAATCCAATTTAAGAATGAGATCATCCAGTATTTAGGGAGGAGCCTTTTTAAAGGGCAGCAACAGGTTGTAGGAGCGCATCTCCACTGATTCTTAGACTGGAAGGTTTAAGATTTTCTTTCATGTAGGCTAGGGAGGAAGCTCAGCCTGATACAGCACAAACATGCTTGTCTGAGATTGCAGAAGCTGCATGGCCAATCCCCAGCACCACCTCATGCCAGAGCTGAGCAGTGCTCTGGTCTCTTTCCCTCCCCTCTCATTCTCTCATGTAATACTTCTTTAAAAGACTTACTTAATTTTAAAAGATTCGTTATTTAAAAAATAAATTTTTTTTAAAAGGTGGGTTTTTTTTTTATCTCCCACTGATGAATAGAGACAGCTCACCAGAAACTAGCTGGAAGGACTGTGCCTCCTCTTCATCTCCTTCCTCCTGTCTTCAGGCTCAGAATTCTAAGGCTGGGTTGACGTGCTCTGTCAGATTCCGAAAGTGAGGAACAAGGGTCTTCACTTACTACGTTTTCTTCCCTCTGGTCACAATCACTTTGGCTTCACTTGCCCAACTGCCAGGCACCACTGTTCAGGGCAGTTCAGGCCAGTGGTGGATATTGCTGGCAATCTATAGCCAGAGTAACATAATGTGTGCTTTACTCTGCCATCACAGTGTTTTCTGGGAACATGGCAATCAGTAGGTCACTTTATGAGGACACCTAGATTTGTGCCCAAAAGTCCCAGGAGGAATTACTAGGAGGTGGGCACCCTCAGTATCTAATCAAAGCCAAATGCCAGGCCTGGCCTACTCACCCCTGTCCCCCATCTCAGCTGCCCATGTGAGAAATGAGGGCTCCAGGGTCCAAGGCTGCACTGGGTACAGTCTCTGTTTAGAGAAACTTACTGTCTCCTCTCAGAAGTCTGTGATCCTTTATAGCTAAGTTAAAACCCTCGCTTTCTTTGCCAGTCCTTGAAGGACAGGCTAAGGGGGCCTCCCCTAAAAGCCTGAGAATGGCAAGTCTCCTACAAAGACCTCTGGCTGAGGCCTGCAGTCCCAGGCCTAGCTGGGTGTTTTGTTAACACAACCATCAGGAAGGATCCTCTTTACAGTGGCAAACTGAGTTGTTTCTGCTTTTCTATCTTTTTTTTTTTAATCGTCTACGTACTTGTTGATCTTTAGGCAACATCAGAGAAAGGGCAAAGCCTGAACCACGGGAGCCTAGGAGGGCAGTGTGATAAGAGAAATGGGCCCAGATTTGGCAAGCAAGTCTAAGGAGCCTGATACAGTAGTCCACAGGGAGGTGGAACTTGCTGGCAGTCAGTCAAGGGTAAATCTCAATGGGACACTTGACCTAGGTTTGCACACTCTCACTGCACTCAAAGTAGGGGCCTCTTCAGTGTCTCCCTGCCTGTAGATATGTCTTGAAGCAAGCAGAAGCTTTCTTGATGCCATTACTTGATGCCATTCTGTCCTCCAAAACATACACTTAGCAAGGGGACTCGGTGGCATTAGGAGTTTCTGAACTCCTAATTGGGGCAAATCAGTGAAGAACTAGGTAAAATCTTGGTGATGCAGTCAGAGATCAAAACCACAGAACACAAAGTGAGTAAGTGCAGACGAGGTGAGGGAAAGGAACAACTACACAGGAAACAAAGCAAGATGACCAGCCCATTTATGGGAATTGGCTCTGGAACCAGTTTTCTAGTTTGTGGCTAGGACTGAACAGAGTACGTGCCAAGGGGTCAACTATTTCTGACCCCCTCCTTTCCCAGGCGGCTTTGGTTAGGCCACTGTCACTCCCTAGTCAGTGAGGCAAGATGGTCTGCAGTTCTCTGCATCTTCAGTACTGGTCAGTAAAAGGGGCAGGTGTGGCAGCAACAGCAGGGGTAGGGGACACAGTAGAAGGGTGTGTTCCAGGAGGCCATCTTGCCCCAGCATTCACACACGAATTCTGCCTCTCGTGGCCCGGTGGCCCCCCTGTCTTGGACTGAGGCGGAATAGCACAGGGGGACGTCTTCGAACTTGGCGTTGGCCTAAGCGACCTATATGACGAGTTAGTGGTGGTGGCGAACTGTAGAAGGGTGAATTGATACCTGGAAGGTCTTCCAGAGCCGGGACTCGATTCTGGTTCCTTCGTCTACTAGGTTGTGTTATGGGAGGTGGTACATTCAGCAAACTGTCTTGATAGTCAGCAGTTTGGGATGAAGCATTGGCAAAGATCGGTGGCACCTCAATAAACTCTTCTAGGTCCTCTTCTTGGGTCCCATCTTCTGACTCTTCCTCTGGTTCTAATTCCTGGCTCTCAATCTCAATTACATTTCCTCCCTTACTGTTGTCCATATCTTCATCCTCACTATTAAGCATCTCCACATCCACCTCCTCATCTTCATCATCTTCCTCCTGGTAAATTATAATCTCCTCTTTCTGTATCATCTCCCCTTTATCCTTCTTCCTCATCTCTTCCTCCCTGTTCCTCCTCTCCCCCTCCTCCTCCTCCTCCCTCATCTCTTGCTGAATAGTTTTTATAGGTCTCGGTTGGTCCTTCTGATGAAGCCTAGATATTTGAGTACCTTCATATACATCCTCACTGTAGTGTTCTTTTTCGTCACTACCATGGTCATTGGGCTCCTCATCAGGGGGGAATATCTTGTGTACTCGAGGGAGTGACCCTGGTGTGGGGACACGCACTTTTCTTTCTATCTCCACACATATGACAATCAGGTCCTCCAGGTTGGCCATGTCAATTGACCATACGAGTTCTTTGTGAATGGATTCTGACAGGCCTCTGAGGAATTGGGTTTGAAGGCGGCAATCATCCCAACACAAGAACTGGGTCAGGAACTGAAAAGCATCTACATAACTGCTGAGGGTACAGTCTCCCTGCCTGAGCTTTCGGACAGCCTTTTTAGCCACAGAGGGGGGGATGGGGCCACGGAACTCCTTGCGGAGCTCATCCAGAAAGCAAGGGAAGTTGGCATGCAGGGGGCTTCCCTCCTGGGTGACTAAGGAGGCCCAGTCCTTGGCTCTACCGCTGAGAAAGGAGATCAGGAAGGCCACCCGCTCAGCCCCCCCGGGGAAATGCTCTCCATGGTCAGCTATGAAGGTCTGTAGCTGCATCAGGAACTCAGCGAGGTGGACTGGGTCCCCTGCAAAGGGCTCTATCTCGGGGCGATCGAGCATCTGCACCTGCTGTTTAACAGGGGGCGGGGACGGGGGCAGGGGTGGGCCGCCGGGCATCGGGGGAGGCTGAGCGGGCCCCTCCGGGGCGCTGCAGTCCTGGGGAGCACTGAGCAGCAACTCATCCGGGGCGCACTCAGGCTCAGCGCTCGGGGGGGAACAGCAGAGGACAGGCAGGTCCCCGTCGGGGGCCGCGTCGATCTCGCTATGCGCGAACTCCAGGTTCTCTTCGGCCGGGACGGGCACCGGCCGGCGGACACAGCTGGAGACGCTGCTCCGCAAGGAATTCACCTCGGCCAGGGCTCTTCCGAGCTGAAGGCCCAGACTGGCATTCTCCCCGCGAAGGGCGTTTAATTCTCCTCGCAGGGCGACATTGGCTATGCGGAGGCAACTGAGACTTTCCGCCGCCTCGGACATCTGGGCTGGCGGGGGCCACGGGGTGGCTGACCGACGGCGAGCTGAGCTGGGCTGGGCTGGGCGCCACCGCCCAAGGAGGAAGAGGCGGCGGCGGAGGGGCGCGGGCAAGGCCGGACCGCACCCACCAGGGGGAGCACCGAGCTCGGCTCAGGGGCGCGTTACCTCATGCGAGGGGTCGAGACGGCCGGCATCGGCGAGAGGCGGGACGCGCCAAATGGAGGAGGACCCATGCAAGCGGCGGAGGCAGGCAGAGGGCGGAGGCGGGCGCAGGCGGCGACGGAGCAGGAGCGCGCGAGACTCAACGCGCGCGGGCGTGTCCTGCGGCCGCTAAGCGTCGGCCTCCTGGCACCGCCCCGCGGGGGCGGGTCTCGGGCAATCGCGGGCGCTATTGGCTGCCGCACCGCGCTCTTCCCGCCTCTCCCGTGGGCGGTACCTCACTCTGACTCTCTCGTTCCCTTGCTGCAGCTAACGCGGCTCGGGAAAATGCGACAGCGGCTGCCCACTCGAGGTCGTCATGGCGACAGCCAGTGAACGTGTTCCTCTCCCCGGGCAGGCCCCCGAGTGTAGAGGAGCTGCTTCGCGAGGCGCAGCTCAATCTCCAGAGCCTGTTGCAAGGTACTGAGAGGGAGCGGGGGTTGAGGCCGGAGCCCACTGGCGAGCTACGCTGCGGCTGGAGGGAGGCAAAGAAGAAAGAGGACAGGGACCACAGAGAAAAGAGGCATTTCAAACCTACTGTACGATACAACACACATGTTCATTCTTTGGCCTGGGCAGAACTTCGGTGGTTGTTTACCCACCGCCACCACTTTTTTTTTCAGTCCAGTATTGAGGATGCAGGTGGAACTGAGGAGGGCAGGATCTGAGACAAGGCAGTGGGTAGAGCCACTCTCAAAGAGAACTGGACGGGAGAGTACCACATTGCAGGTCCACATATCCTCCACACTTTCTCTTGCCGCGTGACCCATGCCTTGGCAACCTTGGCACTGGAAGACAAAGTATATCCCTGTGGGGTCTCCCACTCTGGTCTTCATTCACATCACTCTTGCAATAACCTTACCCATGTGTCACTTGGTTAGCTACAGCCTCACCAAAATAAACCCAATACATAGCACCCAGAGTTAACTCATCCTCAGTACCCAGCCCAGTGTCTTTCTGATACAGACATAGCTAGGATCTAATTCAAATCCCACATCTAACTAGTTGTGTGACATTGTGCAGATTACTCAAACTTTTTTTTTCAGAGCACTGCTCAGCTCTGGTTTATGGTGGTGCGGGGAATTGAACCTGGGGCCTTGGAGTCTCAAGCATTAGAGTGTCTTTGCATTATGCTATCTCCATTATGCTATCTACCCCTGCTCCCAGATTATTCAACCTTTCTGCATCTCAACCAGCCATCTTTGAGCTGCGCATTCCAGTTCCCCACATGATATAGTTTTGTGAGAATTAAAAATAGGATGTATGCAGACTACTTAGCATAATTATCTGGCAGCCGGTGAACCCCTGTAATTGACAACACCAACTCCCATTTGTATGTCTTTTGAAACATAGGCTGAAGTAGGTACCATCTTAAAGTTAATTTAAGAGAAAAGCACCATGACTTCCAACAGAACATTACAATATGAAAAGCATACTCATTTGGCCAGAGGGATTATCCAGTATGGGTTGCAAAAATATTAAAATGTTGAGACCAATAATAGGGAACTGTAAATATCTAGTCTGAGATTGCAGCAAGGTATTCATCGGTCAAGATCCAAACTCTTTCTTACTTTTCCCCATGCTCATCCATATGCTTTCTCCAATGTTCTGTTCTTGCCACAAAAATTAAAAAAAAAAACTCTGACATTCACTCAGCTCTTAGCATCATTCAATCCCTAATAACTCACCTGAGATGCTTTGAGCCATTCAGTTCAAGAGAATTTATCTACTTGTTAACTACTTTTCTTTTCATCAGTTTATCCATTTACTCATTCATCTGAGACTCCAAGGAATAGATTTTTTTTCTCACTTAACTGGGCTAAGTTTGTCAACATAAAGAAATCAGGTCATTTACCATCCTTGGAGTTTTCAGAAGACCTAGTACAAGGCTGAATCCACAAGAGGTATGTTCAGTAGGCATTTCTTGAGAGAGCATCAGGTATGAAAAGAGGCTTTCTTTACTTGTACTCTTTATCCATACCAAGAAAAGTGAGCACTTATGAAGAATACAAAAAAAACTGGCCTGGGAAGATAGGATAGTAGTTATATAAAAGACTTTTGTGCCTAAGGGTCCAAGGTTTCAGGTTCAGTCAACCAACATCATCATAAGCCAGAGTTGAGTATTGCTCTAGTGAAAAAAACAAAAAGCAAGAGAAAGACAAAAAAAGACAATAAAAATCTTCAGCTGGGAGCTGGCACAAGGAGAAATAACTCAAGATCATAGTGCACAGGGCTTGCATGTCAAAGGGTCTAGGTTCAATCTCTATCACCACTATAAGCCAGAGATAAGCAGTGCTCTAGTCTCTATCTCTCTCTTAAAAATGAAATAAATCAGTCTTTAAATAAAATTTCAAATGGACTATGCAATTGGATAGCAGTCATCATTCCTACATCCCTGCCAGGGAAGTGATGACCTTAAAGAAGTAAGATTACAGTAGACATTAATGTGCCTTGTGTTCAGATAACAGAGCTCCAAATATGCAGAAAGAAAAGAATGACTGTGCTCTATGTTGCTACCATAAGCAGAATTAGAACCTATGGGGGGTGGAGATTTTTTTTGTCTCAAGATAAAGAACTTTCCTAATAAGCCTGGCAACTTTACTGTCCTTGGATTGAATGAGCTACTTGGGGAGTAAAGTTGTTCCCCTTCGCTGCAGTTGTCTGCAGAGGCTAAAGAAGCACCCCAAAGGGCCACACAGTGTGGAGTGGGATACCAAAGAACCTCTGAGGTCCCCCATCCTCCACATTACTGTCATTAATTTTTATTATTTCATTGGGGTTGTTGTCTTTGACATTTTTCCCCCTTTACCAGAGCATTACTCAGCTCTAGTTTATGGTGGTGCAAGGGATAGAACCTGGGATTTGAGAGACCCAGACACGAGGATCTCTTTGTATAACCATTATACTATCTACCACCACCAGTTGTTGGCACATAGTTGCAGCATTTCTATGATTCTCAAAGACTTTGCTCAAATGTGCATAAAACCCTGTCTGTTGGCTGTTTACTCTCATTCATTCGTTTGTTCATCGAATTCATCACTTAAATGAAACCTCTTCGAATGTGATGCATCCGACTTATTCCCTGACAATGGCCCTGAATTTCTTCTCTGCCACAACCTCTGCCTTCCTTCACTTTCACCTTAATCTATCCACACACATACCTGATACAACCTGTGGTGAGACCTTGGCCTGCAAAGGTTCAAGTTAGAGTTCCTGACATCCAAGATTGTGCTCCAGATTAGACTCCCTAATGCAAATTCCAATGACTTCATGCTTCACTCAGGTCATTCCCCTAGTAGGGCTTCCAGAGTTGTGAGGAGCTGTAGGGCTTCAAGGAGAAGACCTTGCAGAATGAAATAGCCAAAGGCATCTGAATCCTGAACTTGTTCTCCAAGTTAAGTACTTAAGGTGGGGGACATTGCCCCAGCACAACTGGAATGTACTGATTGATTCTCTTTTCTCCCTGCCCCCCCAGAGTCCTAGGTAATGAGTATTTCCCACGTTTTACTCCAGAAACTCAGATCCTGGGAGCAATCCTAGAGAAACAATGCAAGTCAAGCCTAGCAGCTAGAGCAGGAGCCTGGGCACATGGTCCCTCCCCAGCCTGATGCTTGGGTATGGTCCCATAGAGTATATATCTACTCTGCTATTTTTCAGAAGAATATGAGGAGCAGTGCTTGGAGGCTAGACTTCTGGGGCAGACCTTCCGTTCTGCTGATGAGGTCCCTGAGCTCACTCCCAGCCCAAGGCCCCAGTCTGCCAGGCATCTGGAGTTTGTGTTGATGGTGAGTTCCCTCTTGTCCCATCTGGGAAAGCCAGCATAAAGAGCTTGACCTGCGTCCATTGACAGGGGACCTCAGGCTGCTTACATTGCCCACCAGAAGCTTATATTGCTTCTCGCCTCTGCTCACCAGCAGAGTGACTCTGCGGCCCCACTGGCACAGGCCCTGCAGGCACCTGCCATGGAAGACTGTTCACAGATGAAGCCTCTGACCACTTTGCCTGGCTAGCCATCCTGTGGGCATGACTTGTCTCTAGTCAGGAGCACGACCTTCCCATCACCTTCTTTCCCCACAGCCTACAAAGCGACAGCTGAGCAAAGATGACACTACCATCCAGGGTGTGAGGGCCTTCGAGGCTTCCCTGAGCCTGTCTACCACAGCGGACAAGCAAGCTTCCTGGACTAGCCCCACCCCTCTGCCCATCCTAGACGGGAAGCGGTGGCTTCAGCCTTGCTCCACGTATTCTGACATTGTGCCCATCAACATCTCTGGTAGAGTTGCCTAACGCCACCCATGTTTGCTTCCCTCCATGCCAAGTGCAGACCATCCTTCCCAAATGCACAGGGCTCTGGGGGAGGAGTCAAGATTTCCTTTGCTGCTGGCTCACCCTGCACTGTCAAGGTCATGGTTCTCACCTGGGAATGGTAAAGATGGGGTTCTGACTACTCTTCCTTCACTCCCTGCTGGCTCTGCCACACTAACTGCTGCTCTTTGATAGCAAGCACACTTTTCTTCACCAGAAATGCTAAAGCTTTATCCACCTATATGCTCCTTACAGCATCTGTAGGAATAAAGGTTGTGGATTGTGTTCAGTTTAAGGAAAGAAGACTCTGTGTTCTGGAATCCGGGTCTGGAATACACCAGAATCCAGAGGTAATTGTGAGGTTTAGAGGGCTGGAGGTGAAAGAGAGGCAGAGACCACTTGGTCTCTTTCCACATGGTGCTTTAAGTAGACTGTAGACATCTTTTAGTGAGATGGGTCTCCTCAACTTCTGTGGCCCATGTTTAATAAAGGAATTAACAGGAGGCTGGGTAGTGGCACACCCGATTGAGCACACACGTGACCATGTGCAAGGACCTGGGTTTAAGCACCCAGTTCCTGCCTGCAGGAGGGGAAGCTGTACAAGTAGTGAGGCAGGGCTGGAAGTGTCTCTCTTTCTATCTCCTCTATCTTCCTCACCCCTCTCAATTTCTCTTTGTCCTATCCAATAAAAGAAAAGGGGGGAAATGGCCACCAGGAACAATGGATTCGTTGTGCAGGTATAATCCTAGTGACAGTAAAAATCAATTAATTAGTTGAAAACGACCCAGGTCCCTCAAAAAGTCCCAAAAGGAGGACTTAGTCTGACCTTGAGAGTGGGAAAATGATGTTTCAGCTGGCTGTGATCTTACAGACATGTATCACCCTACCCCATGCCCATTTTTGATTGATGCTCTACTCTCCATGAGTTCTGAGTGGAAGAGGAAGAGTCATTTCAGATGGATGCAGGGACACAGCCTGATAAAATCAAGGCCTCCTAACACAAAGGCACCAGTGACATTTTGCGAGTCGACACAGACCCATGGTATGCTGGAAGCAGTTGATGAGAAAGGCATCTCTGGCCATGTGCGCTGATACTCCCAGGCATCAGCTCAGGAAATCAAAGACAGGAAGTGGAACCTGCAGCCTATGGAGGTGATCCAAGAGGAGAGAGGGCTGAGAGGAGAGACTCCCAAAGGGATTATGGGCACTGTGTTTCTAAAATATTCACTCCCTGTAAGGCTGGCCCTCAGTTTTGCCCATAGAGGCGCTTGTTCAAGTGACAGGTGGGTGAGCAGGTACGTACACAGTCACACGGTCACTGGGCTGGGTAAGGGGTTGGATAGCCATCTACTCCATGAAAGATAATGAAGGAGCAGCAGGAGCTCCTCCCACTGTACTATCTCATCCCCCACCCACCCACTGCTGCAACTTCACAAAAGAAAGGCCTGACCTGTGCTTTCAAAGAAATAGATCTCAATCCCCACACTTGGCTGAAATGTGATTAAGTGACTAGAGAGCAGACCATAAGGCTCCTCCCCAAATTTGGGGCAGTAGCAGGGAGGAAGGAGGGGTTGGACAGGAAACTTCTTAGAGCCATTGTACTCACTGGTCCATATAAAAATTCTCTCTAGGGCTATCGAAAGCTCATTTGGATATTGCACTGCTTTGCCATGTGCATAACCCAGGTTCAAGCCTGGCCCCCACTGCATTGAAGGATGCTTCATTGCTATTCCTTATCTATCTGTGTGTGTATATATATATATGTCTCTCTTAAAAAATTCTCTGAGGAAAAAAAGTGACTGTTGAGCAGCATCTAGTTACAAAGCATCTCTCTGCATCACTGCTTCTCAGCCCCAGTTGTCCATTAGAATAATCATCTGGGGAGTTTGAGAAAATGAGTGGACCCTACTTCCAGAGACTTCAGTGCTGAGGTGAAGTCAAGGTATTGGAGTTTCCAGAGCTGCCCAGTTCATTTTAGTGTGTAGTCAGGGTTGAGCACTTGGTTCTCAGTCACCTGAGACTCACAGGTGACCCTGAGTATGACCTGTTAAATCCATCACGTGTGTCTTGTGACCTGGGGCCAAGTTGGGAGGGATGGAAAGGAGGGCCACCTGCCAGGATGCTATTTATGTTCATTGCTACTACCATCACCCCTTCACGTAAACTCAGGCCAATTTCCACTGTACTGTCCACAGAAACCTGGATGTACCCAAGTGTCTTTATTTTGGCTACAGGGCAGCAGTTTGATAAACATGCAAGTTTGCGACACTCATTGTTTAACACAGAGACAGCCGTGAACCCCAAGTCCACCCTGAGGCGGAGGCGAACCATTATTGGATTCTCTAACTTTTCCCAGCGAGACCAAGGTGACCCCACCATAACTGCTCCCCCGCACCCTTCCCCTTGATCATGTTCATCAGTTCTACCACCTAGGTGATATTGTAGTGACAGGGAACAGGAATAATTGGGAGGGTAGGGAGGGGTCCATGGATGGCCTGAAGAAGTTAATGTGGCAGTTAAGAATCACCAAGGGTCTTCTGTCAAGGTTAGCAACTGAGCATGGAGGCTAATAAATTCATCAGGTTGTTGTTTTCCATTAGAATTGGAGGGTTACTGTATATGTCAAATTTAGGCAAATAGATGAAGGGGAAACTCGTCACTAAAAGCACTATCTTACCAGAACCATTGCTGCCACTAAATGAATGCTATATAAAAGGCACAAACTAGAGAAAAGGGTAGGTGAATTCTGGCCTCACCAGCGAAGCTTTGTCTGGTAAAACATTTCTTGAGTCTCAGTTTTTTTATTTTTATTTTTGTTTTTGTTTTTGCCACCAGGGTTATCACTGGGGCTCTGTACCTGCATGATGGCTCCACCATTCCTGGTGGCTGTTTTTTTTTTCTCTCTCTCTTTTTCTTTGGTAGAGGGTGAGACAGAGAGAAGGAGAGAAAAAGAGAGAGGGGAGACACCTTAAGCACTGCTCTACCACTCTTGCAGCCCCCCCCCCACAGCAGGTAGGGACAGGGGCTTAAACCTGCATCCTTGTGTATGGTAATATGCACACTCTACCAGGTGTGCCACTGCCAAGCTCCATCAGCTTTTTTTTTTTAATCCTTAAACTGGAAACAATGATCCATTCTAGTGTATTTGTAAGGATTCTAGGTATTTTAGGTAATATGCCTACCATGTGTCTGAAATTCAACAAATGATGGCTTTTATTATACATTATCTGCTAGTGGTAATCATTGTCTTCATAGTAGTAATAATAACAGTGACAATTATATATTTTAAGAAAATCTTTGAATGTAAGAAAGGATGTAGAGTTGAGGTGAGGTGGTGATGCACCTTGTTAAGTACGCATATCACCATACACAAGGACTGAGGTTCAAGCCCTGCAGGGAGAAAGATTTACAGGGAGAAAGATTTAAGCAGTGCTGCAAGTGTC
The DNA here is from genome assembly GCF_950295315.1 of Erinaceus europaeus. Taxonomy (NCBI): domain Eukaryota; kingdom Metazoa; phylum Chordata; class Mammalia; order Eulipotyphla; family Erinaceidae; genus Erinaceus; species Erinaceus europaeus. The sequence goes on along the minus strand of NC_080185.1, from coordinate 74,999,565 downwards.
TCTCTGTCTCTCTCTCCCTCTCTGTCTCCCCCTGTCTTTCAATTTCTCTCTGTTCTATCAAATAAATAAAGTTTTAAAAATAAAGGATGGAGAGGGCATAAGAATTTTTTTTCTTTTTTTTGTTTTTCTTCTCTGAAAAAGGGGGGGAGTTAAAAATAAAATTAGTAAATCAAAGAAGACAGAAAATCCTTGGGATTTTGAACATCTGAAGAGTTCCCTCCCAGATGTAGGTTACCTTAATTCTTTTATGTTGCAAACCTTAAAAGTGCCAGGTGCCAAAAATGCAACCACACTCAGACCTTTCCAGTTGTGGCTTGCTAAAGCCAAAAGTCACAGAGTGCTGGCATTTATCAGTTTGAAACTTTCTGCTATCCTCTCGGGAGAGGTAAAAGCTGAAGTCTGTGGTGGTTTCATGAGCCCAGGGAAAACCACGAAATAAATGCCAAGGTAGTTTTACACACCACTGGAGCCCCAAAAGGAATAATTAAAGATGGAAAGTCTTTAGCAGCTATGTGGATAATTCAAGAGCACACTGTGACTCCATGTGGGAAAGGCAAAGCCCCAACATCCCCAGTATCCCCATCCATAAAAGGAAAGAACCAAGGAATTCTCACCAAGTCTTTGGTGCCACTTCTCGCAAAACTTGGTGCTCCTGTGCTGAAAATGTTGCAGGGGAATCCCTGGATCTACTAACATTTTGTCTTTCCCTCTTCCAGGTCATAGCAAGAGTTCAACAGGCAGTGTGGCCACCTCAGACATCAGACCTAGTCATTCAGTTCCAGAAGGTGTCGATGGAAGAGTTGCAGTTGGTCAGGAAACTCGGTTCCCAAGTCTCACCTCACCGATACTAAGAAATCCTTCTAGTGATCCAGAAGAACCTCTCCAGGCACGTGGGAGCACAAACCCTCCTGGCATGGAGAGCATGGAAATGGTGTACAGTGCCCCCAGTTCTTGCAATGGACTAAAAGAATCAACATTCTCTACTTCCAGGAAGGGAGATGCTTTTACCTACATAATCCCAAGTGCCAACAACCAGAGCAATCAAGTGAATGGAAGTGGGAAAAATCCTCCCACTGGGAATTCTTGGGTCTCTCTGCACACGCTGCCACCTCTGGCTCTTAAGGAGGTCACTACCCACTTTGTCATGCATGATAATCCAACAGGATGCAACAGGCCACCTGGCTGCTCTGAGCAGCCTACTCAGCAAAGACAAGTATCAGAGCGACCTTCCAAGACTGGCCTTCTGAGCAGCGGGACCTTGAGATTAGAGACAGGCCCAGGTGGGGCCAGCAGATTCCGGGAGCGGTCACTGTCTGTGCCCACAGACACAGGCACCACAGCTATGGGCCATGATGAAGGGCAGAAGGCCAATGAAGCCTGTGCCCTGCCATATACCAGCACAAGTTCTGAGGGTAGTAACAGTGCTGATAACATTGCCTCCCTCAGTGTCCAACAGGAGACCCAGCACAGAAGGCAGAGATCCAGGAGTATCTCACTCAAGAAGGCCAAAAAGAAGCCCTCCCCACCAATGCGCAGTGTCTCTCTGGTCAAAGATGAGCCAGTCCTTTTGCCAGAAGGTGAGTCAGCACTATCCAAGGACCAAAGACCCAAGAGCCTTTGCCTCTCCTTGGAACACCAAGGCCATCGCTCATCCCACCAAGATGCTCAGGGTCACCCAGCTGTGCCAACTTTCAGAGATCCAGAAGGTACCCAATTCTCTGACCACTGGTATCTCACTGACTGGAAGTCTGGGGACACCTACAAATCCTTATCCAGCTCCAGCACTGCCACAGGCACCACAGTCATTGAGTGCACCCAAGTACAGGGAAGCTCAGAGTCTCTTGCCTCCCCTTCTATTTCCAGAGCCACTACACCTTCCCAACTCTCCATTGAGGTGGAAGCCAGGGAGGTGTCCTCCCCAGGAAGGCCCACTGGGCTGATGTCACCTTCCAGTGGATACTCCAGCCAATCAGAGACACCAACACCCACTGTTTCCATGTCCTTGACACTGGGTCAATTGCCCCCACAAAGTGGCAGTGTCCGGCTACGCCCAGTAGTACCTGAGAGGAAGTCATCACTACCCCCAACATCACCACTGGAGAAAATGACTAAGTCATGGATATCATTTGACTTACCACTGACCTCCTCAGCCAACCTGGATCTGTCTGGAATGAGTATCTCCAACCGAAGCAAACCCAAAGTTAGCCGGCATCACTCAGAGACAAGTTTTGGGACAAAGATGGCTCAGAAAACTAGCCCCAACCAGCCATTCATGCCCATGGTTACTCAGTCTGACCTACGTTCTGTTCGCCTGAGATCAATCAGCAAGTCTGAGCCAGAAGATGACATCGATAGCCCCGACTGTTTTGAGGAACCTGGAACAGAAGTCTTCACCGTGCCTGAGAGAAAGGTGAAGCCTCCCATACCTGAGAAGCCCCTGCTGGTCCAAAGGCCTTCAAACTTGGCCCACAAACCACCCTCTGTCCCAGAAGAGTGCTCACCAACTTCACCTCCCTTGGCTATGACCTCCAAGAGCTCAGTTCAACACATGAAGTCACTTCCTTATGACGCCTACACAATGGTGCAGAAACCAAAGTCCCCCAGCAACCCTGAAGGCAGAAACCCAGGGAAGTCAACAGCTCCCTCATCTCTTGTCTTCATGCAACTTGCCGGTTCCTCTGGTGCTTTCTTCTCAGGAACACAACATCCTCCACTGGGAGGTGTGGAGGATGAGAGCCCCAAGTTGAAAACTCTGCCTGAAAGAATTGGCCTACAGAGCCAAGATGAAGCTGAGAAAAAGAAAAGCAAAATTCCACCTCCTGTTCCAAAAAAGCCTAGCATGCTATATCTGCCCTTCGCCTCACCCCCACCTCAAACGGAGGCCTGTGTAGTTGAACCAAGGCTGCCCCTCAGCCCGATCATCACCCTGGAGGATGATGTCAAGAGTCCCTCCAGCGGCAATGACCTGCAATCCCCTGGTATAACAATGACATCATTGTCCCAGTCTGACAGAGAAAGGGATCCAAATCCCCTGGGTTAGTAAAACTGCTCAGTTTTTCTTTCAGACACAGAAATGATAAGGATGGGAATGCCAGAAACAGAAGCAGCCCCCCCCTCCAATAATGATGCTGCTCTGATATTACCAAGACAGCAAGGGTGCTTCTTGAAGGTTTGGGTAATTCTGATTATATCTAACCATCCTCAGGATCAGCACTGAACCAAAGGTGACTTTCTAAGACCCAGTTTAGACTAAGATACATTGAAACCCCAGAGCTGACATCATGGGATTAAATCAGGTGCTAGTACCCTAGGACATTAGGAACCCATCACTATAATGATGTGCATCCTCTGTCCAAGGAACTCACCACCTCACTGCATTGTACCTTCCACTAGCTGTGCTAAATTTAGTTTTGTGCACAGGACTAAGTACCCTCATAGGCTGAATTCAAGTGCCAATGATAAGCTTTCAGGCTTCTGAAGCTATACATATATCACCAATAATAGTCTTTCTTAGTACTTTCTTTTTTTTATTTTTTTTTGCATTGCCTTTATTTATTTATTGGATAGAGACAGCCAGAAATCAAGAGGGAAGGGAGTGATAGAGAGGGAGAGAGACAGATACACCTGCAGCACTGCTTCACCACTTGTGAAGCTTTCCCCCTGTAGGTGGGGGCTTGAACCTGGGTACATGAGCACTGTAACATGTGCGCTCAACCAGGTGCACCACCACCCGGTCCCTCTTAGTACTTTCTAGAGGGTAGGTAAGCTCACAGTTCATGCTCAGTTTGAGGTTTGATCTCCCTGGAATCATTAAGACTAGGTGAAATAGTATTTCTCTTTTTAGCTTCTGATTTTTTAATTTTTGAGATAAAGTTGATTTATTTTTTAATTTATTTTTTATTTATTAATGTATTCCTTTTTGTTGCCCTTGTTGTTTCATTGTTGTAGTTGTTTATGCCGTTGTTGTTGGGACAGAGAGAAATGGAGAGAAGAGGGGAAGACAGAGAAGGGGAAGGAAAGATAGACACCTGCAGACCTGCTTCACTGCTTGTGAAGCAAATCGCCTGCAGGTGGGGAGCCAGGGGCTTGAACCGAGTTCCTTGCACCAGTTGTTGTGCTTCAAGCCATGTGCGCTTAACCCACTGCACCACCACCCAACTCCCTTTTTTTAAATTTCTTTATTGGGGAATTAATGGTTTACAGTTGACAGCAAAACACAATAGTTTGTATATGCATAACATTTCCCAATTTTCCACATAACAATCCAAACCCCCAGGTCCTTCTCTGCCATCATGTTCCAGGACCTGAACCCCACCCCTACCCCAGATTCTTTTGCTTTGGTGAAATATCCCAACTCCAGTCCAAGTTCTGCTTAGTGTTTTATCTTCTACTTTTCAACTTCTGTCTTTGAGTGAGATCATCCCACATCCATCCTTTTGTTTCTGATTTATCTCACTTAACATGATTTCTTCAAACAGTAAAGTTGATTTATAAGACTATAAATATCTTAGAAATACAATTTCACTCAGAAGAGAAAGTGAAAACACAATGGAGAACTTGGACTGGGTTTGGTTTATTGCACCAAAGAAAAGGACTCTGGTGCAGGAGTAGAGTAGAGGACCTAGGCTAGTAGAGGAGGACCTAGGCTGGGGGTGAGAGTGTTTTGCAGAAAAGTGAGAAATTTTACACATGTACTAACAACTGTATTTACTGTAAACCATTAGTCTCCCAATTTAAAAAAAAATGAAAATAACAAATACAATTTCACTGGGTCCTGTTGATGGAGCTCCTGGCTGAGTGCACATACTACTAAGTACAAGGACCCGGGTTCAAGCCCCCGCTCCCCACCTGCAGGAGGGAAGCTTCATGAGTGGTACAGCAGTGTTACTGATGTCTGTCTTCCTCTTCCCCTCCATGCCTACCCCTTACCTCTCAATTTCTCTCTTTCCTATCAAATAAAAATAATAAGTACATTTTAAAAAAGAAATACAAGTTCATACATCTTCAATATGTGTTACTACACCTCACTCACCACCACAGGAACCCCTCCACATTGTAGCCCACTTACTTTACAGCCCCTCTATGTTTTTATTGCATAATTAGCAATGAACTTTTTGTCTTTTTTTAAATTTTATTAGAGAGTTAATGGTTTACAGTAGCCTCAGTTGTGCAGTCCTAGTTTGGAGGGTTTTTTTTTTTTTTTTTCATTGACATTGGCTTATTTTCCCTTCTTGTTTTTGTTTGTTTGTTTTTACCCTATATGGTTGAGATTATTCTGCAGTTTCATCTTGCAAAACTGAAATCTGTGGGGGTCAGACAATAGCGCAGTGGGTTAAGCGCACATGGCGCAAGCGCAAGGACCGCCTTAAGCATCCCGGTTCGAGCCCCCAGCTTCCCACCTGCGGGCGAGTGGCTACAGGCAGTGAAGCAGGTCTGCAGGTACCTATCTTTCTCTTCCCCTCTCTGTCTTCCCCTCCTCTCTCCATTTCTCTCTGTCCTATCCAACAACAACATCAATAACAACAATAATGATAACCACAACAGCGATAAAACAAGGACGACAAAAGGGAAAAAAAATAGCCTCCGGGAACAGTGGATTCATGGTGCAGGCACCGAGCCCCAGTGATAACCCTGGAGGCAAAAAAAAAACCTGAAATCTGTACCACTTAAATGAAAGTTCCCCATCCCCCCCTCCCTAGTTCCTTGCATGCTCCCTTCTACTTTCTGTTTCTATGGACTGAGTCTTATAGGAACTTCACATAAGTGGAATCATATACAGCATTGGCCTTTTGATGACCGTCTTTTTTCTTTTAACATAATGATCTCAAGTTTCATCCATGTTCCTTATCCCTTAGAAATTTTAATATTAGATGTCAAAAATGTTTGGGTTTTCATAAGAACATTTGGATTTTTAAAAAATATTTATTCCCTTTTGTTGCCCTTGTTGTTTTACTGTTGTTGTTATTGATGTCGTCATTGTTGGATAGGACAGAGAGAAATGGAGAGAGGAGGGGAAGAAGGGGAGAGAAAGATAGACACCTGCAGACCTGCTTCACTGCCTGTGAAGTGACACCCCTGCAGGTGGGGAGCCAGGGCTCAAACCGGAATCCTTATGTGGGTCCTTGCACTTTACGCCATGCACGCTTAACCCGCTGCACTACTGCCCGACTCCCTATGATTTGGATTTTAAGTGTAAGTCACATTCTTTTTTTTAAAAGATTTTGTTTATTTTTCCCTTTGTTGCCCTTGTTATTTTATTGTTAGTTATTGTTGTTGTTGATGATGTCGTTGTTAGATAGGACAGAGAGAAATGGAGAGAGGAGGGGAAGACAGGGGGAGATAAAGATGCCTGCAGACCTGCTTTTCACTGCCTGTGAAGCGACTCTGCTGCAGGTGGGGAGCCGGGATCCTTACACCGGTCCTGGCACTTCGCGCCATGTGCGCTTAACCCGTGCTACCGCCCTACTCCCGTAAGTCACATTCTTATAATTTGCACAAACAAATCAAAGCCATGGGACATTTTAGAATATATTTCATCAAACTTCACAGACTCCCTCCGAGATTCAATTGGGCCTCATTTTCACACACTGGTTGACTCAATGCTTTAAATTTCTTTTGTGTATGTGATTAAATTTCTCCTCAAAGATTTAGTTGTTGCTTTGCTTTAAACTTCTCTCAGCTCCTTGATTTCTCAAAATGATGTACGTAGAACAAGTGATGTCCAAGCAACCTCTTATAGTGGAAAAGCACAATAGAACAAAGATCCAGGTGGATCTTCAACACCCACTGCACCTTGGGTAAATCACTAAATGTCTGAACATCATGTTCCTCTACAAAATGAAGATACTGTCTCTGTCTTGCCTTGCAAAGTGACTTTGAACAGCAAATGAAATACATATAAGTACCAGAGCTGAGCAGTGCTTTGGTCTTTTGCTATCTCTCTCTCCACACACACACATATTTAAAATAAATATTAAAAAAAAAAAAAAGAAATACACGTGTCAATGTGCTTTGCCCTAACTATTGTGGTCAAAGTAATTTCTTCTGCTTCTTGTACCTAGAAATGTCTATGGAACCAAGTAATGAAGAAAAAAGTTTAATCAGTGATAAGACAGCTGAATGGATAGTAGAAGATGATGATGACGTGTTTGTGGCTTCACGTACAACTGAAGATTTATTTACTGTAATACACAGGTCAGAACCATTCTCCTTTACTTCATACACCATCGCCTTCCCTTTCTTTTTTTAATTTTATTTACAAAATGGAAATATTGACAACACTGTAGATAAGAGGAGTACATTTCCACACAATGCCTACCTCCAAAACTCCATATCCAAATCCCTTCCCTGATATATGCCCTATTCTTTATCCCTATGGGAGTATGGACCCAGGATCATTATGGAGTGCAAAAGGGGGAAGGTCTGGCTTCTGTAATTGTATCTCTGCTGAACATGGGTGTTGAGAGATCGATCCATACTTCCAGCCTGTCTCTCTCTTTCCCTAGTGAGGTGGGGCTCTGGGAAATCAGGGCTCCAGGACACATTGGTGGGGTCGTCTGCCCAGGGAAGTTTGGTCAGCATCATGGTTGCATCTGGAATCTGGTGGCTGAAAAAAGAGTTAACATAAAGAGCCAAACAAATTGTTGACTAATCATGCACCTAAAGGCAAGAATATTGCAGATGAAGATTTGGGGTCTCCATTTTTGGGAAAAGCGAGTGGATCTATTTTAGGTATATTCCAAAGGGCCCATGACTTTACTAGTTTTTTGATTGTGCCTGACATCTAATATGCAGGTGGACCCAGTTTATTGTCTGGGGAGATGATGTCATAGTTGGAAAATAACTATAAAGCTGTATCAGGGAAGAAAGTAGCTCCCAAATATGGGGAAGTATGTAAACTGTAAAACCCATTGATTTGATCTAGGGCCCATAGTCAGCGCAAGAGCCTATGTAACCTCTGCATCCCTGTAGGTCTGAGCTCACATTCTGTAGTCACAGCTAGGAACATTCCAGGCTGCACTAATTTCAGGACCCATATTCCTTGGGTGGTAGGTAGAGTATGTTGTCCAACCTCCCTTTAGATGGTTCAGTTCGAATGGTCCCTACAATTGTTGATCCACATTGAGGGCAAGGTCATATAGGGGCCCTCAAAGGAGTCCATTATGTTGTCCTGATGGAGATGAACAGAGACAGTGGTGAGAGGGATCTTTTAGAGGTCTAGACCCATCATGTCTGTATGGGAATCCCAGGACTCCCTGACTAGGGCCCCAGGTAGTGACTAAAGGGTCATCAGTAAAGTATGCCTGTCTCTTGCCCTTATTCAGCTTTTGTAATCCTTACTTTGTCTGACAAGGTTAGCTTTGGAGTGATTGAGGGACATAAGGACATGCAATAGGAGGTAGGTGAGGAGGGTGTCTAGTTCTAAGTAGAAACTCTTTCATTAGGTACTTTTTAAAATTTATTTATAAAATAGAAACACTGGCAAGACCATAGGATAAGAGGGATACAACTCCTACCACCAGAGCTATGTATCCCATCCCTTCCCCTGATAGCTTTCCTATTCTTTAACCCCATGGGAGTATGGACCCAAGGTCATTATAGGATGCAGAAGGTGGAAGGTCTGGCTTCTGTAATTGCTTCCCCTCTGAACATGGGCATTGACAGGTTGATCCAAGCCTCTCTCTTTCCATAGTGGGACAGGGCTCTGAGGAAGTGGAGCTCCAGGACACATTGGTGAGGTCATCTGTCCAGTGAAGTCCAGTTGGCATCATGATAGCATCTGGAACCTGGTGGATGAAAAAGAATTAAGATATAAAGCAGAACAGGTTGTTGACTAATCATGAACCTAAAGGCTGTAATATTGCAGATGAAGATTTGGGGTCTCCATTTTGGTAATACCTAGTAGGTCTGTCTTAGGTATATTCCAAAGGGCCCATGACTATACTAGTTTTTTCCTGAGCCTGACATCTGATATGCAGGTGGACCCAAGTTATTGTCTGGGAAGATTGTTTCATGACTGTAAAAAGGGCTAGAAAGCTGGATTAGGGAAGAGAGTAGCTCCCAAATATGGGGCAAGTGTATTAATATTGTTGACTGTAAACCTGTAAACCCCACCAATTTGATCTGATCTGGAGCCCATATTCAGCTTAGGAGCCTATGTAACCTCTAAATCTCTGTAAGTCCATACTTGCATTCTGTGATCATCAGTAAGAATGTTCTGAGTTGCACCAATTTCAGGACCCATCTTCTTCAGGTGGTATATAGAATATGTTAATCCAATCCCCCTTTGGAGGATGGAACATTCTCTACCATGTTTGATCCACATAGATGGCAAGGTCCTATGGGGCCCCCCAAAGGGATCCATTATGTTCTTCCTGATGGAGATGACCAATGATAATGGAGAAAGGGATCTATTCAAGGTCTAGGCTCATCTTGTTTGTGTGGGAATCCCAGGACTCTCCGACTAGGGCCCCAGCTGTTGGGATGGCCTGATAGTGACTAAAGAATCATCATTAAAGTGTGCCAGTCTCTTGCCCTTATTCAGCTTTTGTAGCCCTTACTTTGATAAAGTTAGCTTTGGGTGACTGAGGGAAGTATAATAGGAAGTAGGTGAGGAGAGTATCTAGGTCTAGGTAGAAACTATTTTTTAAAGTATTTTATTTATTTTATTTTTGAGAGAGATGCAGAGAGAGAAAGACATTGAGAGAGATACCAGAACACTGCTTAGCTCTGGTTTATGGTGGTGCAGGGGATTGAACCTGGGACTTCTAAGCCTCAGGTATGAGAGTCTCTTTGCAAAAACATTATGCTATCTACCCCTACCCTAGGTAGAAAATATTTCATTAGGTACTTTAAGGTGTCTTTCTAGGTCTTTCTACTTGCTTGCTTCATTTATTGACTCACTGCAAGCTATTGTGCACTTTTGCTTTAAGGTTTATCTTTTGCCCTAATTTATGGATACATGTGTACATCTGCCCTATCTCATGGGAACTGGTCTATATCTAGGTTTTGAGGCATTCTTAGGAAGTGGACCACCTGAAATGGAATTAAGGAGTCCTATGAGGAAGGAAAGGTGTCACCCGAGTAATGAGGCTGAAGGGTTGATATTCCACACCTGATGTCTTGGACACATTCCAAAGTGAAGCATGCTGAGATGGTACTCTTTGCATTGAATAGGTTGGATCAGCCGATACAGTATCAGTTGGTATGAGTTGAGAGAAGCATGCTGGAAAGTGAGCTCTACCCTAGAGGTTCCAGGACTGGGGGAAATATAGGCTCTATAGAGGAAGTGGGAGTTTCCTGCTGTCTTAGGGTTTAAGAAGGCAATAGATAGTTATTGTTATAATCAAATTACTTGGCAATTGGGTTGACTTTGAAAATCCCACTGTTAGGATTTGCTATATCATACAATGACCTCACCATAATTTATGTCGTTTGATGTTATATATAATAAAGTAACAGTACTGGTTGCTTCTGCTTTCCTGGACTAAGTGTTTAGGAGAGTCAACATTTCAAAGACTCAGCCTATGGTCTGTACATTAAAAAGTTTGAGACATTCAATCAATTTTTCATATTAAATAGTAATTTATATGACTATAAGTTATTAAGAGTGTACATAAACACCATTCCCACCACCAAAAGACAGTGTCCCATCCCATCCTCCCCTCCACCCCACCCAGTGAAGCTGATCATCCACCCTCACCCTCCGCCACGCAGAGATTTTTACTTTGGTGCCCTACTCCAGACTCAGTCAGATCCTGCTTTGAGTTTCCCTTTCTGTTCTTCTTTCTCAACTTCTGTTGATGAGTGGGATCATACCATACTTGTCTTTGACTTTCTGACTTAGTTCAATTAACATAATTCCTTCTAGCTCTGTCCAAGATGGGTCAGAGAAGGTGGATTCATTGTTCATAACAGCTGTGTATATATACCACAGTTTTCTCAGCCATTCATTGGTTGTTGGGCACCTGGGTTGCTTCCAGGTATTACCTACTATGAATTGTGCTGCTATGAAGGTAGGTGTACACGTATCTTTTTGATTGGGTGTTATGGAGTCCTTGAGGTATATCCCTAGGAGAGGAATTGCTGGGTCATATGGAAGGTCCATGTCTAGCCTGGTGAGAGTTCTCCAGACTGCTCTCCACAGAGAATGGACCAATTTACATTCCCACCAGCAGTGCAGAAGAGTTCATCTGTTTCCACAGCTTCTCCAACATTTCTTGCTGCTGTCCTTTTTGATGTATGCCATTCTCACAGGGGTAAGGTGATATCTCAATGTTGTCTTTATTTTAATTTCTCTGACAATCAGCGACCTGGAGCAATTTTTCATGTGTTTGTTAGCCTTTTGGATCTCCTCTGTGGTAAATGTTCTGTTCATATCCTCTGCCCATTTTTAGATGGGGTCATTTGCTTTTTTGTTGCTAAGTTTGGTGAGCTCTTTATATTTTTCAGTTATTAGTATTTTGTTTGATATAGGGCATGTCAAGATTTTCTCCCATTCTGTGAGGTGTCTCTTTGAGTGATGGTTTCTTTTCCTGTGCAGAAGCTCTTCAATTTGACGTAGTCCCATTGATTTGGTTTTGTTTTAGTATTCCTTGCAATTGGATTTGTATCATCAAAGATATCCTTGAGATTTAGATGGGAAAGTATTCCACCAGTGTTTTCCTCTAAGTATTTTATAGTTTCTGGTCTAACATCCAGGTATTTGATCCATTTGGAGTTGACTTTTGTTTCTGGTGAGACAAAGTGATTCAGTTTTATTCTTCTGCATGTTTCAACCCAGTTTTCCCAGCACCATTTATTGAAGAGAGCCTCCTTCCTCCATTTAATACTGTGGGCCCCCTTATCAAAGATTAGATTTTCATAAGTATGGGGGTTTAGTTCTGGGCTTTCAATTCTGTTCCACTGGTCTCTACCCATTCTTGTTCCATTACCAGGCTGTTTTGATTATAATGGCCTTATAATATAGTTTGAGATCTGGGAGTGTGATGACTCCATTTCTGTTTCTTTTCCTCAAGATTGTTTTGGCTATTCTCAGTGTTTTATGGTTCCAGGTAAATGACTGTAATTTTTTTTGTTCTCTTAAAGAAGCTTGGTGGAACTTATATGGGTATCACATTAAATTTGTATATGGCTCTGGAGAGAATATTCATTTTGATTATATTAATTCTTCCAATGCATGAGCATGGGATGTCTTTCCATTTCTTGGTATCATTTTCTATTTCTTTGCATAGTGATTCATAGTTTTCAGTACACAAGTCTTTCACTTTTTTTTAATTTTTTTATGTTTATGTATTTTCCCTGATGTTGTCCTTGTCTTCTTATTGTTGTTGTAGTTATTCTTGTTGATGTCGTTCGTTGTTGGATACAACAGAGAGAAATCAAGAGGAGGGGAAGACAGAGGGGGAGAGAAAGATAGACACCTGCAGGCCTGCTTCACTGCCTGTGAAGCGACTCCCCTGCAGGTGGGGAGCCAGGGGCTCGAACCGGGATACTTAAGCCAGTCCTTGCGCTAGTCTTTCATTTTTTTGGTCAGGTTTATTCCTAGGTATTTTATTGATTTGACTGTGAATGGATGTGATTTCTGGATGTCCCTTTCTTCGGACTTAGTGTTTGCATAAAGAAATGCCACTGATTTTCGTACATTGATTTTGTAGCCTGATACCTTGCTGTATTGCCTAATGATTTCCAGTAGCTTTTTGCTGGATTCTTTAGGTCTTTCTATGTATACTATCATATTGTTTTCAAAGAGTGAGAATTTGATTTCTTCCCTTCCAATCTGTATTCCTTTGATTTCTTTCTCTTGCCTGATTGCTATGGAAAGAACTTCCAATATTATGTTGAAAAATAATGGTGATAATGGACAGCCCTGTCTAGTCCCCGATCTTAGGGGGGATGCTTTCAACTTCTATCCATTGAGTATGATGTTAGCTATAGGTTTGCTATGTATGGACTCCACTATCTTGAGGATTTTTCCATATATTCCCATTTTTTGTAGTGTTTTGAGCATGAATGGGATTTTGTGTTGGATTTTGTCAAAGGTTTTCTCTGCATCTATTGAGCTAAACATGTGGTTTCGGTTTTGCTTTTATTGATGTGTTGGATGGTATTGGTTGACTTACAGCCTTGCATTCCTGGGATAAATCCCACTTGGTCATGATGAACAATCTTTTTGATATACTGTTGTATTCATTTGGCTAGGATCTTGTTTAATATTTTAGCATCTATGTTCATCAGAGATATTGGTCTGTAGTTTTCCTTTTTGTTGTGTCCCTCTCTGCTTTTGGCATCAGAGTGATGTTGGCTTCATAGAAGGTGGAAAAGAGTGTTCCTGTTTCTTTGATCTTTTGAAAGTGCTTTAAAAGTATGGGTATTAACTGTTTCCTGAAGGTTTTGTAGAAATCATTTGTAAAGCCATCTGGTCCTGGACTTTTGTTGGGAAGATTCTTAATAACTGTTTGAATTTCTTTGTCTGTGATTGCTGCATTTAGCTTCTGTTGTTCTTCCTGGTTCCATTTTGGAAAAGTATATGTTTCTAGGAATTCTTCTATTTCTTCCAGATTCTCTAGCTTGGCATACAGTTGTTTGTAGAAGTTTCACATGATTTTTTGGATTTCTGTGGTGTCTGTTGTGATATCCCCTCTATCATTTACAATTCGATTGATTTGAGTCTTCTCCTTTTTTTTAATAAGGTTGGCTAAGGGTTTGTCAACTTTAATTTTTCAAAGAACCAACATTTGGCTCCATTGATCTTTTGTACTATTCTCTGATTTTCAATGTTGTTTATTTCCGCTCTAATTTTGGTGATTTCTGTCCTTCTGGATGCTTTAGGGTTCCTTTGTTCCTCTTCTTCTAAGTCTTTAAGGCATGCAGTAAGGTTGTTTACTTGAGCTTTTTATTGTTATCTAATGTGTGCTTGTATGGCTATGAGTTTCCCTCAAAGCTTTAGCTGTGTCCCATATATTCTGATAGCTCGTGTCTTCATTTTCATTTGTTTCGAGAAACATTTGAATTTCTTGCTTAAGTACCTCTTTGACACAGTTATTATTAAGCAGTATGTTGTTGAGTTTCCAAATTCTGTGACTTTTAGTAATTTTCTGTTTGTCGTTAAATATTAGCTTTACTCCACTGTGGTCTCAGAAGATACTTGGGATGATTTCAATGCTCTTGAATTTGTTGATACTGTCTTTGTGTCCTAATGTGGTCTATCCTTAAGGATGTGCTGTATGGATTTGAAAAGAATGTGTATTCCAGTTTCTTGTGGTGAAGAGCTCTGAAAATGTCCAGGAGGTCTAGTCTATCCATCTCTTCGATTAATTCTCTTGTTTCTTTGTTGATTCTCTGCTTAGTTGATCAGTCTAAGTGTGAGGGTGGGGTTTTGAAGTCTCCTACTATTACTGTATTACTATTGATGTATTTTTGTAGCTCTTTCAGTAAGTGTTTGATTTATTTAGATAGGCCATCATTGGGTGTATAGATATTAATAATTTTTAACTCTTCTTGATTTATTGATCCTCTGATCATTATGTAATGACTTTGCCTATCTCTTATTACTTTATTTAACTTAAAGTCTACTGTGTCAGAGATGAGAATGGTCGTTCCTGCCCTTTTTTGTGGTCCGTTGGCCTGCATGATAGTTTTCCACCCTTTCCCTTTAAGTCTGTATTTGTCTTGTTGGGTCAGGTGGGATTCTTGCAAGCAGCATATGGTTGTGTTGTGTTTTCTCATCCATACTCCCACTCTGTGCCTTTTAATGGGTGAATTTAAGCCATTGACATGTATTGATATTATGGATTTAAGGTATTGAAGTGCCATTATTCAACAGTTTGGTTTTTTGTTTGTTTGTTTGTTAGTTTTGCTCTGATATATAGTAAGTATTTTGGTGATGTTCTTGTTTATAGGAGGTCTCTTAGGATCTCTTTCAGGGCCGGCTTGGTGACAGTTGCCTCCTTTAACTGTTGCTTGTCTGCGAAGGTTTTTATCCCTCCATCTAGTCTGAATGAAAGTCTAGCTGGATATACTATCCTTGATTGAAATCCTTTTTCGTTGTGGGCTCGATAAATATCTTGCCATTCTCTTCTGGCTTTTATAGTTTGAGTGGAGAAGTCTGCTGATAGTCTTATGGGTTTTCCCCTGGATGTGACTTTTTGTTTTTCTCTTGCAGCCTTTAGTATCCTCTCTTTATCCTTGCTTCTTTCCATTGTAACTCTGATGTGTCTTGGTGTATTCAGGTCTGAGTTGATTCTGTTTGGGATTCTCTAGGCCTCTTGAATCTTAAAGTCCTTTCTGTTGTTTAGGGCTGGGAAGTTTTCTTTTATTATTTCCTCTATAATATCTACTTCCCCTTCCTCTCTTTCTTCCTCTGGTAAGCCAATTATGCAAATGTTACTTCTTTTGAGATCATCCCATATGTCTCTATTGTTGTTTTCAGTGTCTCTCAATCTCTTTTTTGAGCTCTGTTACCTCTTTCTTAGTTTTCTCTAGCTCACCCTCTGTCTGGCTAATTCTACTTTCTGCTTCTGTTAACCTGCTTTCTCTTCCCTTGGCTTTCATCTTCAGTTCAGTTACAGTATTAGCTTGTTCTGCTAGTTGTCCTTTTACTCAGATATTTCAGCTTTCAGTTCTCTAATTACCTCGAGGTAGCTGTTATTTTCCTTGAGAATCTCATCTGTTGTTTCCCTATTTCTTATAGCCCTTTCCTTAGTAGTTTCCCTCATTTCTATAACTAATAGTTCCATTAATGTTTGGATAGTTCTCTTATCTATAATTGCTTCTGACTTGTTTGGAGTTTCTTCTGGGGTCCTGTCCTTATTCATTGTGCTAGCCATTTTATTTTCTCTCAATTTTACCTTTTTTTTTTAGTTAGTGTATTTTTCTGTCCTGTTGCTCTTCAGGTGTGTTGTGTGAGTATAGGCCACACTAGAGTCTTTTCTCAGATGAAGTCACAAACCTCAGAAAGTACAATAGCAGGCAAAACAAAGATTAATGCAGTTCAACCAAAACCAGATAGTCAAGCAGCACCTCCACTCTAAAAACAAAAACCAACAATACAAAAAGAAAGAAAAATGAAATGAAAAAGAAAGCAAAGAAACAAGGAAAAGTAAGAATAGACAAGTATGAAAATACGCTGTCACCTATAAATTCTAGTTATAGTGGGGAGAGAGTGAAGGAAAGAAGAGAGAGGAGAAGAAGAAAGAATCTACTCTCAGACTTCTACAAGATACTTCATGAACAAGTGCCAGTAAATAAAAAAAAGAAAGAAAAAAAATCAGTGAAAGGAAAGAGTTTTTCAGATCAGCTTTAGGGAAAGAAAAAGAGAAATAGAGAAAAGGCAGAGGGGGGACAAGTCCCTCCCAGAATGTGTAGCACACCCAATCACCTATCAATAGGAGAAGCAGTAGTAGCTACTTTTGCTCAAGTTGTAGAGGGGGGAAAAGAGACAAGTACAAATAATAATGATAATAGAGTACAATTAAATAATAATCCCTGACAGTCATTCTGCAGATTGAACCAGTACAGATTGGCTCCACAAAGCTTCGTCTCTTTTCTAAACCAAGCAATTATAAGAGGTAACTATTAGGCAAACTCAAGCGTTAGCAGAAAAACACAGATACTTTACCCCAAGCAAGACCAGGGCCCTGGTTGGTCAGGTATTCTGTCACTCAGAGTTCCTGCTACCTTCAGTGTCTTTTTAAAAACACCCCTGAATGACACACCAGGCAAGACCGAGGTCTTGATTGATCAGGTATTCTGTCACTCAGATAGAATACCATCTTCCTTCAATGTCTTTTGAATGGCATATATTTGAAAGACACCCCTGATCCAGGAATCTTGCTAAAGAAATTCCCTCCCCAAGAATCCCACCAGGAGTAGCTGGTGTGGGGGTTGAGAACTAGCAAAACAGAAAACTCCCTGCCAATCTCACTGATTCCTTTTTCCCTTTTCGGCCTCTATTTGGCAGCCCAAATATGCATTATAGGACTCTTCTTTAGTTCTTGTCTGCCCACTCAGTACACCCTTATCCTACTACTGACCCAGAATTCCTACCCTCACCCGAACTTCCCAGTTTTAAAGCAGCCTCCTTGCAGAGCTCAGGCCATGTGTTGTTGTCGCCATTTTGGCTCTGCCCCCCTCATTAAGTACTTTAAGGTGTCTTTTTAGGCTCATTTAGGGTTTACAGAAGGTGGAAGGTCTGGCTTCTGTAATTCCTTCCCCACTGAACATGGGCATTGACAGGTCGATTTATACTCCCAGCCTGTCTCTCTTATTCCCTAGTGGGGTGGGGCTCTGGGAAGTGGGGTTAAAAGTTTTTTATTATTATCTTTATTTATTGGACAGAGACAGCCAGAAATAGAGAGGGAAGGAGGAGATAGAGAGGAAGAGAGACAGAGACACACCTGCACACCTGCTTCACCACTGTAAAGCTTTCCCCTTAAAGGTGGGGACCAGAGGCTTGAACCTGGGTCCATGTGCACTATAATATGTGTGCTCAACAAGTTGCACCACCACCTAGCTCCTGAAATTTTTTTTTCCTTTTTTTTTCTGATTTTTTTAAATTGGGGAATTAATGTTTTACATTCAACAGTAAGTACAATAGTTTGTACATGCATAACATTCCCTAGTTTCCCATAGAACAATACAACCCCCACTAGGTCCTCTGAATCCTTCTTGGACCTGTATTCTCCCCACCCACCCACCCCAGAGTCTTTTACTTTGGTGCAATACGCCAATTCCATCCTGAAAATATTTTTATTTGTTCAAATTTAATGACAGGGAGATAAAGAATGACCAGTGCATTGTTTGCTCTGGTTTATGGTGGTGCTGAAGACTGTATTTGGGATCTTGGAGCCTCAGGCATGAAAATCTTTTGCAGGCAGTTGGGTGATAGCACAGTGGGTTAAGCCCATGTGGTACAAAACACAAGGACCAGTGTAAGGATCCCGGTTCGAGCTCCCGGCTCCCCACCTCCAGGGGGGTCTCTTCACAAGTGGTGAAGCAGGTCAGCAGTTATCTATCTTACTCTCCCCCTCTCTGTCTTCCCCTCCTCTTTCCATTTCTCTCTGTCCTATCCAACAACAACAACAACAACAATAATAACTACAATAATAAAATAAGGGCAACAAAAGGAAATTTTAAAATAATAAATAAATAATGTTTTTAAATGTATGGGAAGAGGGTGGAGGCAGACAAGAAGGTCTGAGAGAAAGCTGGTAAGTAAGACCACTTGTATGGATGTTCTCAGATCACATCACTGTCTTCCATGAAGTCATATGAAGTCTTAGTAAATGTCTGTGGTATGAGTACACTCAAAGCAAACTTCCTCCCATTTAGGTCCAAAAGAAAGGTGCTTGGCTGGAAGGAGCCTGGTGAAGCCTTTGCCAGCAGCAGGCCGAGCACCCATTCACCAACGAGGAACATAGCAGATGTGCCCATCAGTGAGTCAGTTGCCTCTGCAGGGTCAAGCAGCAGTGCCAATCTACATGCTGGTAGAAATGATGATTTTAAGGCACTGCTGCAGAAGAAAGGAAGCAAGACCACTCCAAGGTCCCGCCCCTCAGCAGCTGAACTACTGAAGACCACTAACCCACTGGCTCGGAGAATTATTGCACAGTTTTCAAAAGACTATGAAACTTCTGATAACCCCAGTACTTAAGCCCTCCTGGGCCCAGCCAGCAGGGTTGACTTAAGAAACTTGAGTAGAGATGGTGAGTGGAAAGGCTTTTTCTTAACAACCCGTGGAAATCACATAAGAGGCTTCATTTCCTTTACATTAACTCTCACTCTGGACAACAGGAGTGAGGCCACTTCATTTAGAACTAAAACCATCAAGCACTTTATTCATCTTCAGGCATTTTGTGTTCTCATACTTAAAGTCTTGCCATATTGACTACTAATTTTTTCCTTTTCCCCACCCTTCACCCCAGGGTATGAACTAAGAAGAAATTCTCAGATGTCAGGGTACATGTGCCATCTTTTCAATCAGTGATTGGATTGCTTCGTCCCTGGTCCCACCATTGAGGAGGGGCACAGCATGAGAGCAGATTGGGGGCTGCCAAACCTCGGGGAAGGCACAGGGTGCCATTGCTGATCATTCTTTCCTGGAAGGGCCCCAGTGGTCCTGTGTGAAAATATATAAAGACTCCAAGGGGGCCGGGAGGTGATGCACTCAGTTAAGTGCACATATCACCACGCCAAGAATCTGAGTTCAAACCCCCACTCACCACCTGCAGGGAGGACACTTCTTGAGTGGTGAAGCAAGTCTGCAGGTATCTGTCTTTCTCTCTTCCTCTATATTTCCCCTTTCCCTCTCAATTTCTCTCTGTCCTGTCAAATAAAAATAAAATAGAAGGAAAGAAAGGAAAAAAAGGAAGAAGACTCCAATGCCTCTTCAGTCACAGGTTAACTCTCCCCTGTGAGAGGTTTGCAGGTATGAACTTATTTAGACATGGAGGTGATTAAGTCACTTTGGTTGGGCAGAACATTAATGTGGTTCTGTGCTGAACTTCATGCCTGTTTCAGTTTGATTGTCTAGATGGAGATCAGGGTGTTGAGTTCCAATAAACACACAGACCCTTGCCCCCACCTCTGAGCTAGAAAAGGTTCAGACTTGGTTGCTTTACATGAGCCAAGCTCAATCAGCAAGCAAAAGCAGTTGTTTATTCAGAGATCTAGCCAAGGGAACTTACATATGGACCTTGAGATCCTTCAAGTATTTGTGAACCATAGTAGCTAGGAGCTGTGGCCAGCTCATGTTGCATTCTAAGAACTCCTGTTTCATTTGTGTATAGACTTCATTGCAGGAACCAATTAGCTGAATGGAAGCTCAAGAAAAGAGAAAGTACAACGGACCATCACCAGTTCAGATTGTGATTTGTGGTTGATTTTGTTTTCTTTAAAGGGAGCTTCTACTCTGTTCCAAAATGTATAGACTCAAAGAATATATCCAGAAGTTTCTATTGCCCATCACACAAAAAAAGGCTACTTTTTTTTTTGCCATTTTCTGTTGTTTCACCAACTCTCAATTAACGATTGCCAGGGGAGAGTATAAGAACTGGGACAAATGGGATGCTAAAAACCTCAGAACAATCATTGTTCCACCCCAAAGCTCTTGTCAGTTCAGTTATCTAAGCAGAATGAAAGCCATGATTCATTTGATTTTCACATACCTGGTTTCTGGGAAGGTGGAAAAAGCGGACAGTGCATTGGCAAAGAACACAGGCTAATCAACAATGGAGGGTTCCTTGTCCACCATTCCCAAAAGGGGAAAAAATGTTGATTTACATTGTTGCTTGTTTCATTAGAAGGTTCCTGGACTCTTATTTCCTTCCTTCATCCTCACCCAACAGACTCATTTGTGAACCTCCTAGATGACACAGAAAGTGTACCAGAGACAATAAGACCTTGATTTTGAGAAGGTGCACTGCTCATCAATGAAAGTCATGTTTTTAGTTCAACTGCCTACATTGCAGCAGGCAGAGAAGCTGAAAAAGAAAAAAAACTGAACCTTGAGAAGTCTTGGGCTTCTTATTTAGAAGCCCTACACCTAGGTCCTTGGTTGGTACACTTATGAATTCTAGACTTCCAGGTAAAAGTTTAGGCCCACCAACTCCCATGAAGTCAGCACTTCTCTGATTTAGAAAGGAAGCAATTAAAATAATAAATAGCTAAAGAAACCCCCATTGCTTTCTGAAGGTATTCAAACTATTTGATTTGACGATTCTGGCCAAAGATTAGAGGTTCTACCTAAAATAAAATAGACTAAATTCTAATTTATACATGAATACCATACTTGTCTGCCCAGATTCAGAATTGCAAAAGATGGAAGCATTTCCCTTGCAGGAAAATGAAAGAGTGCCCATGATTTTGCCTAACAAAAGTGACAAGATTTCCTGGGCCTTCTGCTTAGGAACCATTATGAATAGTTGCTCTCTAAAGCTGGGTATGAGACTAAAATAGTATAGGATTTGTTACTTAGCTGATTTTTCTGGAAACTTCTTGTTTGCTACTGCTAGTGGATGTTGCCTCTACCCTCACCGCACTATCTCTAAGGGTTTACCTAAAAGATTCTAGAATTGGATACCCACTTTTTTTACACATGTCAGTGACATGAATTTTTCTTTCTTCTACAATACTCTGTATGCCAGGAATTATTAGTAAATCTATATCATCACTATGATGGCCCTCAAATTTCCAGTGATGTTCCCATTAGCACAAGAGAATCTAGGAGAAAAAATGTATGGTCAAAGGTAGCTTTGAGGACTGGAAATATTCATTCACTATTTTTTAACAGGTCAACATAGCCTCAACCAAATGGTAGAATTGCTACCAATCGGGCAGAAGTAGATAGCATCATGGTTATGCAAAGAGACTCTCATGCCTGAGGCTCCAAAGTCCCAGGTTCAATCCCCTGCACCACCATAAGCCAGAGCTGAGCAGTGCTCTGGTAAAAAAAAAAAAAAAAAAGAATTGCTACCAATCATGAATGAATTTAACACCAAATATCTTTCCTGTCCCTAAGATTCAACCACTTAACTAGCTTAATACTGGCTCTGTGCCTTATCCAGGCATTTCTCACATTGTTTGCTGCCTTCTGGGCTTCCTCTGTTGCTACTATAGAACAGAAACTAAAAGCCCTGTAAGAAGAACCTACTACTGCCACTATTACTAATATGAATAATAACTACAGTAACTTCTGAAAAATGGAATACAAAAGGGGTTCAAGGAGAATGGTACTGACTACAGGAGGTCAATTTCCAGTTCAAGTTATTTTACCGCCCTTTTCCCTAGATTCCAATCCATAGAAGCGGTTGGCTCTGCTAGACTGACTGTAGTCTAGTCAGAAATAGAAGGAGTCGTTCGAGCCCCCGGCTCCCCACCTGCAGGGGAGTCGCTTCATAGGCGGTGAAGCAGGTCTGCAGGTGTCTATCTTTCTCTGCCCATCTCTGTCTTCCCCTCCTCTTTCCATTTCTCTCTGTCCTATCCAACAATGACGACAACAGTAATAACTACAACAATAAAACAACTAGGGAAACAAAAAGAAATAAATATTTTTTAAAAAAAGAGAAACCTAAAAAAAAAAAAAAAAAGTAGAAGGAGTCATCCCCAAGAAAGGAATTTAATTTGATACCTAAGAGTGCTTTGCACTTTGTGGGTATTCATTACATATTTTTGTTTGAACATTAGATAGAGAGCAAGTCATCCTTAGCACAGCCAGAAACTTCATTGGGGTCTTCTGTGCTTTTCCTGCCTCGATCTTTCTTCCAGGCCTCCTATGTGACCCCAACTTGTGCCCCAACCCCAACTCCTCTGAACTACATCCTTAAGCAAATAGCTCTCACCCTTTAAGGAAGAAGTGCCACAAGGAGCGAAACAGTTCACACTAATTTGATGACAACAAATCAGTTGGTCCACCTAGAGACATTACCTTAAATGTGCATGAACAAAAGAAATTCCCTAAGGCTCTTACAAGATCAAGGTGTGTGTGTGTGTGTGTGTGTGTGTGTGTGTGTGTGTGTGTGTGTGTGTGTGTGTTGCGCGCACACACACGCGCACACTTTTTTTAACCAGAGCACTGCTCAGCTCTGGCTTATGGTGGTACAGAGGATTGAACCTGGGGCTATGGAGCCTCAGGCATGAGAGTCCTCTTACAGGTTTTTCACCCAACTTTCTGAACAATCTCTGATCATGATTACAATCCACTGTACCTATGAGTATTGAACTTATCTGTCCATGCATGTGCCCACTTCCTAATAAACGAACCACTGCTTAAAAAGATGAGCTCATAACCATTGTTCTGCTCTGCGGGGGCAGCCTTCATTACTGCCAATTCTGTGACACAGTGGTGAAAGTTCTTTCACCTGAATGTGACTTGCCAAGGCCAGGACTACATAGAGTGAGGTGAGTGAGGCACCTGGGGTGCAGTTTAAGGAGGCACCCATTCTCAGGGCCATGCAAGTGCCCTACTGTCTTCCTGGCCTTATGACTTATGCTCTGGAGTCTCAGTTTATCCTCTCCTTTTAAACAAGGACAGTCCTGATTCACGGAGAAAGCATGTAACTCTCTGTTGTTGAGCCAAATGTTTAGTTGTCATCTAATTTTCCCATTGCTATCAACCTTTATATGCCAGTATATCAAGGAAGCCTTGATTTTCCCTTTTTTTTTTGCCTCCAGGGTTATCCCTGGGGCTCAGTGCCTGCAGTACTACGAATCCACTGCTCCTGGAGGCCATTTTTCCCATTTTGTTGCCTTTGTTGTTATTATTATTATCGTCATTGTTGTTGTTGGATAGGACAGAGAGAAATCAAGAGAAGAGGGGAGACAGAGAGGGAGAGAAAGACAGATACCTGCAGACCTGCTACACCGCCTGTGAAGCAACCCCCCCCTTCCAGGTGGGGAGCTGGGGACTCGAACCAGGATCGTTACTCCGGTCCTTGTGCTTCGTGCCATATGCACTTAGCCCACTGTGCTACCACCCGACCCCCCTTTTTTTTCTAATGTTAAATGGTTAATATGTCAATGCCATAACAAGGCTTGAAGGAGGCGTGAACCACAAAGTAGTGTGAATGCCCAGTCAACACGCCAGTGAAACACAGAGGATCAAAGCATCCTTCAATTGTATCAGAAAACAGCTGGTTTTTAATATACCTGCTCCAAATGACAAGATAGCGTCTCTGTCAGGATGCCAACAGGAACAAAATAGCAAAAATAGTGGCTGAATCAATGATCTGTTATTGCTGTCTTCTGTCCTCTCCTGCTCTATTCTCCCCAGACCTGTTTTCGTAGCACCAACTCTCCTGAGTGCCTCCTGTTCTGTTCTCAACAGGAAAAAATGCTCTCAAAAGGGGATCCAGTTTTTTGCTTTGATGCTATCGTTTTTGAGGATTACTTACATCTTACAGGAGGAAAACTTCAAACCAAAGGAATGAAGTTCTCCTTGTAGAATTTTAGACAGTAGGCATGTATTTTTCACTATAGAGAGACCAAATTCCCTAATAGCTAACTCCAGAATATATAAAATACCTTACCCTTCTGGAATCATCTTAATAAATTGGTGATACTAATTAAATTGTCCTGATGTCATGTGCTTTTCCATATGGTTATTATCAAGTATTCTCAGGACTGGCCACTAAAATTATTCAGGAAGATTGTCAACATTTGTACACATGTACAATGTCAACATGGAATTGATATGGCTTATTACTTGAGTAAAAGAGCACAATGATATTAAAAAACTTATGAAATGTGTCCTGATTATGAAAAGTGTAAATTATCTGATCAATATCTGATCAATGTCCAATATTGATGGATGGTAATTATTAAACTTACTGTAGAGCCGTCCGGGAGGTAGCGCAGTGGATAAAGTACTGGACTCTCAAGCATGAAGTCCAGAGTTCGATCCCCACCAGCACATGAACCAGAATAATATCTGGTTCTCTCTCTCTTCTTATCCCACTCATTAATAAATAAGTAAAATGTTTTAAAAGGAAACTTACTAGAGATACAACTGTACTGAACACAAGCCTCTACTCTTCCCCATCTGGGTTACGTGCTGTCAAGGTCATTTGGTTCAGTGTGAGAATGAGGTAGAGCTATGCCAGAGCACCTAGTCCCCTCACAGCCTTTGTGTGCATTTCAATTATAATAGACAAAGATATTAGGGACATAAAAGAACAAGAGAGGAAGTTGGGTGGTAGCACAGAGGGTTAAGCACACATGGCAGGGAGCACAAGGACCAGAGTAAGGATCCAGGTTCGAGCCCCTGGCTCCCCACCTACAGGGGAGTCACTTCACAAGCTGTGAAGCAGGTCTGCAAGTATCTGTCTTTCTCTCCCCCTCTCTGTCTTCCCCTCCTCTCTCCATTTCTCCCTGTCCTATCCAGCAATGATGACATCAGTAACAACAACAATAAAACAACAAAGGCAACAAAAGGGAAATTTTTATATATATATATCAAGAGAGTGGGACAGAGCTACCTCTTTCAAAGTGTAGCACAAGGTATTAACTTAAAATGATATGAAATAAAATTATGGACTGTTCTGAAACCTATAGAAAGAAATACAGGATTAAATGACTATAGATACACATCTAAAGTACTTTTAAAATGTTAGCAAAAATGCATAAATAATGGGTTGTGTAAAATAGATGTATACTTTTTTCCAGTTATTTTTTTCCACCACCCGGCCCCTAGTCCAGTGTTTCTCAAATTGTTGTACCACGACCAGTAGTAGCAGAGAGAGATCTAGTGAAGTGACTCCTTCAAGGTCCTGAATCACTAGATCCAGAACTCTCCAACTAGTTCCAACCTTCCCGTCATTCCCACTGCCATCACACTGATGAGTTTCTGACCAACATACATATTGCATGGTGAGACATGCATTTGTTTGGTGTTAAATATACAGAGATATATATCAGATTGTGGTGGTGGGAGTGATGCACAAGCACCTATTATGAAGAGATAAGAAATTGCACTTGGGCAGGGGAGATAGCATAATAGTTACACAAATAGATTCTCATGCCTGAGGCTCTGGGGTCCAAGGTTCAGTCCCCTATATCACCATAAGCCAGAGCTGAGCAGTGCTCTGGTAAAAATAAATTCACTTGTGGTCCGGGAGGTGGCACAGTGGATAAAACATCAGACTCTCAAGCATGAGGTCTTGAGTTCAATCCCCAGCAGCACATGTACCAGAGTGATGTCTGGTTCTTTCTCTCTCCTTATCTTTCTCATTAATAAATAAATAAATTCTTTAAAAAAAATAAAATAAAATAAATTCACTTATGTGACAACAACTATCCTGTACATCACTGGTTCCCCCTATAAAGTGCTTTCCTATCAAATAAAAAAGGAGTTATCAGATTGAATCAACTATTTGCTCAATATGCAGGACCTTTGATTTGACTTAACCAGCACATTTGCCCCGTTGTTGGCTTTTTTTTCCCCTTTAATTGAAAATAGGGAAAAAATAAAAGATATTAAATTTGTGTTGTGTTGCCAACCCTGAAATACCTGCCTTCACCTCATGAGGGATGTTTTCTAGAAGGGTCCTGGCAGAAGTACATTTGATGTTAATTTTGTCTAAATAATGGAGTTTTGATATCAACAAATCCACAAACAAAATCTGAACTGGTACAACCAATTAACCCAGCATATTTACTCTGTAATGCCAGTCTTTATAAAAATGTATTCCTTATGTGGTCTTGAACTTTTTATAATATCTAATTTTATAAAATGTTATGCATGCAAATACAGCATTGTGCTCATTGTACAAGTCACCTCAAACTCTTCTCCATATATATGATGGTGAAAAAAATAATAAGATGTATATTCTTAACCTTTCCTGATCAACTGTAAATTGCAAATCTTTTCATTAATTTTTAAATGAGATATATTTACTCTGTCTAGTAGTTAAGTTTATTCTATTATATTTCATTGCTACTTTTTCTACTGATTCCAAAGTTTACTTTGAAGGAATATTTCTTATTTCTAGATTATAGTCTTTACCTAGTTTCTATATTTATCTGTAATCTCAAATTGTTAGACTGAACAGGACCAACCTCATTATACAGGTGAGGAAACTGAGACCCAAAAAGATCAACTAACTTACACAAGATCTTGCAAGGCAAGGCCAGACTCAGTCCCAGAACTCACTAAAAGCATTATATTTATAGAAGACCCACAGCTTGCTTCTACTTTTATAACATGGATTTCACAGGTATTTCAGTGAATTACTATATATGCTTTAAGGAAAAATGCTCAAAGGTTCATGAGTCCAAAGACAAATCTGATTTCTAGTTTATAAACATTCACTTCCCACCAAACTCAATATATGTGCCCTACTTTGTACAACAGATATTTTCCCTGAAAGTTGTGTGATAAAAGAAGCGTTTTTAGAGATCAAATTTAATTTGTTAATAGAGAAGCTTCCTATATAAGAGATACTTTTGAGGACTTCTAAACGACTAATAAGCCTATTGTCAATGTCCCCTAATGTCACTACTTCTTTCAGTGTAAACTTTTGTCACTGGTGTTTATTTAAAGTAGGACAAAACAATATAGACTTTTCTAGAACTTATGTGAGCCTTCCCTTTATAAGCTTTATTTTTCAGACTGTTTGATGCTCATGAAATACTCGGTTATATTCTAGAAACTTCACCTAGCTTGCTAGTTTATCAGTCCCTGGGCTCAAAACTCCATCTCTATTTTAGTAAACAATAACAGTGTTCTCTCATCACTGCTGCACTCTGCATGGAGTCTCCTTGCAGAGCATTCTTTGTCTAGTGCTCTTTAATTGACTCTGTCTTTAACTATTCTTGGACTCCCGTCCATAGTTCATACATACTTCACTGTTCCATGAAGTTGCACAGCAGTGCCCTGTCAAGGTCATGCTAATTACATGGAGTGATATTCCCATTGTTTCTCCTAGGCCTGTTCTGGTTTCCCCTTTTCAGGAAAGCACCAAGATTGGTGGGATTTTTCTCCATCCTCTAGACCAGAGGTTAACCAACTTTTTTTTTTTTTGTAAATGCCAGACATTAATGATTTTAGGCTTTGTGGGCCACATACCATCTCCTATAGCATATTCTCTGTCATTTGCTTTACAACCATTTCAAAACATGAAACCCACTTTAGCTCTTCAGCCATACAGAGCCACAGTTGGATTTGTGCCACTTGTCAAAGTTTGTTGATCCCTGGTCCAGACTATCTTCTGAAATAGTGTGACCTACCCCATATGATGACGGAGTTATATATTGGATGATGTAGGTCAACTACACTGTCAGACCAGTCTGCACAGAGGTGAGGAGAGGTAGGCTGCAAGTGCCACCCAGTACTCCTCAAATTAGGTGTCCCTTCATAGACTTCTTCTCTTTATATTTTCCTTTCTTAAAATGTTGATTTTATTCATATGCACTCAAATTTCATATGAAAGAATGTATCTCTACTTTTTCATATCTGTGTGTGTGTGTGTGTGTGTGTGTATCCTTTATTTCTCTTTTTTATTAGTTAGTTTGTATTAGTTTTGCTTCTTATTATTGCCTTCCTCTGGGGGCTAGGACTTCCAATGCTGTCTTGAATAAGATTAATGATTGTATACCTTGTTTTTCTCCAGATCTTAGAGAGAAAACATTTAGCTTCTATTTTCTATCCACTAAAGATTATTTGGTTTGTCTTAGGTTTTTCTCTCATGTTCTTTATGAAATCAAGAAAGTTCCTCTGTATTCCTAGTATACTGAGAGTTTTTTTTTAATTGTGACTGGGTGTTAGATTTTATTAAATGCTTTTTATTCATTAGCTGGTACATGGTCATGTTTTTTTTTTCTTCATTGGCTTGTTATTGTGGCAACTTATATTTATTTAGCTTTGAATGTTAAGTCAATTTTGCTTCAGCAAAATAAATCCCACCTTGTTGTAGTGTGTTACCTTTTCTACATTTTAATGGATTGAGTTTGCTAATTTTGTTTTCCTTCTTGGGGATCTGGGGTCTTGTGCATGTATAATTTCACCACTCAAGGGTCAACTTTGTTATTCAGGTAGAGAGACAGAGTGCGAGGGAGAGACACCACTGCACTGGAGCTTCCCCAAGTGCCGTGGCACTCCCATGTGATGCCAGAGCTTGAACCTAGGCTGAACACATGGCAAGGCATGTACTTTAACCAATGAGAAAATTGTAAAGACTTTTTATATCAAATTTCAGCAGAGATATTGGTCTGTAATTTTCATCTGTTTTTGGTATGAGAGCAATTTGGGGGAATATTTCTCTTTTTCGATATCTCTCTCTCAGCCTATGTTCCAGAATTGTTATGGTTATCTAATGTGTCTCTGCTTTCTTGAGTTTCAGATAAGATGACAGAGAGAATGCGTTTCGAGGTTTTATTTCTTTCTTCTGTCCTACCATGTTTCCAGAAGCCTCTAACTGGGGATCCCTCCCCTGGATTATATGTCCTGCCCTGCCCCATATTATCATCATGAATGAAATCAGACATCCCAAGGCCACAAGATTCCAATACAGACTATATTTTCCCAGGCAAATCACTAACTATTTCAGTTCCCAAATCCTGCATTGAAATCCAGAATGTCGACTTGTTCATTTGTTTGTTTGTTATTGTTGTAATAATTATTATTGATGTCATCGTTGCTAGATAGGACAGAGAGAAATGGAGAAAGGAGGGGAAGACAGAGAGGGGGAGAGAAAGATAGATACCTGCAGACTTGCTTCACTGCCTGTGAAGCGACTCCTCTGCAGGTGGGGAGCCGGGGGCTCGAACCAGGATCCTTACACCAGTTCTTGCACTTTATGCCACATGCACTTAACCCGTTGCACTGCCACCCAACTCCATTTGTTTGTTTGTTTGTTTGTTTTTGATTTTTCTTAGAAAATGTTATGTTTTAAATAAAGCACTGCTCAGCTCTTATGGAGGTGCAGGGGGGATTGAACCTGGGACTTTGGAGCCTCAGGCATGAGAATCGCTGCATAGCCATTATACTATCTACTCCCCTACTCCATCTGATCATTTTCTTATGCAGTTTCGACCTGTGCTAGATTCAGCTCTAGCCAGAAAGTCAGTAAAGTACAGACAGTGTTCTATACCCACACTTTCTCCTCCTCAAAACCCCTACTTTCTGGGTCTCCAGCCCCTAGGCTGGGTTCCTAGGTATGCCTGTCCCATGCAGCACCACTCCCAGCCGGTGGTTAGTATAGCACCTCCTCCTGACTTCTGAAACTCTGAAACTATTCCCTAAAACTTCACATCTCTTTCCATCTCACTCCCATTTCAGCCTCTCATGATAATTCATAGGCTAAAGCTCAGATTACTTTTTTTTTTTTAGACTTTCCTATGTAAGTACTTGGAAGATACAGGTGAATAAGAAGGCATACACCTGTCTATGTTAACATGGCTTCTTCTCAATAATGTACTACACAGCCCCATGTGTGTTGGCTCAAGGGAAAATGAGTGCAGTGGTGGTGGACACTCATGAGACATTGCTTTTCATGTCTTTTGAAACCTTTTTTCTGCAGACTTGTGCTACAGAACAGCTATTTGAAAAAAAAAGAGAGAAAATCTCCTCTGTGCTAACTCTGGACTGGCTAACATATGTACAGCTAGGACTATAACTGTCTATGGACATGGTCACATGAACCTACTTCTTCAGCTACAGTTTTTCCTTTCTAAGCAAGTGGCTTCTTAGGACTGTCATCTTGATTTCTGTCATTTTTGAGCCCAAGGACTGTCCCACCAATTGAATTTTAAATTTTATATAAGTCAGAGACGTGCTTTCCAGGATCGCCCTATCTGAAAGTATCTGTGACAATGGGTCCTTTCTGCCTCCCGTCTAAAGTTTCTAAATTTAGGAAGGAAACAAAGCTGGTAACTTGCACTCAAAAATTGCAAAAACAATAAACTTACCAAAAGTGAGATAAGGAATGAGAGTTGACTGGTCCCACTATGCATAGTCTGGAGAGGGACATTAAGTTAGCTCTTAGCCTTGAGTGCTTACTAAATACCAGAATGCACTTAAGAAAAATGAGGATGGTAGGATTTTGCAAACCTATATCCAAAATTCAAAAACAGAGATTGGTAACATGTCTCAGGATAAAGACATCCAGAGGAAGCAGCAGCAACTAAGAGTAATAATTCCAGTCTTTGTACAACACAGAATAGAAAGGAACCTTCTGTGGAGTGATATTACAAAGAATTTTTCCTGTCTTGTTTTCTCTCCCTCCTTTCTTCTTTCTCTCTCTCTTTTAAAACATTCCTTACTGGCTTTCTACCAGCAACTGAACTATATTCTTTATATAGCTAGAGCTATTGCATCTTAAAATAAACTGTTACTGTTTAAAAATAATAATCATTTTCTATTTCCTCCTCTGGTTTTCGGAGTAGCAATGGTACATTCCTCAGACACTAAGCTCAGCTGATGAGTGTGTTCTACCAAACATGTAAATGTGGGGCCCACACACATGGAATTTGATTCACACAATCCCCTAAGACCAAAATAGCAGTAGGTGTGCATTACAATGTCTTGCAAAAACATGATCTACTGCAGCCTGGGAGTTAGCACAGCCACCCTTCTTTAACTAATAAATAAATCTTACAAAAAAAACTGACCTACTGAGCCATGAATCTAAGCCATACTGACAGGGAATCCATGTTCCAGAACTTCATCTCAGGATTTGAGGTCAGTTGCTCATGGAGCCAAGAAGGGGCTTTATTTAAGTGGGCAGTAATTTCCAGGTGCCTAAGGGGAGGCAGTTGCCAGGGCAACCATGTACAGGACCTGCCGCCTTTGTTCTCCAGCTCAGTGAAACCACCCAGGAAGGCAGACCACAGTGAGTCTGGGCCAGGTCAAACAACCTAGACCAGGAGTGGCCCAAGTCACTACCAACTCTCAAAAAAAGGGTGTGGTCTCACCATACAAGTACTGACAGCTATATTCAAGGTTTGACTCCCAACTAAAAGGAGCTCTGTCCTCTGTTCCCAACTGGCTCATGCCTCTAATGCTGAGTTTCTCTGCAACCAGAATCCTTGTCTCCAGGCCCAGTGCAAATTCATGTCCCCTGACACCACCAGTATGCTCTTCCAGAAAGACATAACAGAGCTAGAAACAACCTGGTAAGTCACAAGAGAATGGTAAAAGATTAGGGTTACTCTCATACAGGTAAAGGTCATGCAGGTCTCATACAGGTTAAGGTAAAGGTCAGTGAAACGGGCTGACTCTAGGTGGATTTTGTGGCAATTTGCACCTTGGTGGGACCCAGCAGTTCAGTTTGACTGTTGACCCAAGTGAGATCCTCCTTGGGCCACCATGCCGTGAGTGGGCAAAGAGGGCCTGGAGGTCCTGTGCATGATGGTGGGAAAGGATCCCTAAGTCGGGGGTGGGGGTGAGCATATTCTGCAGACATCTCCCACGGAAAGATGAGAAACTATACCCGTGTGTCAACCATCATACTGTAAACCATTAACCTCCCCCAGTAAAATGAAAAAATGAATAAATAAAGATTTTAGGAACAGATCCATACTGAAAAAAAAAAACTCACAAAAGGCCTGTCAAATGCAGGTTCCAGTATTTTGGTTGGCAGAAGCAGGAGTACACCTTTTTGTTTGTTTGTTTGTTTGTTTTACTTTTTTTAATTTAAGAAAGGATTAATTAACAAAACCATAGGGTAGGAGGGGTACAACTACACAATTCCCACCACCCAATCTCCATATCCCACCCCCTCCCCTGATAGCTTTCCCACTCTCTATCACTCTGGGAGCGTGGACCCAGGGTCATTGTGGGTTGTAGAAGGTGGAATGTCTGGCTTCTATAATTGCTTCCCCACTGAACACGGGCGTTGACTGGTCGGTCCATACTCCCAGTCTGCCTCTCTCTTTCCCTAGTAGGGTGGGTCTCTGGGGAAGCGGAGCTCCAGGACACATTGGTGGGGTCTTCAGTCCAGGGAAGCCTGGCCAGCATGCTGATGACATCTGGAACCTGGTGACTGAAAAGAGAGTTATCATACAAAGCCAAACAAATTGTTGAGCAATCATGGACCCAAAGCTTGGAATAATGGAGAGGAAGTGTTAGGGGGATACTCACTGCAAACTCTAGTGTACTTCTGCTTTCAGGTATATATTTTGCAGTAGTTTATGGATACGTGTGAACATATGCTCTCTCTCACAGAACCTGGTCTATATCTAGGTTTTGTGACTTTGTTAGAAAATGAACCACCTGAGATGGAATTAGAGTATACTATGAAAGGAAAGGTCTCACCCGAGTAATGAAGCTGAAGGGTTGTCATTCCACACGTGAAGTCTCTGGACACAGTCTGAAGTGAAGCATGTTGAGGTGGCAATCATTGCGTTGATTAGGTTGTGATCGGCAGATGCAATATTATTTGATATGGATTGGGAGAGGCATATCGGAAAGTGGGCCCTATCCAAGGGTTCCAGGACTAGGGAAAGTAGAGGCTCTATAGTGGAGATGTGAGGTTCCTGCTGTCTTAGAGTTACAAAAGACAATCGATAATTAATGTTATCATCACATTATTTGGTAATTGGGTTAACTTTGAAAAGTCCTTTTGTTAGGGTTTGCTGTACAGTACCCAATATCTTGTATATAGCTGTGCTATTGGTTGCTTCTGATCTACTTTGTCTAGGCTTTTGAGTCTGCATATCAATTACACAGCCTGTATATTAAAAAGATTCAGTTTGTGTTTTGAAAAACTTCGAGACATACAATTAATTTTCCCCCTCTCATATTAATTAACTAGTGATTTATATAACTACATTTTACTAGGAGTGAGGAGTACACCTTTGAAGTGCAAGTCATATGGAGGAGGCCTACAACTTGAATCAAGGTCACAGATACCATTGGAAGACATGATACAATCTTTCACTTTTTTTTTAAACCTAGAGGAGGCACAATCTACCAAATGTCCCACCACTTCTTTTTTAAAGCTGTTTGTTTGTATATTTATTTACTTACTTATTTTAAGAATCTATTTACTCATGAGAAAGATAGGTAGAAAGAGATAAAGATATCACTCTGACACATGTGCTGCCGGGGATTGAACTCAGGACCTCATGGTTAAGAATCCAATGCTTGGGGCCAGGTGGAAGCACACTGGTTGAGCGCACATATTACAGTGCACAAGGACCCGGTTCAAGCCCCCAGTCCCCACCTGCAGGGGGAGAGCTTTGCAAGCGGTGAAGCAGGTCTGCAGGTGTCTCTCTGTCTCTCTTCCTGTCTCCCCTCCTCCTTCTCTCAAGCTGGCTGTCTCTATCCAATAAATAAAGGTAATTTTTAAAAAAAGAATCCAATGCTTTATCTACTGTGCCACCTCTCAGATCACAAGATTTTTTTTCAGTTTGATATGACAGAGAAAAAATTGAGAGGAGAAAATGAGATATAAAGGATGAGAGAAAGATACATGCAGACCTGCTTCTCCACTCGTGAAGCTTCTCCCCTGCAGATGGGGATCAGGGACTTGAATCCCAAGAACCTTGAAGATGGCAAACTGTACACTTAAATAAGTGTGGTGCTGCCTATCCCAACCATATAATAAGTTTTACAGATTCTATCATGTAAATTATTCTTGTATTCCTTTCTCCTTCCTTTAATTTGTTGCCATAGGGGCTCAATGAATACCGAGAAGCTTAGCAGCATGTTTTATTTATTTTATCAATGATTAAAAATTGGGGTGAGGCCAGCAGTAGCACAGCGGGTTAAGCTCATGTAGCGTGAAGCGCAAGGATCGGTGTAAGGATCCCAATTTGAGCCCCCGGCTCCCCACCTGCAGGGGGATAGCTTCACAAGTGGTGAAGCAGGTCTGCAGGTGTCTATATTTCTCTCCCCCTCTCTGTCTTCCCCTCCTATCTCCATTTCTCTCTGTCCTATCCAACAATGACGACATCAGTAACTACAACAACAATTTTTAAAAAAGGCAACAAAAGGGAAAATACATGAATTGTTTAAATTTTTTAATTGACCCTCATGCCATACTAAGAAATTAGTTCTAGCAGCCTAGGAAGTGGTACAATGGATAAAGCACTGTACTATCAAGCATAAGGCCCTGAGCTTGATCTCCAGCATCGCATGTGCTAGAGTAATACTGTTTCTCTTCCCCCTCTCCCTCTCTTCTCTTCTCTTCTCTTCTCTTCTCTTCTCTTCTCTTCTCTTCTCTTCTCTTCTCTTCTCTTCCCTTCCCTTCCCTTCCCTTCCCTTCCCTTCCCTTCCCTTCCCTTCCCTTCTTCCCTCTCCCTCTCTCTCTCTCTCTCTCCCCGTAATAACTTTAAGTCAAATCTATTTTGTTTTTTTTAATATTACAAAAAGAAGAAGTTATGAGTAGATAAAGGCCTAATTACAAAACAGCAAAAAAATGCTTTTGGAAGAAAATGTAGGAGAATATCTTCATGACTTCAGAACAGAAGAGGATTTCTTAAAAAAGACATAAAACCACCAATAATAAGGAAAGGTGATAAAATTCAACTACTTCAAATCAGAAAGCCATTCAAAGAGTGATAAGGCAAGCCATATAAAAGAAAAATATATGGGAGTCGGGCTGTAGTGCAGCGGGTTAAGCACAGATGGCGCAAAGCACAAGGACCGGCATAAGGATCCCGGTTCGAACCCCGGCTCCCCACCTGCAGGGGAGTCGCTTCACAGGCGGTGAAGCAGGTCTGCAGGTGTCTATCTTTCTCTCCTCCACTCTGTCTTCCCCTCCTCTCTCCATTTCTCTCTGTCCTATCCAACAACGACAACAACAATAATAACTACAACAATAAAACAACAAGGGCAACAAAAGGGAATAAATCAATAAAGTAAATATTTAAAAGAAAAAAAAGAAAAATATATTTACAACAGGTGTAAGTAATAAAGGACCCACACTCAGAATACACAAAGAACTCCTAGAAATTAATAATAGAAAGACAGAAAAAATTATGGGAGATGCACAAGAGGTCTGTATGACTTTACAACTAGGAAAGAAATCCAGGGGCTAGGTAGTGGCACACCTGGCAGAGTGCACACATTACAGTACATAAGGAACAGGGTTCAAGCTTCTGGTCCCCACTTGCAGGAGGGGAAACTTCATAAGTGGTAAAGCAGTCTTGCAGGTCTCTCTTCTCTCTCTCTCCCCATCTGTCTAGCTCCTCCCCTCTCAATTTCTGTCTGTTTCTACCCAAAATAATTTTTAAATTAAAGAAATCCAGGTGTCCATAAAAAAAACAAGGGCAACAAAAAGGAAATAAATAAATATTTTTTAAAAACTAAAAATATCGACTTCCGGAGGCAGGGCTACAAGCAACAGCAGATCTGTTTCTGTCCTCTCCTCTCCCAGATCAACTAGGAATACCAAAGGAGACCACCTGGGACTGAAACAAGACAGAACTAGAATGACTACAGGACCCCACCAAATCACCGGTGAGTGCAAACATGTGGCTGCTGACAGAGAGTAGCCTAGAGAGACTAAGTGGCTGGTAACAGTCAAATGCTCTATCAGTTGAGACACCACCTCCAGTCTGTCCCACCAACAAGGGAGCAGCTGAAGGGAGGAGAGGACTCCCGGGAGACTCACCAAGTGCAACTCTGAGTCTCCACTGCTACTGCCCTCTGAATCTGGAGCAGCGGCAGGGAGGGACACCGGGGGACAGAGATCTAAGCAGCAAATTCAGGAGAAGACCTATATCTCAGTGGCATAGCTGTGGGACTGTGAAAGTCTCTTTGCATAACCACCGGACTATCTCTGCCACACCTTCCTGCCTTATCTCTTGGTTAGGAGTCAGTGATTAAGTTAAGAAGCCTACTTATAGTTAGAAGCCCTCAGGCTCCCATAGCCTACTGAGAAGAAAAAAAAAAGGCATTTAAATCACTGAGCTCCAACTCAGGGATTAAAATACTACTGAAACAACTGTTAACTTCCACCACTGTGAACCCTTTAACTACCTTACTTAGACACAAATCAATCCAGGAAATAGTGATCCCTAATTTGAAAAGTACTAAGAGAGGGAACTCATAACATAATATATAAAATGGGTAAACTAACAAGAAGAAATATTGGAGAAACTACCAGGACAACAGTCCAGCTAAAAGGCCCCCAAAGGGTGAAGAACAAAACAATGAGTTCAACATCCAAACATTAGCTAAGGAAATAATAACAGGAGTGAGTAAAGAGTTTGAAAGAATTGTAACCAGAAATACAGGAAGAACAAATGAGACTGTGGAAGAAAACACTAACTATCTCAAGGTTATTAGAGGGCTGAAAGCTGAAATAGCTGAGCTAAGAACA
Organism: Erinaceus europaeus; assembly: GCF_950295315.1. Taxonomy (NCBI): domain Eukaryota; kingdom Metazoa; phylum Chordata; class Mammalia; order Eulipotyphla; family Erinaceidae; genus Erinaceus; species Erinaceus europaeus. The sequence goes on along the minus strand of NC_080185.1, from coordinate 74,962,804 downwards.
CAACTAGCTGAACAAGCTAAAACAGTATCAGAACAGGGCAACAAAATAGATGAACTCCAGAAAACAGTAGAGGGCAGAGAGAATAGAATCAATGAGGCTGAAGACAGAATTAACAAGATCAAGGACAAATTACAGACAACTAAAAAAGAAGTAAGAGATCTCAAAAAAAGATTAATAGATGCTGAAAACAACAACAGAGTCCTATGGGATGACTTCAAAAGAAACAATATACGCATTATTGGCTTGCCAGAGGAAGAAAGGGAGAGGAAGAAAGCATTCTTCAGGTCATAATAGCTGAAAAATTCTCTAGTCTAGACAACATCAAAGACATAAAGATTCAAGAAGCTCCAAGGGTCCCAAACAGAATTAACCCAGACCTAAAGACACCAAGACACATCATATTTAGAATGGAAAGTAATAAGGATAAAGAAAGGATCCTGAAGGCTGCAAGAGAAAAACAAAGAGTCACCTACAGAGGAAAACCCATAAGATTAGCAGCAGACTTCTCCACAAAAACACTACAGGCCAGAAGAGAATGACAAGATATCTCTCAAGTGCTCAGTGAGAAAGGCTTTCAACCAAGAATACTATATCCTGCTAGACTGTCTTTCAGACTAGATGGAGGCATCAAAACTTTCTGAGACAAGCAGCAGTTGAAGGAATCAACTATCACCAAGCCTGCCCTGAAAGAAGTTCTGAAAGGTCTTCTATAAACAGTCAGACCATCATAAATAGGACATATATCAGAACAGTCTAAAACTCTACAAGAATGGCGTTAAAATATCTTCAATCTTTGATATCAATAAATGTCAATGGCCTGAATTCACCTATTAAAAGACACAGAGTAGGAAGATGGATCAGAAAATACAACCCAACAATATGCTGTCTACAGGAAACCCACCTAACTCAACAAGACAAACAAAGACTTAAAGTGAAAGTATGGAAAACTATCATACAAGCCAATGGCCAACAAAAAAGGGCAGGAACAGCTATTCTCATATCTGACACGATAGACTTTAAAATAGATAAGATTTAAAAAGATAGGACTGGACACTACTTAATGCTCAGAAGATCAGTCAATCAAGAGGACTTAACAATTATTAACATCTATGCACCCATTGAGAAGCCATCTAAATACATCAAACTTCTACTGAAAGAACTACAGCAATATATTAACAGCAACACAATCATAGTAGGGGACTTCAGTACCCCACTCTCTCAACTTGACAGATCATCCAGGCAGAAAATCAATAAAGACATAAGGGAGCTAAATGAAGAGATAGATAAACTAGAACTATTGGATATTTTCAGAGTCATTCATCCCAAGAAACTGGAGCACACATTTTACTCAAATCCACATGGGTCATTCCCAAGGATAGACCATATGTTAGGCCACAAAGACAGCATCAGCCAATTCAAGAGCATTGAAATCATCCCAGCATCTTCTCAGACCACAGTGGAATTAAACTAACACTTATCAACAAAAGATTAGTAATAGTACCAAAATGTGGAAGCTCAACAGTACACTTCTTAACAACCTCTGGGTCAAAGAGGAAATAAAGGAAGAAATCAAAATGTTTCGAGAGTTCAATGAAAATGAAGACACAAGCTTCAAAATATTTGGGACACAGCTAAGGCAGTACTGAGAGGGAAGTTCATAGCTATACAAGCACACATTAGGAAACAAGAAAAAGCACAAATAAACAGCCTGATTGCACATCTTAAAGACCTAGAAGAAGAACAACAAAGGAATCCTAAAGCAACCAGAAGGACAGAAATCACTAAAGTTAGGGCAGAAATAAATAACACTGAGAATAAGAAAACCATACAAAGGATCAATGAAAGTAAATGTTGGTTCTTCGAAAGAGTAAACAAAATCGACAAACCTTTAGGCAGACTCACAAAACAAAAAAGGGAGAAGACCCAAATAAATCGGATAGTAAATGAAAGAGGAGATATCACAACAGACACCGCAGAAATTCAACATAACATGCGAGGTTTCTATGAACAACTATATGCCACCAAGCTAGAGAACCTAGAAGAAATGGACTGTTGTTAAAATTTCGGACTCTTGCCGGCCTGGTTGGCTTCGCGGGCGGGTAACAGAGATGCGGAGACAACGGCTGGGCAGGGCAGCTGTATTTCTTTATTCAGGAACAACGATTCACAAACTAAGACAAACTAATCACCAAACAGAACTCTGCTGTCTCTGCGGCGACACAAGCACTCCTCTCTTACTCTGGAAGTCAGGAACTCTGGCACTCTCGAACTCAGGAACTCTCTCACTCTGGAACTCTGGAACTCTCGTACTGGGGAACCCTCTGAAACTCTGACACACTGGCACTCTCTCTTACTCTCTAACCCTGAAACTCTCTCCCTTACTCTCTCCCTTACTCTCTTACTCTCTAACCCGGAACCCTCTCCCAGGGTCCCTTGGGGCGGGGCCAAGCAGGCCCGCGAAATTAACAGGACTCATCCAATTCTCTTGGAGGGGGAGGGCTAGAACAAGCCAATGTAAAGCATACGACAATGGACGATTTGCTAGATACCTTCCAACTTCCAAAACTAAGTCAAGAGGAAGTGGATAACATGAACAGGCCCATCACAGCTAATGAAATTGAAACAGTTATCAAAAACCTCCCCAAAAATAAAAGTCCTGGACCAGATGGTTTTACAAATGAATTCTACAAAACCTTCAAAGAAGAAATAATACCTCTACTTTTAAAAGTCTTCCAGAAGATTGAAGACACTGTAATACTCCCTGCCAGCTTCTATGAAGCTAACATCACTCTGATACCAATAACAGATAGGGACACAACCAAAAAAGAAAACTACAGACCAATATCTCTGATGAACATAGATGCGAAAATATTGAACAAAATTCTAGCCAACCAGATACAGCAGAATATCAAAAAGATTGTTCATCATGACCAAGTGGGGTTTATCCCAGGCATGCAAGGTTGGTTTAATATACATAAATCAATCATTGTGATCCACCACATCAACAAAAGCAAGACCAAAAACCACATGGTCATATCAGTAGATGCAGAGAAAGCCTTTGACAAAATACAACATCCCTTTATGATCAAAACACTACAAAAAAATGGGAATAGATGGAAAATTCCTGAAGATAGTGGAGTCTATATATAGCAAACCTACAGCCAACATCATACTCAATGGTGAAAAACTGGAAGCATTTCCACTCAGATCAGGTACTAGACAGGGATGTCCACTATCACCATTACTATTCAACATAGTGTTGGAAGTTCTTGCCATAGCAATCAGGCAGGAGCAAGGAATTAAAGATATAAAGATTGGAAAAGAAGAAGTCAAACTCTCCCTATTTGCAGATGACATGATAGTATATACAGAAAAAACTAAGGAATCCAGCAAGAAGCTTTTGGAAATCATCAGGAAATACAGTAAGGTGTCAGGCTACAAAATTAACACTCAAAAGTGAGTGGCATTCCTCTATGCAAACACTAAGCTTGAAGAAATTGAAATCCAGAAATCAATTCCATTTACTATAGCAACAAAAACAATAAAATATCTAGGAGTAAACCTAACCAAAGAAGTGAAAGACTTGTATACTGAAAATTATGAGTCTCTACTCAAGGAAATTAAAAAAGACACAAAGAAGTGGAAAGATATTCCATGTTCATGGGTTGAAAGATTTAACATCATCCAAATGAATATATTACCCAGAGCCATCTACAAATTTAATGCTATCCCCATCAAGATCCCAAGCACATTTTTAGGAGAATAGAACAAATGCTACAAATGTTTATCTGGAACCAGAAAAGACCTAGAATTGCCAAAACAATCTTGAGAAAAAAGAACAGAACCATAGGCATTCACACTCCCGGATCTCAAATTGTATTATAGGGCCGTTGTCACCAAAACTGCTTGGTACTGGAACATGAATAGACACACTGACCAGTGGAATAGAATTGAGAGCCCAGAAGTGAGCCCCCACACCTACGGACATCTAATCTTTGACAAAGGGGCTCAGACTATTAAATGGGGAAAGCAGAATCTCTTCAACAAATGGTGTTGGAAACAATGGGTTGAAATATGCAGAAGAATGAAACTGAACCACTGTATTTCACCAAATACAAAAGTAAATTCCAAGTGGATCTAGGACTTGGATGTTAGACCACAAATTATCAGATATTTAGAATAAAATATTGGCAGAACTCTTTTCCGGGTAAATTTTAAAGACATCTTCAATGAAACGAATCCAATTACAAAGAAGACTAAGGCAAATATAAACCTATGGGACTACATCAAATTAAAAAGCTTCTGTACAGCAAAAGAAACCACTATCCAAACCAAGAGACCCCTCACAGAATGGGAGCAGATCTTTACATGCCATACATCAGACAAGAGTTTAATAACCAACATATATAAAGAGCTTGCCAAACTCAACAACAAGACAACAAATAACCCCATCCAAAAATGGGGGGAAGACATGGGCAGAATATTCACCACAGAAGAGACCCAAAAGGCCGAGAAACACATGAAAAAATGCTCCAAGTCTCTGATTGTCAGAGAAATGCAAATCAAGACAACAACGAGATACCACTTCACTCCTGTGAGAATGTCATACATCAGAAAAGGTAACAGCAGCAAATGCTGGAGAGGGTGTGGGGTCAAAGGAACCTTCCTACACTGCTGGTGGGAATGTCAATTGGTCCAACCTCTGTGGAGAACAGTCTGGAGAACTCTCCGAAGGCTATAAATGGACCTACCCTATGACCCTGCAATTCCTCTCCGGGGGATATATCCTAAAGAACCCAACATATCCATCCAAAAAGATCTGTGTACACATATGTTCTTGGCAGCACAATTTGTAATAGCCAAAACCTGGAAGCAACCCAGGTGTCCAACAACAGATGAGTGGCTGAGCAAGTTGTGGTATATATACACAATGGAATACTACTCATCTGTAAAAAATGTGACTTCACCGTTTTCAGCTGATCTTGGATGGACCTTGAAAAAATCATGTTGAGTGAAATAAGTCAGAAACAGAAGGATGAATATGGGATGATCTCATTCTCAGGCAGAAGTTGAAAAACAAGATCAGAAAAGAAAACACAAGTAGAACCTGAAACGGAATTGGCATACTGCATCAAAGTAAAAGACTTGGGTGGGTGGGTGGGGAGAATACAGGTCCAAGAAGGATTCAGAGGACCTAGTGGGGGTTGTATTGTTATATGGGAAACTGGGGGATGTTATGCATGTACAAACTATTGTACTTATTGTTGATTGTAAAACATTAATTCCCTAATAAAAAATCAGAAAAGGAAAAAAACTAAAAAATAATATAAAATAAAAAGAAAGAAAGAGGAAGGAAGGAAATAAAGGTGTGTAGTTTACTGTACATTAACTATACCTTGAGCTGGGGAGATAGCATAATGATTATGCAAAGAGACATTGATACCTGAGGCTCTAAAGTCCCAGGTTCAATCCCCAGTACCACCATAAACCAGAGCTGAGCAGTGCTCTGGTAACAAAAACAAACATACAAAAATATATATCTCAGTAAAGCTACAAAACATACACAACATACCCTTTCACACACAGCAGACAGCAGATAAACGGTGAAGAAGTGTTGCAGAAGATATAAAGAAACTAAAACTCTGATACACAACCAGTGAAAGGATAAATTGGTTCAGTCACTTTGTAAAAATGATTCATTTTTATCTATTCAAGTAGAAGATATATATCCCATTGGGCCCAGAAATTGCACTCCTAGATACAGATCTTAAAGAAGTGTATATATTGGGCCAGGCAGTGGCGCACTTGGTTAAGCGCACACATTACAGTGCGCAAGGGCCCAGGCTGAAGCCCCTGGTCCCCACCTGCAGGGGAAAAGCTTCATGAGTGGTGACGCAGGGCTGCAGGTGTCTCTCTGTCTCTCTCCCTCTCTATCTCCCTCTTTCCTCTCAATTTCTGACTGTCTCTATCTAATAAATAAAGATAATAACAATTTAAAAAAAAAAAGAAGTGTATATAGTGGTCCTGGAAGTGGTGCAGTGGATAAAACGTTGGTCTCTCAGGCATGAGGTCCTGAGTTCAATCCCCGGCAGCATATGTACCAGAGTGATGTCTGGTTCTTTCTCTCTCTCCTATCCCTCTAATTAATAAATAAATAAAACATGAAAGAAGTGTATATAAATTTTTACCAAAAAAATTTAGAGAGACGGTTCATAAGCAGCTTGAATACAAGTTCCTAAAGTGGAAACCACCAAACAGTCCCTCAAGATGATAATGAATAAGCCATGAAATTCTGTAGTGATGACAAGTAAACTACAGTCACATGCATCATGTATGGAGCCTGCACTTACTGGGTTGTCAGAAAAGCCATGATGTCTTTTTTTCATAGAAAAAAATACGTTTTGACTTTTCTCACAGCCCAGTATATAGCTGAACAAAATTATCATGATACTAAGGAATATCTACAGTATGATTCCATTTACACAAAAGACAATAACAGGTAAAATTAAATTATATTAACTGTGCAGTGGGGAGGTGGTGTGGGGGTGTGAGTATGTTCCTATGGGGTGTGCGCAATGTTTGGGAAATTAACTCAGGACATCACACATGCGTGACACCACTGAGCAGTCTCCTCAGATGAACATTCTATTCTTTGTTTTTTGAGAGAGGGAGAGAGAGACCACACTCCACTATCCATGATTCCCTCACGGATAGTGGTGTCAAGGCTCTCACATGGTATCAATGCTCAAACCCAGGGACACATTCACAGCAGTTCCTTCTACTAGGTAAGTTATCTTCCAACCCCCAAATTAGATTCCTACATAGGGGGTCATAGCTATATCATAAACATATTTTTTAAAAAAGGAACACCGGGGATCAGGTTGTAGCACGGCGGGTTAAACGCACATGGTGCGAAGCACAAGGACCGGAGTAAGGATCCTGGTTTGAGGCCCCGGCTCCCCACCTGCATGAGGTGTCACTTCACAGGCAGTGAAGTGAGTCTGCAGGTGTCTTTCTCTCCCCGCTCTGTCTTCCTCTCCTCTCTCTATTTCTCTCTGGCCTATCCAACAGCAACTACATTAATAACAATAGTAATAATAACCACAACCATGATAAAATGATAAGGGCAACAAAAAGGGAGAAAAATGACCTCCAGGAGCAGTAGATTCATGGTGGAGCCCCAGCAATAACCCTGGAAGCAAAAAAAAAGAACATTTATTTGAGTGCACATGCTACCAAACACAACAACTTGGGTTCAAGCCCCCAGTCTCCACTTGCAGGAGGGAAGCTTCAAGAGTGATGAAGCAATGCTAAAGGCTTCTCTCTCTTTGCCACCAGGGTTATCAATGGGGCTCAGTCCCGGAAATATGAATCCACCTCTCCTGGCAACCCGTTTTTCCTTTTATTTCCTTTCAGTTTTATTTGGTAGGACAGCAAATTTGAGAGGGGAGGGAAAATAGAGAGAAAAAGACACCTGAAGACCTGCATCACCACTTGTGAAACGTACCCCCTGCAGGTGGAGAGCGGGGCTTCAATCCTGGGTCCCTCCACATGGTGATATGTGCACTTAACCAGGTGCACCACCAACCGACCCCCTCTCTCTCCCTCTCTATCACCTCCTCCCCTCTCAATTTCTTTCTGCCCTACCAAATAAAATAAATTAAATAAATCATAAATCTATTTTTGAAAATAAATGAAAAAGAAAAATGATTTATTTTCATAAGTTAAGAGAAGGGCTACTTTTTAAAAGAAATATTTTATTTATTAATAAAAAAGGAGGAGAGAGTGAGAACCAGATCATCACACTGGCACACATGATGCCTGGCATAGAACTTAAGATCTCGTAACTGAGAGTTCAACACTTTATCTAGGGTGCCACCTCCTCCAGGATCACAAAAGAATACCTATTTATAGGAGTCAGGATAAACTGTAACCTGTTAGGACACATAAGAAGTTCCTAGGCAGTAGCACAATGGGTTATGGGCACGTGGTGCAAAGCACAAGAACCGGCATAAGGATCCCGGTTTGAGACTCTGGCTCCCCACCTGCAGGGGAGTCGCTTCACAAGCTGTGAAGCAGGTCTGCAGGTGTCTCTCTTTCTCTCCCCATCTCTGTCTTCCCCTCCTCTCTCCATTTCTCTCTGTCCTATCCAACAACAATGACAACAATAATAGTCACACTGATAAACCACAAGGAAGGGCAACAAAAGGGAAAAAATGGCCTCTAAGAGCCGTGGATTCTTAGTTCAGGCACCAAATCCCAGCAATAACTCTGGAGGCAAAAAAAAAAAAAAAAAAAAAAAGGTTCCTAGGGTGCTGGCAAAGTCTTACTTAATTTTCTTATTTACTTTATTTTACTAGCAATTTAATAAGATTTACAAAATTATAAGATAACAGAGGTATAACTCCACACTGTTCCCACCACCTTAGTTTTGTGTCCCCATTCCCTCCATTGGAAACCGCAGTAATTCTCCCAAAGGCACAGATATCCATTTTTTTTCTATTGTCTTGCCTTTTCTTCCATTTTAAGTCATACCTACACCTATTATTACTTCCAAATATCCTTCCTTTTTTCTTCCTCTTTCTGGGTCCTGATGGGATTGGAGTTCAGAGCCCTCTGATCATTTCCCCTAACATTTCTCCTCCTCTGAGATTGTGGACCAAAATTCTTTTATTATTATTATTATTGATTTAATAATGATCGACAAGACCATAGGATAAAAGGGGTACAATTCCACACAGTCCTCACCATCAGAGTTCTGAACCCCATCCCCTCCACTGGATGCTTTCCTATTCTTTATCCCTCTAGGAATATGGACCCAGGATCATTATGGGGTGCAGAAGGTGGAAGGTCTGGCCTCTGTAATTGCTTCTCTGATGGACATGGGCGTTGACAGGTCAATCCATACCCCAACCTGTTTCTATCTTTCCCTAGTAGGGCAGGGCTCTGGGGAGGTCTTCCAGGACACATTGGTGAGGTTGCCTGCCCAGGGAAGTCAGGTTGGCATCATGGTAGCATCTGTAACTTGTTGGCTGAAAAACATTAAGATATAAATCATATATTCTACTGTCAACTGTAAACCGTTTATCCCCCAATAAAAAAATAAAAAGATATAAAGCAGAACAAATGGTTTAATAATCAGGAACCTAAAGGTAAGAATAAAGCAGATGAAATTTGGCGTCTCCATTTTGGAAAAAGCTAGCAATTCTATTTTAGTTATATTCCAAGGGGCCCATGACTTTACTAATTTTTACCTGAACCCAACAGCTAACATGCATGTGTACTAAAGGTATTGTTTGGGTAGATGATGTCAGAGTTGGAAACAGGACTAGAAAGCTGTATCAGGGCAGAGAGTAGCTCCCAAATATGGGAAAAGTACATAAATATCATTAATTGTAAACCCTATGGATCTGACCTGGGGCTCATATTCAGGATAGAAGCCTGTGTAATCTCTGCACCACTGTAGGTCTGAACTCGAATTCCTTGGTCATAGCTAAGAATGTACTAAGCTGTACTCATTTCATGATCCATCTTCCTCTAGTGGCAGAGTATGTTTACCCAGTCTCCCTGTAGAGAGTGGGGAAGTCCCTACCATTGTTGCCCCACATTGAGAGCAAGGTCCTGTAGAGGCTCACAAGATGAACCAAAATTCTTTATGGGGTACAGAAGGTGTGATTCTGGCTTCTGTAATTGCTTCTCCACTGGACGTCCATACCCCCAGTATTAATAACCTTTAGAAGAAACACTGTATACATTTGGCCAAGAGCTATACTTGCAAAATATATGTATCAAGTAAAGGACAATTATTGTCCCTATGACAAACTTTAATAGAAATATCAAATAAGGGCAGGGGTCAAGAGGTAGCATAGTGGGTTAAGCCACATGGCACAAAGCGCAAGGACCGGCGTAACGATCCTGGTTCGAGCCCCCGGCTTCCTACCTGCAGGGGCGTCGTTTCACAAGCGGTGAAGCAGGTCTACAGGTGTCTTTCTCTCGCCCTTTATGTCTCCCTTTCTCTCCCGATGTCTTTTATTAATATTTTATTTATTTATTCCCTTTTGTTGCCCTTGTTTTATTGTTGCCCTTGTTTTTGTTGTTTTACTGTTGCCCTTGTTTTTGTTGTCTTTTTGTTGCCCTTGTATTTGTTGTTTTATTGTTGTAGTTATTGATGTCATTGTTGTTGGATAGGATAGAGAGAAATGGAGAGAGGAGGGAAGACAGAGAGGGGGAGAGAAAGATAGACACCTGCAGACCTGCTTCACCGCCTGTGAAGCGACTCCCCTGCAGGTGGGGAGCTGGAGGCTCGAACCGGGACCCTTAACACTGGTCTTTGTGCTTTGTGCCACCTGCCCTTAACCCACTTAAACCGACTCTGCTCTTCCGATTTCTCTCTGTCATATCCAACAATAAAGACAGCAATAACAACAACAATGACAATAACAACAAAAGCTATAAACAACAAGGGCAACAAATGGAAAAAAATAGCCTCCAGGAGCAGTGGATTTGTAGTACAGGCACCGAGTCCCAGCAATAACCATGGAGAAAATTAAAAATATATATATATATTGAACAAGGGCCAGGTGGTAGCACACCTGGTTGACTGCACATGTTGCAATGCACAAGAACCCAGGTTCAAGCCCCTAGTCATCACCTGCAGGGGGGAAGCTTCATGAGTGGTGAAGCAGTACTGCAAGTGTCCTTGTTTCTCTCTCCCTGTCTCCCCCTTTCCTCTCAATGTCTGGCTGTCTCTATCCAATAAATAAATAAATATACTAAAAAATGAAATATCAAACAAATAAATGCAGTAAAACTCTTTTTTCAATTTTTACTTATAAAAAGGAAACACTGACAAAAGCCATAGGATAAGAGAGGTACAACTCTGCACAATTCCCACCACCAGAACTCCGTATCCCATCCCCTCCCTGATAGCTTTCCTATTCTTTATCCCTCTCAGAGTATGGACCCAGGGTCATTTTGGTGTGTAGAAGGTGGAAGGTCTGGCTTCTGTAATTGCTTCCCCACTGAACATGGCCGTGGGTAGGTCGATCCATATTCCCAGCCTGTCTCTCTCTTTCCCTAGTAGGGTGAGTCTCTGGGGAAGCGGAGCTCCAGGACACATTGGTGGGATTGTCTGTCCAGGGAAGTCTGGTTGGCTCATGTTAGCATCTGGAAACTGGTGGCTAAAAAAAGAGTTAATATATAAAGCATTTTTTATCATTTTATTGAGGGGTTAATGGTTTAAAATACAGTTGTTGACAAATGGGGAAATTATCTCATCTCCCCATGATAGGTAACCGCAAAAACACTCTCAACTCAAATTTAGTTCCTTTTTCACCACCATGCACCAAGACCCCAAAGTGCTCCCAAGCTGAGTCTCTGCTCACCTTTCCCAGTGTCCTTTGCTTTGGTGCAATACACTAAACTCAATCCAAGTTTTATATTGTGTTTTCCCTTTCTGCCCTTGTTTCTTTCTTTTTTAAAATTTTTTTTTTTGCCTCCAGGGTTATTGCTGGGGCTCGGTGCCAGCACCACGAATCCACTGCTTCTGGAAATTGCCATTTTCCCCTTTTTAAATAATTTTTTAATATTTACTTATTTTCCCTTTTCTTGCCCTTGTTTTTTTATTGTTGCTGTAGTTACTATTGTTGTTGTTGTTGATGTTGTCATTGTTAGATAGGACAGAGAGAAATGGAGAGAGGACGAGGACGGGAAGACAGAGAGGGGGAGAGAAAGATAGACACCTGCAGACCTGCACTGCCTGTGACTTGAATCCCCTGCAGGTGGGGAGCCTGGGGTTGGAACCGGGATGCTTAATCTGGTCCTTGCGTTTTGCGCCTTGTGTGCTTAACCCACTGCGCTACCACCCGAACACCCCTCCCCTTTTTAAAACTTTTAAAAAACTTTTTTGTATTTATTATTGAATAGACGCAGAGAGAAATTTATAATATTTAGCATTCTCCCAGGAGTAAGGTGGTATCTCTAACAGTCCTGTCTTTACTTTTTTTTTTCCTTTATTGGGGTTTAATGGTTTAAAGCCAACAGTAAAATACAGTAGTTTGTACATTTCTCAGTTTTCTGTATAACAGTTCAATCCATCTAGACGCTCCTCTGCCGTCATTTTCCAGGACCTGAACCCTCCCCTCACCACAGAGTCTTTTACTGTGGCACAACTCTACTTCCTTTCTAAGTCACACCTATACCGATTACTAATTTCGAGTGTCCTTCCTTTTTTTCTTCATCTCTCTTAGATAAGAGAAACACTTCCTGGTTTCCTCTGGTGTTTACCAGATTCACCTCACTTTCAGTGATGTTTTAAAAACAAAATTCCTAGGGAGTTGGGCAGTAGCGCAGCTGTTAAGTGCACGTGGCGCGAAGTGCAAGGACCAGCAGAAGATTCCTGGTTCCAGCCCCTGGCTCCCCACCTGCAGGGGATTCAAGTCATAGGTAGTGAAACAGGTCTGCAGGTATCTCTCTTCTTCTCCCCCTCTCTGTCTTCCCCTCCTCTCTCCATTTCTCTCTGTCCTATCTAACGACAACATCAATAACAACAATAATAACTACAACAATAAAAAATAGCAAGGGCAACAAAAAGAAAAATAAAATAAAATAAAATCCTGTCATTGTTGGGAAGATGTTTTTTGTATCTACAATTGGTCAGGCCCCCACTTGACTAAATGAGGATGGAAACTGAATCTGAAACACTTCTGCACAGCTTTTACTGGCCTCGTGTGCAGGTATTATCCCCATTTTCAGACTCAGTGTTTTATGCTGTTTAAGCTTGTATTAAATGGTTTCTTGATCACTACTCTATCTGTGCCCTCTGTAAGGGGTTTAGATGCTTTATTCCAAGATACAAGAAGGGTGCTTGCAGACCATTTGCCTTATGTTGGCTACCTGACGGGACCTTCTAGCCCTGGAGAACTGACTACTGAAGCTTATCTTGCTCTATTTTTTCTCTATGAAGGTAACGCTTTGCTCCATCCAAAAAAAATTAAAAACTTAAAACAAAATTCCTGGTGACAGACGCTTCGGGTCCTGGTGGAATTGGTGTTCAGAGCCCTCTAGTCATCTTCCCCTATCATTTACCCCTCTGAAAGTATGGATCAAAATATTTTTTGGGGTGAAGAAGGTGGGAGATCTGGCTTCTGTAATTGCTTCTCCACTGGACATGGACTTTAGCAGGTCAATAAATACCGTTTTTAAGTAAAAAAAAAAACTGATTTTATTTCCAGAATGTATCAGAAAAATCTATTTTTATCTGCACAATTCCACCACCCCCGGGGGCTCTTTTTTTCCTTTTAATTTCAGGTAGAGAGGGTAAGACAGTCAAAGAAGAGACTGGAGGAGAAAAGCAGAAACACCACAGTACTGTTCCACTGTCCATGAAGCTTCCCCTGGTGCTGTGTGTGTAGCTCCCATATGATGCCAGGACCTCAAACCTGGGTCCTTATACATAGTAAAGTGTGTGCTCCATCAGGTGAGCTATCTTCACTGGCATTTTTTTTCAATTTCAGTATTCACTGAGGGAATACTGATTTACAAGATTGTTGTTTTCATGAGGGTACATTTCCACCTTGACTCAAGATGAGTATAGGTACATCTCACCTTCTACTAAGGTATCCTGTCCCACCAGCTGGAAAATTTTAAATGCTCATACTATTTTACTCAGCAGTCCTATTTCTAGGAAATTATGCAAAGACAAGTTTATATGAATAATACTGACTGTGACTTAAGCACTCCTCAACCTACTGGGTGAGTGCTCTGGGTGGGATGATAGCAATGTAAAGAGCTCACTGAGTGTACTGTTTCCTACTTTATTTTAGCCAGAGATTTTTTAAATTTTATTTATTTATTATTGGATAAAGACAGAAAGAAATTGAGAGGGGAGAGGGAGATAGAAAGGTGTGGGGAGCCACATGTGCCCTCAAGGTTGCTACTGGCATGATCACAGAGTCTTTGTTCACAGACTGGCCTTGCTTAAAAGTTAAGTTGCTGCTTCTTTACACCTTAGTGTCTTTGTTCACAGATAAGATAAGTTCCTGTCTCCCAATTCCACCTCCCCATGAATCACCCAGGACCCTCCAAATAACAGCTGATTACCATGACAACACACCACTTCAATCAATAGCCCCCAGCTGCTAACTCCCCCCTTGCCCTGGCCTTAAAAACAGCATCTTTGGTGCTAATAAACAGACTTGATCAGAATCTTGACTTGTCTCATTTCTCTAGCATGTCTTGTCCCCTTCCCTCTCCCTTCTTTCCTTGTCCTCACTCCCTGTCCTAGGTTAACCCACATTGAAGGTCCCACGGGACGGGACAGAAAGGGAGAGAGACAGACACCTGCAGCCCTGGTTCACCACTCGTGAAGCTTTCCCCCTGCAGGTGGGGACCAGGGACTTGAACCTGGGTCCTTGCACACTGTAGTGTGTGTGCTCAACCAGGTGCGCCACCTCCTGGCCTCCTCTACTTTATTTTATTTTACTGTATTTTGACACCAGGGTCGTTACTGGGACTCAGTACCTGCACTACAATTCCACCATTCCCGGCAGTCATTTTCTTCCTTTACTTTTTATGTTAGAAACAGAGAGAACTAGAGAGGAAAGGGGTAGGGTAGATAGCATAATGGTTATGCAAAAACTCTCACACCTGAGGCTACAAAGTCCCAAGTTCAGTTCCCTGAACCACCATAAGCCCTATCTGAGCAGTGCTCTGGGAAAGGAAGGGAGAAAGAAAGAAAGAAAGAAAGAAAGAAAGAAAGAAAGAAAGGAAGGGAGGAAGAAAGAAAGACACTTATAACCTATAACACTGCTTTGCCACTTGCAACAGACCACTACAGTGGAAGAGCAGCAGGAAGGATCAGGGAACTCCGAAGACGACCACCCGGTGGGTCAGGAGTTGGCGCAAGGGAGAACAGAATACACCACACTCTGTTGGAGGGTGAATCTGAGCTCAATTTTTATTCAGCCAGTGAGAGTTTATATATCTTTCAGTCTTACATAAACAATAGCTGGAACAGAAAGTAAAGCTCATTTCTTGATTACATAGCCTTGTGGTTTTACACAGAAATGTCGTACTTCATGGGGTGATGCATTTCTGGTAATAGGCTTAGCAGATAGTATTTTATGTAGAGTTTTAACATATTTTATAAGAGGAGGTGAGTAAGTATTATTAAGAATTTTTCCCAAAACTTTATGTAGTTGATGACCGATAACTTCGTTCACTTCATTGCTTTGTGTACATTTCCTGTTCATCTGTATCTAATCTGGGAACAGGGGCTGTTCATCCCCGATTACACGGCATCATTACCATGTACATAATGAAAACAATAATCAGAGTTTCCAATTTAGATCTGCTCAGGATGCCAAGACTCACTCCCAGAATTCTTCTTCCTTGAAGAGAGTTTTCCACGGTGCTGACCCTGTCAGACCCATCGTTCTAGATTTGAGTGGGGCGTGGCAGCCACTCCTAAAGCTTTCCCACTCAAAGTGGAAACTGCAAGCTTGAACCAGGGTCCTTGACCATGTACTCTACTAGGTATGCCACCACTTGGCCCTTTTATACATTTTCTTTGTTTTTATCATTGCAAGCCTGGCCATCTTGGGCTGGCTTCTCAGATAGAAAAGCAGAAATATAGGGGCTGGGTTATGGTACACCCAGTTGAGCATACATGTTACCATGTGCAAGGACCCAGGTTCAAGCCCCTGATCTCTACCTGCAGGGAGGATGCTTCATGAGCAGTGAAGCAAATTTTTGGGTGTCTTTCTGTCTATCTCCCTCTCTCTCCCTCTTCCCCTCTCAATTTATCTCTGTTCTTTCAAATAAATAGAAAGGAAAAAAATAGCTGCCGGGAAAAGTGGAGTTGTGGTGCAGAACTGAGTCCCAGTCATAACCCTGGTGGCAAAATAAAATGAAATAAAATAGAAATGATAGATTCATAATGCTGGCACAGAGCTCCAGCAATAAATATAGTAGCAATAAAAATAAAAATAAAAGGGGCCAGGCGAGAGCACAGTGGGTTAAGTGCACATGGCATGAAGCACTAGAACCAACATAAGGATCTTGGTTTGAGCTGCCAGCTCCCCACCTGCAGGGGGATCACTTCACAGGTGGTGAAGCAGGTCTGCAGGTGTCTATCTTTCTCTCCCACTCTGTCTTCCCCTCTTCTCTCAGTTTCTCTCTGTCCTGTACAACAGCATCAATAACAAGGGCAACAACATGGAAAAAATGGCCTCCAGGAGCGGTAGATTTGTAATGCAGGCACCAAGCCTCAGCCATAACCCTGGAGGCAAAAATAAATAAATAAATATAAAGAAAAGGACAGAGACACAGAGAGAAAAGATACCACAGTACTAAAAGCTGCTTCCAGTGCAGTGGGGGCTGGGTTTGAACCTGAGTCCTGCACATGACAAATCAGCACGCTATCCTAACAAGCTTGCTCACTAGTCTCGTAACTTTACTATTTTCAAGGGCCAGAAAGAAGTGCAGCATGGTGAATTCTAGAAATGAAACCATGATGGAGTAGTCACTTAGCAAACCACAACCATACTGCACCAGCACAACTATATAAAGAACAAAAATCAAACCAGAAAAATTTACCAGAGAGAAGGTGGTTTTGTCTAAAAGACATGGTTCTCTGAGGGGGTGAATAGGTGGACAGCAGCAGCAGAGAAGGAATGGAAAAAAAAATTCAAGGTTAAATGTGTACTATTTGCCAACTGTTATTATTCAAATAGCTGGAACAAAGGAGAATCTGCCAACATTTAAGCCTTGACCTTAAGGAATATCTCCAGGGGGTGAGGTGCTGAACTATCCACAAACAATCACCTTTGGGGCAGAAATTTAATATCTGAAAACTAGCAGCAGAGCCCACTCTAGCAAAGACCCCCTTCCCAATGGAGAGCAACTTGTATGAAAACAGCTGCAAGCAAAACTGAATGATCCCACTGCACACTGAGACATTGGGCCTGTGCTGGTGAGCACATGGAAAACTGTGACACTGACTGTCAAAAAAGCTGAGGTGCACTTGGAGGTCTCCCACTCAGCTGTACACCTTCCAAGACACAACCAGCAATGTCAAGTGTCATAATGCCTTGTCATTGGTCCACTCCTTTCCCCTTCCACACCACACCTTAGAAACCAAGAATTTTGGGTATATTCCAAGGGGCCCATGACTTTACTAGTTTTTGCCTGAGCCTGACAGCTAACACGCAGATGTGCTAAAGGTATTGTCTGGAGGGGCAGAGTGGTGGTGCACCTGGTTGAGCGCACATGTCACAATGTGCAATGACCCAGGTTCGAGTTCCTGGTCCCCACCTTCAGAGGGAAAGCTTCACGAGTGGTGAAACACTGATGCAGGTGTCTTCTGGGAAATTGTGCAGATGCAGTCACAGCTGCCATGTTGTCCCCTCAGGTTATTGTCAGTTCCCACGAGAGTTAGACAATATTCTCGGAGTGCCTGTTCTGCCATGTTGTCCCCTCAGATTATTGCCAGTTCCCATGAGAGTTAGATGATATTCTCGGAGTGCCTGTTCCACCATGTTGTCCCCTCAGGTTATTGCCAGTTCCCATGAGAGTTAATATGATATTCTCGGAGTGCCTTTCCCAACCAATCCTGTCCTTACTCGTCACTCCTAGTTTTTGCCCTATAAAGCCCTCCTGCTTCTGCCTCTTGTTGTTGAGGTGGTCTGGTGTCGGGCTGCACCGCGGAGAAGAGAGCGGACGTCCAGAGCAAAGGGGTACACATATCTTTATTATAGGATGGGGGGGGAGGTTTGGTTCAGACCACGTGGAGCCAGCCAGCAATGGCCGACCACGGGGGGAGAGCAGGGAGCGAGACCTCAGAGAGGGAGAGCCGAGAGCCCAGAGAGAGCGAGGGGAGGGGTGAGGGGGCTTTTTATTGGGCGACAACCAGGGGTGACGTGTAGGGCCAGGATTGGTTGAAAGGGGGCACTCTAGGATTTAGCGAGGCATAGAAAAACCTGGGGGCGGAGCCAGGATTGGTTGAAAGGGGGCACTCTAGGATTTAGCGGGGCATAGAAAAACCTGGGGGCGGAGACTGCATCAGAATAAGTCCTCAGCAACATCTCCTCCTATCCCTTTATATCTAAATGGACACAGTAAAGAAAAATGGAGCATGCTTAAATGTTTTAGAGGAATGCCATGCTCAGGTGGGAAGATGTAGGACTTTCTGTGGAGGAGGGAAGGCTTAAATGGCGGATGCCACTTACCTGTGTCTGGGCGGTTTCGGAGACCTCAGGCCGGGCGTGGTGTGGGTATGGAGAAAGTCAACCCTTCTCATTACTCCGGTCAACCCTTCTCATTACTCCGGTGAGGCTTTTTCTTTCATAGTATTGTCTAATTCCATTCCAGGAGGTTCACTTCCTAAGAAAGTCCCAAAACCTAGATATAGACCAGGTCCCATGAGATAGGGTATATGTTCACATGGATCCATAAATTAGGGCAAAATATGTATCTGAAAGTAAAAGTGCACAATAGTCTGAAGTGAGTCAGTATGTGCAGCAAGCAAATAGAAAGATCTAAAAAGGCACCATAAAGTTCATAATGAAACAGAGTCTACTTAGACTTAGCTACCTTCCTCACCTACTTCCTATTATACTTCCCTCACTCACTCCAAAGCTAACCTTATCAAAGTAAGGACTACAAAACTGAATAAGGGCAAGGGACTGGCATACTTCAACGATGACTCTTTAGTCACTATCAGGCCACCCCATCAGCTGGGGCCCTAGTCAGGGTGTCCTGAGATTCCCAAACAGACATGATGGACCTAGACCTCGAATAAATCTCTCTCTCCATTGTTACTGGTCATCTCTATCAGGAACAACAAAACAGACCCCTTTGTGGGCCCCATAGGACTTTGCCCTCAACTTGGATCAACAATGGTAGAGAATGTTCCATCCTCTGAAGGGAGGCTGGACAACATACTCTATGTTCCACCTGAGGAAGATGGGTCCTGAAATTGTGGCAGCTTGGAACATTCCTACTTATAACCACAGAATATGAGCTCAGATCTACAGGGATGCAGAGGTCACATAGGCTCTTAAGCTGAATATGGGCCCCAGATCACATCAAATCGAT